>NW_012146454.1:0-578 GCF_000956105.1 Propithecus coquereli
ATAGTCAACTAAGAAACTTGTAGAACTCTGGCCTTTTAATTCATCAGCATATCTTTACAAAGTATGGCTCTCTAAAAGACGTTTTACTAGCCTGCTCTTTTTAGCTAATCAAATGGGAGACAGCAGCAGATGCCAGGATGGGCTTAGTTTTTGGCAGCTGAGCCCATGGTCGTTTCCTAGGCTATTTCAGACCATTAGTGAGAGGAATTAGATGTCCCTCCATCCTCTTCATTTATTCCCAGGTTTTCATCCACCCCTACCTTTCCCCACATTTCCCAAAGTACTAGAAGGTGGCCCAGAGAAAATTCACGTCTGTCTTGTTCTTTTTGGGAAGAAAACTGACTAAAGACTTTTCTCGACCTATTTTATACCTGTACTAATCTGGGGATTCAATGTCCTCTTTTCACTTTTTAATGTGTATGTTCCTTTAAGAACAAATGGATGGTGGTTCTGTCAGAATAGTTATCTTAAAAATTTTGTGGATTTTCTATGAATTTTATTGAAATACATTCCATTAGAATAAAGCCATGCTCACAAATCTTGTTAATGTGAGCACTGCTCTGCCTTGGGCTCTCTCT
>NW_012146455.1:0-1004 GCF_000956105.1 Propithecus coquereli
AGAGGATTTAATAGGAGTAAGAATGACTGGCATAACTCTTCATAAAGTTTGCCATTATACAAGAATATATTGTATTTGTTAAAGTCTCTGGGACGTTAAAACTGTTCCATTTTTCCAGAATGCCTTTTTCTGCTTGTCTTGCTGATAAATTCCTGCTTGCTCCTCTATCAAGAAGGATGTGGATCCTTTCTTGACTGTGCTATTTTCTAACATCACTGTGTGCCTACTTACATTATAGGACATGTCACATGGCATCATAATAATGCCCGAGTGTCTATTTCTGTATTACTTTCCTATGGCTGCTGTCCTAAATTACCAAAAACTTAGTGACTTTAAACAACACACATTTATCCAACAGATCTGCAGTTCAGAGGTCTGAAAAGGGTCTCACTGAGCTAAAATTAAAATGTCAACAGGGCCGCACTCCAGGGGAGGGAGGACTCATTTCCTTACCTTCTCCAGATTCTAGAGACTGCCCACATTTCTTGGTAGATGGCCCCATTCTGCCACCTCCAAAGCCAACAATGTTGCACCTCTTTTTGCCTTGTTTCCATAGTTGTATCGTCCTCTCACCTCTCTTTCCTCCCTCTTTCACTTAAGGACTCTTGTAATTACATTGATCCCATCTGGATAATCCAGAAAACTCTTAATTTCATCTGCAACCTTCATTCCCTTTTGCCATGTAACCTAACACATTCACAAGTTCCAGAGATTAGGATATAGACACCTTTAGGGGCCATTATTCTGTCTACCACAATGTCCTCCACTTGATTGGGAAGTTTTTCATAGGAGAGATTGTTTTAATTAATCTTTGCATTCTCAGTGCCCATCAAAGTTTCTGACACATAGTAGAAGATGCCCAGTAATGTATCTGAACAGATGAATGACTTAACAAATGCATGAAGATTGAAATAACTGTTGTGGCATGAAAGCAGAGATTTTAAAAGTTAACCTAGATTAAAATGGATTGATGAGCATCTTGATTTTGAGTGATGGGTAGTATG
>NW_012146456.1:0-2798 GCF_000956105.1 Propithecus coquereli
TGTAAGATACAGCTAAACTGATGCTTGAAAAAATTATTATCAGTAAATAAGTAGCATGGTCTCAAATCAGTCGTCAAAGTTTCCAACTCAAGAAACCAAAAAAAGCAATAGATTAAATTTTAAGTAATGAGAAGGAAAGAAAAAATAAAGAGCAGAAATTACTGAAATAAAACCCATAAAACTAATAGAGAAAAATTAATGAAACAAATTCCAGTTACATGACTAGGTAGAAAAGTCGATAAATCTCTCTTACAGAATAATCAGGAAAAAGAGAAACACAAACTTCCAATGTCAAGAATGAAAGAGGGGGCATCACTACAGATTTATTGCATTAAGAGATAAAAAAGAATATTATGGAAAATTTTATGCCAATAAATTTGATAACACAGATGACATGGGCCAAATTCTTGAAACACAATCTACCAAATTCACTTAAAAATAACTAGATAACTCAACTAGTTCTTTATTGAAGAAACTGAATTGATAGTCGAAATGTGTTTCACACACACAGAAAAACTCTAAGCCTGATGGCTTACCTGGGGAATTTTAAGAAATCTTTAAGGAAGAAGTCATACAAATTCTTCACAAACTTTTCCAAAATATAGAAGAAAAGAAAACACCACGAAACTCATTTTATGAAGCCAATATTAACCTGGTACTCTAACTAGAAAAAGACATTGCTAAAAATATTTGAACAATATCCATTATGAACATATTCAAATAACCTTAACAACATTTTAAATCAAATCTAGCTATGTATAAAAATATAATACATCGTGAACAAGTGAAATTTAATCCAGAGAATGTAAAGCTAGTTCAACATTTAAAAATAACTTGTGATTGTTGATTTGGAGTGTTTAACTTGACTGGATTAAGGGATACTCAGCTGGTAAAGCACTGTTTATTCTCCATTTTTCAGTAGGCATTGAGCCCATTCCTCTTCTGCTGAAAGGGAAACCCAGGTGACTTTGGTTTTGATTGGAATGATTAGAATGCCCCAGGTGTGTCTAAGAGAATATTTTCAGAGCAGATTGGATGTGTGTCAGTGGACTGAGTAGAGGAAAATCCCCAACTGGGGGCTTGAATGGAAGAAAAAGTCAGAGGAAGGGTAAATTCTTGCTCTCTTTTTTCTGGCGCCCAGGTGCCCTTTTTCTCCTGTCCTTGGATGTCAGAACTCCAGGTTCTCTGATCTTTGGACTCCAGGACTTGTGTCAGTGGCCCCCTGAGTTCTTGGGCCTTCAGACTCAGAGTTACACCATCAGCTTCATTGGTTCTAAGGCCTTTAGACTTGGGCTGAACCATGTTACCATCTTCCCTGGTTCTCCAGCTTGAAGACGGCCTACTGTGGGACAGCTTGGTCGCTATAATTGAATGAGTCAATTTCCTAGAAAATCCCTGTTTTTATAACTCTCTAAATATATCTTTTATTAGTTCTGTCTACCTAGAGGACTCTAACTATAACATAAGTCAATGCAATTCACCATCTGAACAGATTTATTTAAAAAAATTTATCTTAGTAAATGCAGAAGTAATATTTGAAAAAATTTAATATTTATTCATGATAAGAAAATCTCTTGGGGCACTAGGAATAGAAGAAAACTCCTTGAAGTATTGAAAGAAAAAATAAACTTGCAACCTAAAACTCTACACCTAGCAAAAATATATTTCAAAAGGAAAAAGAAAAACTTTGTAAGACAAACAAGAGTTTAAAAAATTAATTACCAGAACATCTGTACCACAAGAAATAGTAAAGAAAGATCTTCAGAAAGAAGATTTATAGTAACAAATGGTTACACAAAAAATAAAGAGTACCAGAAGGGTTAAAAATGTGAGTATATAAATAAAAGGCATGTTTAAGTCTTTCTTCTATGTGTAAAAAATGATTGTACAAAGTAAAAATTCTAACGATGATTTTTGGTTTTATGATAAATGTAGGAGACTGTATAATACATGACAAAAACGTAAAATATGGGAAAGATGACATGAAAATGTTGTAAGATACTGGCATTATACGTGACGTGGCATAATAATATTTGAGGATAGACTATAATAATTTAAATATGTATACTGTAAATCCTAAAGCAACCATCGAAAAATTTTAATGATGTATAACAAATGAACCAATAGTGGAGATAAAAGAGAATTATAAAAAGATATTTATTACAAATTAGGCAGAAGAATAGAAAAAAATCAAACAGAATAAAGAACAAAGGAGAAAATTAAACAACAAAGCAAGATATTTGAACATATTAACAACTACATTAGATGTAAATGGATGAAACATACAAATTTTACAGCAGAGATGATAAGATTTGATAAATGGCAATAGAAAACTATGTGCTGCTTACCAAAAAAGCTACTTAACTTTAAACACATAAATAGAATGAAAACAAAAGAATGAATTTAGCTATATTATGAAAACGGTAGTTATAAGCTGAGGCTGCTATAATCATATGAAGCAAAGGAGACTTCAAACAAGGCATATAACATAACCATAAGAAGGCTGATTCATCAAAAACAAAATATTCCAATATATGCATGTAATCATAACTTCAAAATATAAAACAGTAAGCCTATTTGAATTTAAAAAAAGAATTCAACATTCCTCCCACCATAATTTATAGAACAAATAGAAATAAAAACAAAAAGAGTGTAACAAATTTTGTCGATATTTTCAATCCACTTGATGTGATTGATATTTGTAAATCACTCTACCAACAATAGCAGGATGTACATTCTTTCCAAGTGCTCATAAACATTCACTAAGATAACCATATCCTGTGCTGAGAAGCAAATCT
>NW_012146457.1:0-433 GCF_000956105.1 Propithecus coquereli
GTGAAATAAGGAGATTGTGTGTGTATAAGAGAGTGAGAGTGGTAGACAAAGGGATTAATAGAGAGAACAAAGGTATTAGGGGTGCAGTTGAGAGTGGGTAGAAATAAAATGATCCAGGAAAAAAGACCATTTAATCAAAGGAGTATGTGAAAAATGTATTTAAATTTGAAATTTTAACATTTTAAGGAGGCAATTTGAGAATATATACCTGTATGTTTTTAGGTTACTTCGATATTTAATAAATTTGAATCAGTTCTTCACATAGGACAAAAAATACGTGTGAATTGAGAAAGACCCCAAGTGTTCTATGCTGCAGGGAGATATATTGCCTCAGGAAAGGAGTGCTGTGGAAGAAGGGAAAGCTGAGAACATTATAACCAGTGCATGGAAATATTCAATCAAAATTAAAGACTTACTCCATATGAGGCACGGT
>NW_012146457.1:483-817 GCF_000956105.1 Propithecus coquereli
AGAAATAAAATGATCCAGGAAAAAAGACCATTTAATCAAAGGAGTATGTGAAAAATGTATTTAAATTTGAAATTTTAACATTTTAAGGAGGCAAGTTGAGAATATATACCTGTATGTTTTTAGGTTACTTCGATATTTAATAAATTTGAATCAGTTCTTCACAAAGGACAAAAAATACGTGTGAATTGAGAAAGACCCCAAGTGTGCTATGCTGCAGGGAGATATATTGCCTCAGGAAGGGAGTGCTGTGGAAGAAGGGAAAGCTGAGAACATTATAACCAGTGCATGGAAATATTCAATCAAAATTAAAGACTTACTCCATATGAGGCACGGT
>NW_012146457.1:4340-6203 GCF_000956105.1 Propithecus coquereli
TCACAATATTTTAATTGGAGAATAAGTTTAAACATCATAAATCTCAATGGAATGAAAGAGCCTATCTGCATCTCTCTCTCAGATAATTCCGCAGCTTTCACAGATTACATATTTGCAAAAAATAAAAAATGAAAAGTCAGTTTTGGAGAGAGCTATACTTTAAGCATAAGGATGTTGTAGTAAGGTGTTTTATTCAAGAACATACAAAAATAACATACTCTGGAAGTAAAAACTTCTGTGTGCATGTATCCATACATTAAAGTTTTCATTATATTTGTAGCACAAATGATCTTACAGTTTAGGGCTAACTAAAGAAAAAAATGTGCCAGCAATCCCTCCTCTGGATAGTTATTGAAAAGAAGTCTAGAATCATGAAAAGATAGCAGCACTCTCATGTTCATTGCACTACTATCCACAGTGGCAAAGATGTAGAAGCAACCTATATGTCCATCAAAGGATAAATGGGTAGACAAAAATATGTGGTACATACATGTAATGGAATGCTATTCAGCCTTAATAAAAGAAGGAAATCTTGTAATATGGGACAACATAGATGAGCCTTGAGGACATATACTAAGTGATATAAGCCAGTCACAGAAAGAAAAATACTGCATGATTCTACTTACACGAGGTACCTAGAATAGTCAAATTTACAGAGACAGAAAGTACACATTGGCTGCCAGTGGCTGGGGTAGGCGGAAGTGGTTGTAAGTAACAGGCATAAAGTTTCAGTTATGCAAGATGAATAAGTTCTAGAGATCCATTGTACAAAATGGTGTCTATGGTTAACAATAATGTATCATATACTTAAAAATGTGTTAAGAAGGTAGATTTCACGTTAGGTGTTCTTACCACAATAAAACATTTTTTTAAAGAAAGAAACAAGCATTGTTTTGCTCATTCTGATTTCTGAAGCAGTCAAATAGTGAAAGTGTTGCCTGTTTTCTTTCCCTGTAAGAATATTTTGAGGAATAGGGATACACACATCGAATTTTCATCTGAGTAAATATGTCAGGTTGGACAAAAAATACGTGTGAATTGAGAAAGACCCCAAGTGTGCTATGCTGCAGGGAGATATATTGCCTCAGGAAGGGAGTGCTGTGGAAGAAGGGAAAGCTGAGAACATTATAACCAGTGCATGGAAATATTCAATCAAAATTAAAGACTTACTCCATATGAGGCACGGTGCTGGGAATTGAATACCAAGGGTAAGGAATCATTGATTCTCTTCCTCACTTTTTATGTTTGAAAGAGGGACAGCAAAAGTGTGCTTAAGTCAGCTCAGATGGAAACTCCCAGGAGAAGTCTTTTCTTTTTCTGGGCTTCCCTGATATTGTCCTATTTGTCACATGATAATTCTGTGTGTGTGTGTGTGTACATGTGTGTGTTTGCCTTGTATTAATGAAATACTTTCCAGATAGAGCTCACAGCTATTTTCATTCACTCAGTTGTGATTTTATGAACTTTTGCAATGCCTGGGGTAATATTTCAACATTTGAAAAACAATTGATGCATTCCTTGTATAAATGACTCAATAACAATCTGCTGCTTTTCACATTTTGCAAAACCTGAACATATTCATGAAGTACTAGGAGATAGACAGCCTATCACATTAGAATATAAGCCTTAAGATATTTATAAACATTGAGGAATAGGTAATTTCAGGACATATTAGATCAGTTTCCTAATTCTTATTCCCTAATTACTGGACAAAAAGATAAGATTCATTAAAAAAAAAAAAAAGAAAACAAAGTGACAAAATGAAGGAAAAACAAAGCCATAAATACGTATTAGAAGTAATTAGCCCAAAGAAGATCAGGATTTTTAACCAATCAGAGATGATCCAAATGTTTACGTTATTGA
>NW_012146457.1:16457-17727 GCF_000956105.1 Propithecus coquereli
TTCAATTTATTGCATAATTTTTTGAAATATCCCTTTATTTTTTTCTTTTAATGTCTATGAGATCCCTAGTGATCATTCCTTCATTTCTGAAACTGATAGGGTAAGGCCTCCCTTATGTTTTTCTGAGTAGCCTAGTTCATGGTTAATTGATTTTATGAATCCTTTCAAATAACTTTTTTTTAAACAATTTTTCTCTATTGTTTTTGGTTTTTATTTTTTATTTGTGCATTATTTTTATTATTTCTTCTTTCTGCTAGCTTTGGATTTCATTTTCTCTTTTTTTATGTAGATTTAAAGTTTGAATCTTAGGTAATTGATTCAAAATATCTCTTCTTCACTAATATAAGCGTTTAATATACACAATTCCAGTCCCACTATGGTGACATAAATTCGGTAGAGCCTGTCTCTTCCACTAATTACATTTAAAGTTTGAATCTTAGGTAATTGATTCAAAATATCTCTTCTTCACTAATATAAGCAT
This sequence comes from Propithecus coquereli, assembly GCF_000956105.1. Lineage (NCBI taxonomy): Eukaryota > Metazoa > Chordata > Mammalia > Primates > Indriidae > Propithecus > Propithecus coquereli. The sequence goes on from NW_012146457.1 coordinate 16,939, forward strand.
TTAATATACACAATTCCAGTCCTACTATGGTGACATAAATTCGGTAGAGCCTGTCTCTTCCACTAATTACATCTAAAAACTCTAGACAAAATACAAACAGCAGTAAAATTCTGGGCAGTAAATAAAAACAGCAAGATTTTGGAGGATAATCAAAACTTTTCATTACTTTTTATTTTCTCATGCCTCTCATGGCTTATCTTATAGGTGGGACCCAGTCACAGACCTGGGGGAAAACAGCGGCATTGGCAGCTAAACTCCAATAAAATCCTTGTCTGGGATTCAATACAGAATTCTCTGGCCAAAGGAATCAGAGAAACATAAAATCTAGCCAGAGTGTGTATATGAGCACGTGTGTGTATGTGTGTGAGTGTGTGTGTGTGTTTGTGTACTGTGGGGTGTGGTGGGAATTCCATAAAAGAGAGACCTAGACAAGAAGGGGACTATTCAGTACATAAATTCTGTATATGAATCTGCACAAATCTCAGGCTTACCGCCTTGAGCTGATCAAACATGATAAAAGCCCAAATAAGTATAGCAAATATTTTAATAATCTTAAAACCACAGTGTAAATCTCAGGCTACTCACTTAATGGCATGTGTGAGGGGCAGATGCTCATACTTTACTGACATGAAGTTTGAAAATATAATTGATGTTAGAAGCTGAGACAGAATTTTTGGTCTAACTCTATCAGGTTGATTGCCTAATAAAACAACAACAACAAATTAGCATTCTTACTAGGATTATAACAAGATCCAGTATGTACATAATTTTTGACAATGTCTGGGATAT
>NW_012146457.1:18657-19090 GCF_000956105.1 Propithecus coquereli
CTTATTACTCCGTATAAATGTCATGATAGGAGGTCTCATGGGGAAGACAGCTTCTGCTTTACTCCTCCCTTAGAGCCCATGGGTATTTGTTTAGGCCCCAGGGATAGGAAAATGTACTTCCTTCCCCCAGTGACCCTTCATTCAATGAGAAAAGAGTTTACAAAAAGGCAGATTTGCATGCCTGTGTGCCACAGAAGGGGACTATTTCAGGTATCCTGCCCTGCTCCCAATCTTAATGTACTTTGTATCTGGACCTCTCAGATATTCTAAATTTATAATAGTCCACACACGGTCTTTAAGAAACTGTTACCTTTTCAGCTGTTTTCTTCTTCCCCACTTATATAGCAGCTGTTCCTTCCTGCTGTGCTCTGACAAAAGAGAAAAAACTCATATGTCCTATTTCTCCTAGGAGAGGTTTGTTGCCTCTTGGAAT
>NW_012146457.1:21624-22698 GCF_000956105.1 Propithecus coquereli
CAAATGCAGTTTTATTTTAATCTCTGTTCCCTGAAAAATCCTTACAGTCTTCAGACTAGATAAAAGCAAATAAGTGTAATTTAGAGTTTTAGATTGGAATAGCAGACTGTAACTAGTGCATATATCTTATATAGGATGAATCCCACCACATATTTAATTTATTGGGGCATCATCACTGGAGAAAAAATAATAATCCTTCAAGTATGCTTTATTGATTAGGGATTTTTAGATTTGCATAGAGTCTCAGGCTCATCTAAGGGAACTCTGTGTTTTGTATGGGTTAAATGGATGTTTGGAAAGTGTAATGGACTAGCCAAGATCTTAGTCCAAGATCAAATGAATAACTAGACAGAGGCCAAGCCTTAACACCCATAGCACTATCATTTTCACTATTTTACTTTTCCTACCCTACTTATTCAAGGAATCTTCCATTGAATTTCTTGATGTCTCTTTGGTAGATTCTTTTTTATTATTATTATTTTTATTTCAGAATATTAGGGGGGTACAAATGATTTGGTTACATGGATTGCTTTTGTACTGATTGAGTTATAAGCGTGCCCATCACCCAGACAGTGTACATTGTACCCATTAGGTATGATTTCATCCATCCCCTCCTCCTCCCTCCCACCTGCTTGATTTCCATTGAGTTTTACTTCCATCTGTGCACAAGAATGCTGTTCGGTTAGTTCTAATTTAATACAGAGTACATGTGGTGTTTGTTTTTCCATTCTTGCAATTCTTCACTTAGGAGGATGGTCTCCAGTTCCATCCAAATTGTTACAAAAGATATTAATTCATTTTTTATGTCTGAGTAGTACTCCATGGTATACATATACCACATTTTATTAATCTACTCATGAATTCTTTAAAAAAACTTGGAGGAAGAATGGACTAGGTTGTGTGGATCTACATTTCTGGAAGTTTTATAAACTGAGAAATTCCTGCAATCAAAGGCCAACTAATTGAAAAGAAATGATTAATAGTGAAACAATGGAAAACCTGAATTGATCATAGAGTTGAAGTATTACATAGATTTTGATTCGATACTGGCATTTGCACATTCAAATTATGTTA
>NW_012146458.1:0-1329 GCF_000956105.1 Propithecus coquereli
GGGTCTCACTCTTGCTCAGGCTGGTCTCGAACTCCTGAGCTCAAACAATCCGCCCCTCTCGGCCTCCCAGAGAGCTAGGATTACAGGCGTGAGCCACCGCGCCTGCTTTCTCCTTTTGTAAAAGGGATAAAACTATCTCGCAGTCTTTTGTGGAAACTCCTATTTTCATATACTGGTAGGTACATCTTAGAATTTAAAAAGCTGTTTCACGTCCTTTCTAGAAAGAGTAAAATATAAACAAATCTGGTAATTGATATTGTCAAAACAGAAAAAGAGGCAGGGTGTGCGTGTGTGTCTGCCCATGAATGAGAGGGGGACAGAATGTCAGCTCCTGAAACAGAGGACAGCTGCCTGTGCCCCAAGTTCTGCTGGCCCCCCAGAGGCCATACTGAAGGTGAGGATGAGGGTTCCTGGGATTGGGGCTCAGGCCAGGAGTGGACCCCATGGTCTGGGTCACACTTTACTGCCTGCCTGAGTTACTACTTAAACCTAAAATCTGACCTCACCACCTGGGTCCAAATTGGTCAAATTTTTGTTCCTGGTCCCACGTAGCCTATCCCTGGTGTAACAACAAAAATAACAACGATAACAGAAAATAAAAGCTAGCCTTATTATGAGCCCTTACTACACGCTAAGTGTTTTATATACATTATCTCCTTTAATCCTCATAACAACTTACTGAGATATGTTCTATTATATCCTCACTTTATTGAGGAAATGAAAGCTTAAAGTGATGAAGTTGCCCAAGGCCAAGTGGGTATAAAAGTCGTGAAGGCAAGATTCAAATCCTGGTCTGTCTGTCTCCTGAGTCCAGCCTTGAACCAGCAGCGCATTATTGACTTTCTGGACTTACAGCCAGCCTCCTCCTCCTCCTCTCTGCTCAGCCTCTCCCCCTACCAATTCCCATTTCTACGCTCTTGCCCCTCTGCCACTGGGAAAGCCCCCTACCCACCGGGGCCCCTCCAAATCACACTCAGACCCCCAAGCCTGGCTCGGGTCCCACGCCTCCCTCGGATCTGTCCCTGCCACTCTAGCTCTCAAGGGCTGCTTTTTCCCTGAACAATCACTCTGTATTATACGTCTGGCACATTTTGGATTTTAATCTTATACTGTCATTTCTGTTTAAAATATGTCTGTCTTCTCAACTAAACTGTGAGGTTCCGCAAGCCTAGATGAATGCCCATTTTTGTGTGTGCCTGTCATTCATGATACTTAGAGCAAACTCATTATCATACTTAATAAATACTAGGGTTAAGAAAAGGTCACTTAAATGATTTTTCAAATGGTGTCTATAAAGACTTTTTAATAACACAGAAAATACGTGCATTT
>NW_012146459.1:0-1117 GCF_000956105.1 Propithecus coquereli
AGTGACACATGCCACCTCTAAACTGACCCATATAGTGCTCTCATGTGCAATTCCCCTTTTGCTAGCTTGATGCTGTTGAGAGCACAGTGTTAAAGCCTTTTTTAATTTTATTGAAACAAGTCTGCTGATATGGGTAGAGAGAAAAGGCACTAATCATTATATTTTTAATTCTATATTAAAAATTGTCTTCTTGGCTGGGCATGGTGGCTCACACCTGTAATCCTAGCACTCTGGGAGGCTGAGGCTTGAGATCAGGAGTTCGAGACCAGCCTGAGCAAGAGTGAGACCCCGTCTCTATAAAAAAAAAATTTTTCTTCTTGTATTGATGCTTTAAGCAATATTTTTTAATAGTGGGCAATATCACATTACCGAAGTTATTGCTAATTCTTCATCTTTGTGAAAAGTGCTAAAATTTTCTCTGAGTTTCTTTCTTTGTGAAAATAAAGGTAATGGTGCCTTTTATTCCTGCTGAACTCATAGTTAAGGTCGATCTCAACGTACAGAATGTGGTTCAAAGTTTGGACTGTGGAGTCAAACTGCCTGAGCTCAGATACCTGCTCCAACACTGAGTGTGTGAGTATCAGGCAAGGCATTGAGCCTCTTTCAACTCAGGATCCTTCTCTGTAAATCGGCATCATGGTATCTGGGAGGGTTCTTGTGAGAATTAAGTGATAAAGGCCAGGTAAAGTGCTTAGTACTTGTTGATAGAGCATACTTATACTTCCTGCTAAAGCCTTTGTCAATTCTGAAGCCTTCGTTAATTTTTCAATGTGTTCAAGATACTCTGTTAGTATGAACTCTATAGAAGTACTTCTCTAGCATAAATAAGACAGTAGCCATGTGAACTGCCTCTGCCACAGAGTTAGCTCTAAGTAGGTTTCTGATGGCACTGTTATAATTCATGTCCTTCAATCAGCTGCTTTGGTTTTACTTGTAACTGAGATAAGGGATGGACACTGAACATTCAGGAAGTAACCAAGTTCCAATTCAAACTCGTATGGAAAAAATAACATGACTTTTATATTGTTTACATTTGATTTGATATTAGAAATGTAATATGTTATAGTTAATTCTGAGAAGTCACTGAAATTTTACTGTAAAGAACCCCTGTTTTATT
>NW_012146460.1:0-1082 GCF_000956105.1 Propithecus coquereli
TAGATATTCTGAGCTCTTTATTTTCTAGATGAACTTTAGAATCATTTCATCAAATTCTGAAATCAAAAAGGGGTAGGGATAAATATCATCTTAATAATATTGTGTCACCATGGAGAAATCTGCTGCTTCTCTCCATTTATTTAAATTTCCTTCTGTTATTTTCAGTGAGATGTGGTAATTTTCTTCATATCTATTACAGACATTTTTGTTTTAAAATTTCCAAATATTTTATTTTTTGTTCCTACTGAAAATGAAATCAATTTCACTTTCTATAATCAAGTTATATATGGTTTTTTGCTTTTATGTAGAAAAGCTATTGAGTTTTCAGTTGATTCTATTAGGACCATACATATATATTCATACCTTTATCAAATAAAAATACGCTTCACTTTCTATTTATGGCTGTTTCATAACACTGTAAGCAAAATAGTACATAAGAATAGTGACATGAAGCATTCTTACCTTAGCCTTGATTTTAATTAGAATGCTCTGGTAATTCACTCAAGTACGTTGCAGGACATTTAGTATTGGTTTAAGAGAGATCAACTTTATAATATAAGAAACTTCCAATTCATTAAAATGTTTTAAATCAGAAATGGCTATTGTATTTTATCAGATGTTTCGTTTTTTCTTTCAGCTAACCTATTGACATGAAGTACCATGCAGATAAATTTCCAAATAGTAAAGTATCTTTGGATCCAGAAGATTCCGAGTTCTTTAATTTAACTGTCAAGCTGAATTTTAGTTGCAGAGTATTTTATTGAATATTTGCATTGATATCTATAAGAAATAAAACCAGTTTACAAGTTTTTTCAATTGTTCTCTTGTATATGAGTATGAAGATATAACAGTTTATAATATTATTCTGGTCATTTTCCATATTTTTCTTTCTGTAATAATTTATGTAGCAATGGAATATCTGTCCCTTGAAAATATGGAATTGTTTGCTATGAAATTATCTGCACTAGGAGTCATATTTCTTCTCCTCCCCCCCCTTTTGAGAGATTTGAAAATAATTTTAAATTTACTATAGTAGTACCCTACTTATTTCTTAGTCAATTTGGACAATTCATATTTCCTTG
>NW_012146461.1:0-1057 GCF_000956105.1 Propithecus coquereli
TTTTTAGTTGTCCGATTAATTTCTTTCTATTTTTAGTAGAGATGGGGTCTCGCTCTTGCTCAGGCTGGAAATGTGACCATTATTAAAAATAATCATATTTCACAGTCTCTCTTGAAGCCACAAGCAGTCACTACATAGTTCTTGCCAAGTGGTCATTCCTGGGAGGGACTTCAGAGGAAGCTCTTTAAAAGGGGGCTGATTTGACTGGCAGGTATCTTTTTCCTTTGACTTATCCTTTCTTCACAGAATGCCACACACCAGGGGTGGTGGGGTGGAAAGGAAGACCTACCTTGGGTCCCTAATGAAATCATGAAGATAGTCTTCCAGCCCTGCACTGCATGCCTCCAGGCTTCTTGCTTTGTGAGAAGAATAAGCCCCTTATTTGGTCAAGCCATTGTTTTTTCTGTGTTCTCTGTTATTTTAACCCTGTGATTCATTATTTGTTCTACTTTTGTGGAACTTACCCATTTCTATTTTTGATTCTAGTATTCTAGTACATTGCACATGTATCTATCAACAGCGGATTCTAAACTCCTTGAAGGAGACAAATTTCCAGCGGGTAAGATCACAGCCTCTGGAGTCCAGTAGATATATTGTATTAGTTAGGGTAAGTGGTGCTAGGCGCTATAAGAGATAAAACTCAAATGCTTTGTGGCCTCACACATAGAAGCTTATTTCTCACTCATATGAAGTCCTTTCTAATATATTGTCACACATGGCCCTAGGGTGCTATTTCTTCATGGTTCTTTGCTGCCTAATCTGACTGATAAACTCCGAGAGATGTAGTTACTTATTAGATTGAGCTATAAGAAACTGGTGACATCTGAACACAGAAACTGCCTACAAAGTGGCAGTTTCACATGGTTCAACCTAATTTTACATGTGTGATTTTGAGCAAGGGACTCTCTAAATCCATTTCCTCAGCTGCAAATTGGGATACTAATACTCCCTTCCTCTGAAGAGGTTATAAAGGTCAAATGTGAGGATGTAAGCAAAGGACTTAGCACAGAGTCTGACACATAGTAAATGAATCGAAAGACCAGCGATGCTTTTATCC
>NW_012146462.1:0-1278 GCF_000956105.1 Propithecus coquereli
CACCACTAGCTTTATGTAAAAACTTTTCTAAAGGAGAATTTGTGATATTAAAATTGCTCCTTGGGTCTTCTAGTTTTATCTTTGACACATGAAGAACTTAGAATTCATCACTCTCATTATTTCAATAAGAAAAACCTGAAAAAACTAAAAAGTAATGACTTTCCTTGGACCTTTCAGATAACTGAAGTGTCAGGGTAAATTATCCCCCTAAAATCTGGAGAGGGACACATTCAGGGAAATATAGCCCCTGAGATCTGTTTACATGTAGTAGAAGACACTGGAGCCATAACCTAACAGAAATATTGTGCACAACAGTCAACATAGCAGGCCTGAGACTTCTGTCCTTAGAAAGACCTGCTTGCAAGGTTGGCCCTAGGCTGGTGTTTGGAACTTGGATTTCAGGAAGGTTTCCACCATCCTCAAAATTGATAACAGGGCTCATTGTGATTAAACTGTTTTTACAAACCATATGGTTTATGCTGAACACCTGTCTTTCTTCTGGGAGTCAGGAATACTGGTATGTGCTGCCCAGAGAGTGACCCCAATAAAAACTTTGGGCACTGAGTCTTTAATAAGCTTCCCTGTAGATAACATTTAATATGCACTGTCACAACTTATTGCTATAGGCATTAACAGCAGGTTCTGTGTCTCCTCTGGGAGAGGACTCTGGGGAGCTTGAGCCTATTTTCCATTAGATTTCATACTACACATCTTTTGCCCTTGATGATTTCACTTGGTATCATTTTGCTATAGAAAATCATAATTGTATGATAATGTGCTGAGTCCTATGAGTCCTCTAACTAAATCATAGAACCTGGGGTGGTCTTGTGGACCCCCGACAGAACAATTAAATATTAAATTTGATGAATTAAAGGATGCTGAGTTTCGACAACCTTGATAGTGAGAAACTCTTGAAAACCATTGTCTTAGGAGGGCTCTCACACTTCCATGGGCTTTATCTCTAGAAACTTCACCCAGTTTTCATGGTGAAGTTTGGAAAAAGATCCTCTCCTGTTCAGGCAGGTAAAGGGGAAGAAAATTCATTCTGAAATACACTCAGAGCCTTCTATATAACCAAATCCCGCTCTCTGGGGTAAAGTCTTTGCCAGAGACTTCTACCAGAAAGAAAATTTCTTTAATCCATTTCCCTCCAGCCTCCTTGCTTCACCTAAGGCGGGTGGGTATCTAATAGCCAGAGCTCCTATCAGATAGGAAATAGATTGAGAACATTGCAGTCAAGGAAGGAATTTGGGAACTAGGGAGGAAAAAGCTATACCA
>NW_012146463.1:0-1110 GCF_000956105.1 Propithecus coquereli
AATCTAGATCCTTGCTACTCAAAGAGTGGTCAATGGACCAGCAGCACCAATATTGCTTGGAAGTTTGTTAGGAATGCAAAATCTCAGGCCCCATCTCAAGCTTCCTAAATTAGAATTTGCATTTTATCCAAATTCTCCGTTGATTAGCATATACACTCACATTTGATAAGCACCGCTCTAGTTCTCAGTTTCTTTCTTTAGGATTGAGTTTTAACTAGAAAAGAGTAAGAATTAAGAAGAATCACCTGACAGTATTTTTAAAATCCCATACATTCTAAAGTATTATTGGAGTAGAACAAGCGTAGGCAGTCTGGCATGGATGCTCTGTAGAAAATTCCCCAAATAAATGTTTTAACCACCCTCGCTGGTTTCAGAATGTCTTACTTAGAAATGTTCACTTCTTAATGGTCATCTCTAAGTCCCTGCTCTATCATGCTAGTTAAGAGCACAATTCACCTATTGGATCTAATTAGTTATGTCGCCATGACCCAGTACTTAGTTGCTCTTTAACTCACTTGCTTCATCTATTAAGTGGGGATAATAATGATACCCACCTAATAGGATTTTAACATAAATAAATATATGAATGTAATATGTTTACAACTGTTCTTGTACAAAATATGCATCATTGAGAAGTAGTGATGGTGATAAATCTTCCTAACATAGAAGATACCTAAAGATATCTTGATTTTTGAATGCACAATAATCTCAAATATGAGTTCTAGATTTTGACTACAAAAATACAATTGTTTTGATGATGTGCTTTTCCGGAAATAATCAAATCACACACACCATAACACATTCATTAAAGAAATTATGTTCAATAATAGAAGATATTTTTTGAAGACTATCTACGAAGAAGTTACTTATTTAAGTGAGTCAATGGCTTCTTAGTGGTCCATGATTATTGCTTCCCAAAATTTGAAATTAAAAGAGTCATGACAACATACCAAGAAAGGCAACTTACAACCATATAGAAACTAGGGCTCATGATCATTATTCTGTCGGAAACTACGAGAATTTCCCATTACCAAGGTGGAGCTGGAGTCCAATGACAAAATACAGGAGCTAGTTAGAAGAGGGCAAGGAGGTCTCCATCTAGCCTGACAG
>NW_012146464.1:0-1086 GCF_000956105.1 Propithecus coquereli
CAAAACCAATTGAAAGGTATCCTCACGAACCCCAAAATACAAGCAGGTATAGAAAAACCACTCATAGCCACAGGTCTTGCATGGTATCAGCATTTGTATGGGAAAAACAGGGAAATAATGGGGTATCTGAATCTAAGAATGGGAGAACCCCAAAATAGCCAACAGGTGTTCATGGAAAATATGGCAGGCCAAGCCAAGACTGGAAAGAGTTTTGTCCACTCTAGTTGTGGGTAAGTGCAAGGGGTTGATGATGGGGACTAAAAGAGCTGGAGCAGTCTTGCTCCTATGAACTTTTGAAAGTCATTTGCCTGGAAGGGTGACCTTCCAGGATGGGCCCACATTGAGAAGAACCTGCTGGGAATGGAATAGAGATTGAGGAGGTTAGGGACATTGGAGGAGAAGGAAAGAGCAAGTCCAGGTGAAAGTAGAGATGCAAACAGTGTCAGGACTTCTCAGGAGGAAGCCACTATATATTTGACCCCTACATTAAAACAACAGTTGAGGTATTTGTGAAGTTAGAAAAGCTACTCTGCACCATGCCTCCTCTGAAAGTTCAGAAAAACAGATTTCACATAAAAACGGCAATAGAGAAGGGGACGGGTATTTGTATACACAAGGAGTGCAATGCGCACTACCCGAAGGATGGACATATTTGAAACACGGACTTCGGGGGGGGGCAAGGGCAACACACATAACCTAAACATATGTACACCCATAATTTGCTGAAAAAAAAAAAAAACGGCAATAGAAAAGTATCAAAGTCCTATGTAAAGGTATTATAAGAACAAAGAGAGCAAGGAGAAGAATAACAACTAGACAGTGAGAGGTCTGTTCTGTGAGAATCTCTCTCACTGAATAGATCTAAACTATAACCACCTATTTCAAAACAACATTAAGAAAATAAGAAATGAAATGAAAACAAATGAGAATTAGAAAATCTCAGAAGTAAGTGACAGGGCACAGATAAGAATTAGAAAAGTAAGAAAAATTATTTCAGAAATGAAGAATAAACTATTAATAGAAGGAACGCAGGAATGAATAAACACAACAGATTTTGCCTTAAGAGAAATAGAAAGTTAAAAGGAA
>NW_012146465.1:0-982 GCF_000956105.1 Propithecus coquereli
CATGAACATTCATCATTTAAGCAAGCCATGGATTTTATTAGATGTAGGATTGTTTAGAGATCAATCACAAATGGTTATATATTTAGTAATATATAATATATAATATATATTTAGTAGAGGGTTTATGGTGAAATTCTACTTTTTAAATTTTGCTTTCAACAAGAGAAAAGGTGGCATACATTATTGGTTACCCACCTAACAGCATTACTCCCTTCTTCCTTGTAAAGAGAACTTCCCTTTGTTTGAGTGGTAATGAGGCAATTTTATGCCTCTTTGTCAATGATTGTTTGAGGGGAGGGCATGGGACCCTTTTTTAGCCAGTAATCTTGCTAAGTGCTTTTGAGAAGGATTTTCCACCCGCCTAAAATGCACAGGCTGTGCAAGAAAAAGCCCTTTTGCCCTTGACTTGTCCTTTCTGCCTGGGATGCTGTGAGTTGAGGACATTTTATTTGTACCTTCAGTAGCCATTTTGCCATCACAGCCAGTAGGATTAAAGACAACAGAGTGGAAAGACAGAAAGAGCCCGTGTTTTCTCAAGCCCTGGAATCACCTTCTGAACAAACCACCCCCAGATTTCTTATAATGTAAACAATAAAGGTGCTTGTAATTCCAGCCATCTTTGGTCAATTTTCTTTCTCTTGATACCAAAAGCAACACAAACTAACTGATATGGCATGAATGATAGGAATGTGTTTATAAAAGATTTTAGGAATTTAATGACAGGAGGCATTTTATATTTGCATATTTATATTTAATCAGCCATGGTAAAAATTTTGGAAAGTTCACTAATGTTTTTCACTGGTCTGCCCTTTACTCAGGCACACACTTATGCTATTAACATTCTGCTAAAAGCTGATATTCAAATAGACATTTTCTATTTTTGGAAATGCTATTGGGTCTTATTTGAAAGGATATTTAAATGACAATAAACACTCAAGTAATATATAGGCTTTCTCTGACCCCAAACCCTTGCACTAGGCTG
>NW_012146466.1:0-6911 GCF_000956105.1 Propithecus coquereli
TAATAAAAACCAACAAAGAATATTAATAAAATATCAGGACCATAATAAATGTAAAAAAACCCACCTCTTTTAAAATCTAAGTAATTTATTTCTGTTTGTCAGCGGTGCAAGCTGCCTTGGAATTTTGCATACACGCTGCGTCTGGGCATCTGCTTGTTTTGACGGGAGGATTTTCAGGCAGTTGTAAAATCTACTTTACAACAATGCTGCAGGAGCCTTTGTGTGTTAACCATTCCAATAGTTCCTGCATCACGAAGGGGTGGCATGTTGAAGCTGGGGCTCACCAGACAGGGGAAGGTGGGGGGCTTTGACCCCGGTGCCTGCTGCATTGTGTTTGATAGAGCATTTCAGAAGTGTTGGGTGACTTAGCTGTTCTGCCACTTCTTGTCCCACCTGCATGCTGTGTCCAGCATGTGATGGCCTGACACTTCTGGCGTGACAGAGCCCGAGAGAGCTGTCCCTTTCCAGTTGGGTTTAGCTCACGCGTGTGGACTGAGCACCTGCTCTGGGCAGGAGCTCTGCAGGGCGCGGGTGGCCACTGAGGTGACTGAGACAGAAACTCCTTGCTTCGGAGGAGTTTATGATCCGGTGGTGGGGACCAGATTTCTTTTATTTTTAAGCCAGTTTTACTATTAGAATGCATTTATTAGTGTTGATTTCTTTCTTATAATTTCAAATTTTTCTTAATTTTTAAGACAGCTTGGAAAGAACCTGGCTTTAGGTCTGTGGTTGCTAAACGTGGCTGAACACTCCCTTGCGGAGCGCGCGCGCACACACACACACACACACACACACACACACTCCCACTGCATTAGAACCTACATGGGGGTGCTCTGGAATCTGTATTTGATAAGCTCAGAGCGATGCTGCCGGTGGGTCAGGTGAGGAGGCCTGCACAACAGGAGATTCAGGGACGCTAGGACAGTCACATCTTGGCCTGGACAGAACAGCAGCTCTAGGGGCCGTGACAGTCACTAGGGGACTCCTCATGTGTCCTGATCTCAGCCTCCCCCTCTGCCATGACTCTGCCTTTCCCTCTGCTATTTTGTGTGAGTAGAATCCACGCCTCCTCCTCGTCCCCTAAGAGGACCCCTCTCCCGCCCCTGCTGGGTGGATGCTTCCTCCTCTCCCCTCCCCCCAGCGCCACCTCCTTCCTCTGACGGGCCCTGTTGTTTGGAGGGAGGCAGCCGGCAAGCTGGAGGTGCTAATCCCCTCACCCTCCGTAAATCAGGCAGCAGCTGCTTGGGTGATGGTGTTTAGCCCAAAGGAAATAGTGAGGCTCAGAGCCAAGAAGTCTGGGCTTGCGGAGGCAAGGTCTGGGCATTAATTCCCCAGGTTTTCTTGGCGTGGGGAGTGAGCAGGAGGTTTTGGGCTCCTCGAGGCTCTGGGCAAGCTGGACAGAGCTCCCTGAAGCCCGGGAGCAAGGGCTGGGTGGAAATATTGCCAAGAAGATTTCTGTTCTCCTTGGCCCTCCACCTACCGCACTGCACAACATCAGGGACGCCATTCACACTGTAGTCTAAGTGAATAATTTGCCCAGAATTGTGCAGTGGATAGCTTGCTTGCTGGTGGTGGCCCAGCCTGGCAACCTTCTCCACGCTCAGAGTTTTTGCAGTGAGCCCCTTTGATGCCAGGATTGTCTTCACAACCTTAGCTCATTTGCTCCCCACCAGCATGCTTTGGGGAGAGCAGGTCAGGATTCCAACTCCCACAGAGGCCCAGAGAGGTAAAGTGACTCACCCCAGGTTGTTCAGGGGCAGGGCAGGGCTACAGTACAAATACTGTTTCTTAGTAACAGGATAGCAGTGCTCAGAGCCCTGAGCCTCTCTGGACTGTCCACTGCTCAGCCCGAGGCTACAGATTTGAAGCCACTTACTTTGGAGAGCTGGGGCCACGGTCTTGGAGAACCTGAAGTTGGAGTTGACTCTTGAACACATCCCTGTGGTGTAGTAGGAGCTCCCGCACTCATGCGACCAGAGTGGGCTGCAGGCCTGCGAAGCACAGCGCAGACCCCCAGTCAGTGACAGGGCCCCAGACATGGTCCAGGTCCAATAGCCTGAGGCCCAGCTCCAGGCCCAAGACAGATATCCCCTATCTGTGTTGGTATTGCCAGGGGTTAGAGGGTCTTCTCGGAGTCTAACTGAACTCTCTCTTGCTGTTATGTGTATTAGTAATAGTTTCCTTTGTTCCAGGTGTAATGGAGCAAAACTAACTTGGAGTCCTCTTTCATTGTTTTTCCAAGGCCCCCTTCTCCAACCCATCACTGAGGGTTCCTCGCCCTGCCTGCCCACCACACCCACCACACAGCCTGCGGAAGCCTTTTCATCCACCAGAGCGGACCCTTCATGGGTCACTAGAAAAATTCCTCTGTTGCAAGCGGTCACCTGAAGGTCTTTAAGGGCCAATTTCCAGGACTGGGTCTCAACAACATGCTGTGGCTCTTACTAGGGGGAAAAATGTCACTGTTCTGTCTGTGAAATTTTCTACCAAAAACATTGACATCAGCCCCTCTTTAAAGGACTAAGTGACGTGTCCCTCTCAGAGACAGGGTCCTTAAAAATGCAAGCCCAGCTCCATGCCAGCATTGCTGCCTTGCTGTCAGGAAACCCAGGGCTAAATTTCATGCTATAATTTACTTTGGTTTAGGGGAATGATTATTCTATTTGCAACCCCTTTCTTTAATTAGCTTTATATTTTTTTACCCAGATCTTAAAGGTTATGTTTTATTTGTGTCATTTGTTGAAGCTGCTGTAAATTATTTTGGAAGTAGGGGGAGGATAAAGAACGGGTAGATGGATGGATGGATGGATGGATGGATAGAGAGATGATGGATGGGTGATGATGGATGGGTGGATGATGGATGGATGATGGGGGATGGATGGGGGATGGATGATGGGTGGGAGGATGAGTGAATCAATGAATGGGTGACTATTTATAAACCAGGGACTCAATCTACCCACAGAGGCCCCCGTGGGTGTATCCCGCCATTCCTCTCGGGCCTTCGTGCCACCTTGCGAAGTAGGTGAAATCAAGCTAGTGGGAATGTGACAAGGAGCCCGAGAAGGAAAGGGGCCAGGGACAAGGCCCCTGAGGGCTGTGTGTGTGGACGGGGCCGGGGGTCCTGCTTTGCCCCTGGCTGGGGTAATGGGGGGCTGTGGGCTGAATGCACATCAGGCACCCCAGCACTTTCCCTGGCAGGGCCGCTGTGTTCTCAGGTCCCCGTGTGCCCCAGTCCTCTTGCCGTCCTGGTGTCCAGCGCTTCACGCCCCAGATGTCTTAGTGTCAGCAGAAACGGACTGAGGGACAAGATCGAAGAGTGACACAAGCCCCTCATCTAAAAATGGGTGGTGCTTTTTATTGGGGTTTCAGGGTAACTTTTCTCTCAAGTCTCCTCTTGCAGCTGTTTCTAGGAACCGTTAGTCCCGGAAGGGTCCTGTTTTGAACCCCAGTTTGCCCACGCTCAGGGCGGTTGGCTGCAGTGTGGCGGCAGGAAGCAGGCAGGGCCGACAGGTCACACCGCCCACGCTTGCTCCATGTGCTCGCCTGAGCAGGCTACGAGACCTGCAAGCACCTCCTGCCGCTGTCTTTCCGTCCCCAGCGTCACGTCATATGTTGCTCATTTGCTCGTCGGTCCTCTGACCGGAGCGTCTGCCCCAGCAGGCCAGGACCTCTGTTCTGCTGAGTCCCGGGAGTCCCGGTGCCCGGGATTGGCTTCACACGTACTAGGTGCTCAGAAAAATTGTTGTTTAAATGAATGAATGTTTCTGCCACCTCAGCCTAGATACTCTCCTCTTTCTTTCTTGCTAAGACCTGTCTCTTCTTTAAAAACAAAACAGAAACCCCCTCCAGCCTTCTGCACCTAATCCTGGATAGCCCAGAAGGCCTGCGGCTCTCTGTGCCTTCCCCTGGGTGTAGCGAGTCCCTGTTTACTCATCTGCGACTTCCCTTCCCGTAGCGTGTGTGGTGCAGCCTGTTTCTTTTTCCAGACCTAGCAGAGATTCGGCCTCTGCCCCAGAAAACTAGCTTCCCAAGGGAAGGGACTGGCCCCATCCGGCTGTCTTTACTTATTTTTGATTCGCGAAGACCTCTTTCCTGCCTGCACTGTCCCCCGCGAAACACTCAAGGCCCAGCGGCTCAGAACCGTGGAGGTGGGAGCTGGGGGACGAGCAGCTCCCGCAGCCTGCTGGAGGGAGTGGGGGCGAGTGGGCGTGGGGTGCACAGGAGCCTGTGCGAGGAGATGCCCAGCCCCGCCCTCCACTTCTGACCCCAGGCAGCGGCAGGTGGCTCTTACCAGAAAGCTGTTGTCCTTGGGGTTGGTGGCGAGGCTGAGGCCGAGGCGCATGTTGTCCTTCCGCTCGGACACGTTGGACAGCGTAACCCTTCCTAGGTGAGGGGAGAAGCTCAGCCTGCAGCCCCCTCCCGCCGACCCTCCGCCCAAAGCCTGCTGCTGCCGCTGGTCACCTGAGGTGCCCATGGCAGGGTCGGTGCCAGGCAGAGTCCACGCTGACTCTCCCTCCCCCACCCCGGGGACCCCAGCTCTCCTGCACGTCGGGGGGCCGTCACAGTTTACTGAGGCCTTCCCCAGACATGGCTCATTACTTCCTTACCACGCCCTGTGACATGAGGAAACTGAGTCTCAGAGAGGCCAAGCAACCTGCCCGAGGTCACACAGTGAGCACACAGCAGAGCCTTCCATCTCCTGGGCCACAGTCTTTCCTCCAGCCATCTGACTGGGCCCTGACATCCCCCCGTGACCACCTCCCCAACACACCATGCACCCCACCCAGGCTGGCTTCCTCTGTGCAGTGTCTCCTCACACTCTCCTTCAAGCCGACCCCCACTCAAAACTGACCAGTCCTGGGTCCTACTCTCTGGTGCCCAGTTCTCTGCTCGTCTGACAACCAACATGTGACAACGGAGAGGACTGTCTCGCACAGGCAGCAAACAGCCAACGGACGTCACAAGAGCCTTCCAGAGGTTCAAGGCCTTCCCGGGGTGGCTTCCAGGAGAGGCGTTTAGGACAGGGCTACCAGCCAGCCAGGCGGAGGGGGAGGGTTGGCCTGGGGAGTCTTGCAGATCAGAACGATGCAAAATGACGTCAGTTTCGGTTTCCCTGGACTATCCCACAGCACTGGACAGGAAGTGAGCTGGAATGCCCCGGGGTGCCCGGACGAGGCAGCTGCCCCGACCTACTGTGAGATGTCCATCCCACTTGCATGAGGGGAAATCCCTAGCGCTTGGGAGGCCCGACCAAGAATGGTTTGGGGTCTGCTTTGTGGGGCTCTGCCTGGCTCCCGGGGACACGGGGCTGCGAGGCCGGCTGGGGCAGGTGCCGGGGGTGGGCGCCCAGCAGAGCCCAGCTTGTGGGACACGCGGCTGTTTTGTGGGCCGGAGGATGAGGGAAGCTGTGTTTTTTGTCTTTTCCTTTTGGTTTTCCTCAGTTTTTAGCAGGGCTTCTTTTGAAATCTGCCCCAGTTGGCTGTGCTAAGTGACTGGATCGTTTTCTGTTCCGTCTGTCGGGGCAGGCCGGAGGGAAAACAACAGAAACAGCCCTGGAGTCTCTGAGATGCCTTATCATCCGCAAAGCGCTGCAGACACCTGCCCCCTCAGGCGCTCTTGGTCCTGGGTGGCCCCAGTGTCACCATTCCCATTTTACAGACGAGAAAATGGAGATGTAGAGAGGGTTAGTGGCCTCCACAAGGTCACTCGCTGGTAAATAAAAGAGTGGGGACTTTAACCAGATCATCTACGTTTCGTCCTGAGTCCTGCGTTTTTCTCTATCCGATGGCATCACGGGCGGTGGGGACCAGAGGAAGCTCCGAGCTCGACTGGGTAACCTCTCCTCCCGCCGGCTGGAGAATTCGGCCCTTCATTTGTTTAGGGACCCCCTCTTTCCTCCCTCTCCCCTGGGACCGAAGTCCTTAGTGAAACTGCTGCTGGCTGGAGGCAGGGGGCGTGGCAGGACAGACCCCTGCATGGGAGAGAGAAGGGCTCAGGCTCACGTCCTGCCGTGCCCTGCCCCTCTGTGAGGCCCCTCTGTGAACGGGGGAGACCGATGCCTTCGCCAGCAGGTCCTGGGACACGAGCCCGTCCTCGCACAGGGCCTGGCTCTCGGAATCACATCACCTCTCCCAGCCCCTGCCCCTCATTTAAAACCCCGACTCCACCCAGGAGTTGGGAAGACAGCCTTCCGTGGCGGACCCCTTCCCGCTGAGGTGTGGACAACCGACACCCACTTTGCCTTCCCTGGAGAGGGAGGAAAGAACATTCCTGGCACCGTGCGGCCCAGTGCCTGGAAAGGCCGTAGGAAAACCCCGGACTCAGGTTTCCCAGCCTTGCGTTTTCCACTGTGGGGATAAACTGACAGATGTTCTTTCTGCCCTGCGTTTTCTTCTCAGCAGGAGGGAGAGAACCACCCCTGAAATGAAGAGTAATTTTCCTCTGTCCCGACTCACTTTGCTACCCACTGCCTCCTGGGCTTGGGCCCCGGCTCAGAAGTGTTTTCCAGGCTCTGATGGCTTTAGGTCTCCTCCTCCCTCTGGAAGGACACCGGGTTCATGTAGGAAACCAGAGCAGCAGAGAAAACCAATGGCATCCCGGGCAGTGGGCACCAAAGGAAGCACTGAGCTCACATGGGCTGGCTCACATGTCCATGTCCCTGCCTGGACTATGGGCTTTGCTCAGTGGCCTGGGCCTAGTACAGCGCCCACCTCTCCCCTGACCGCTTGCTCCCCCTGCCCCATCCACATGGCCTTTCTTTACATTCTCCAATGGAGCAAACTCCATTCTCCAATGGAGCTCCATTCTCCAATGGAGCACGGTGCTGATGCAGATGTGGACAGTGGGAGCCTCCAGCACCATGTGACAGACAGCTGGCTGTTCTGGGGATTGGCATTCTCTGGGCTTTCTCT
>NW_012146467.1:0-1174 GCF_000956105.1 Propithecus coquereli
TTTTGATAATTGGATCAAATACAGCATAGTCCGTGGTGTCTTCCTTTCAAATGTTATCTAACAACTTTGTAGCATTTTTGTATGCACCAACATACAGTTTTTTTTACAGGGGTAATAAAGACTATTTTCTTCTCTTTTTTATCTGTAGAAAAATATACAAAACTGAATGCAATAATCAAACAATACCTTTTTTGGTTTTGGGGGAAAAAAACCCTTTGCAAATGGACCATAAGCTTTGAATAAAAAAGCAGAGAAACATCTGCCTGAAAACAATCCGTTTCAAACCACAGGCGGGCGGAGCGTTTGCTAGCGCGTTCCAGGACAGCTGGGGTAACCCGGGTCTGCGGGGCTTGGGGATCCACCCCGGGAAGAAAGCAGGCCAGAGCCCTGCCGTGCAGTAAATGCTGACAAAGAAGATACAGTAGTTCGAAGAAGACATGGGCGGCGGGCAGGGAGTGCCTGTGCCTTCTTAGTTTCGCTGTGAACCTAAAACTGCCCTTAAAAAAAGTCTCGGAAAAAGTGGAAAGGAGCAAAAAAGCTCTGGCGACCCGGGACCGCGTCCTCCGTGCGGAGCGCGGGCGGTGGAGGGCCGAGGCCCGGCCCAGGCAGGAGCGAGGATCCGGAACCGGAGCGCCGGGCCGGTGCAGGCGCCGCCGCCCAGGCAAAGGCGGGGTCGTGCCACAGGGGACTGTCGCTGGAGCCCGGCGGGACCCCGCGCGCAGGCGCGCAGCCGGCTTCCTCCGCCCACAGCGGTGCGGGGGCGGCCGCGGCGACGGCGAAGTCGGGCGGGTGGCGGAGCCCGTCTGGGAGGCTGCACCTGCCGCTCCTCCTCGGTCCCGCGGTGGCGTCCGCGGGGAGGACGGGCAGGGCCGGGGGCGGGCGCCCTCTCCCGCGCCGGCAGGGGGCGGCTCGAGGCCGACTTGGGTAAGTCCGGACCTGAAATGGCCGAAAACCTCTCGTGCGTCTGAGTCGCCTCCGCAGGTTCGGTTTCCTCCTCTCGGGCCGGACCGAGGGGAGGAGGGGAAGTTGGGTCTCGGGGAAAGGACAGGGCTGCAGGGCGCACGGAGCGTGGGCTCCAAATACCTGCCGGGCTGGCAGCGCCGGCCTCAACTCAGGTCGTTGTCGGAAAAAGGAAAATCTGCAGGCCGGGCGCGGTGGCTCACGCCTGTAATCC
>NW_012146468.1:0-445 GCF_000956105.1 Propithecus coquereli
ATTTGTGTGCATTGATTTTGTATCCTGAGACTTTACTAAATTCATTTATCATTTCCAGGAGTCTCTTGGTTGAATCCTTGGAGTTTTCTAGATATAACATCATATCATTGGCAGAGAGTGAGAGTTTGATCTCTTCTGACGCCATTTGGACACCCTTAATTCACCTCTCTTGTCTAATTGTTCTAGCAAGGACTTCCAGCACTGTGTTGAATAGAAGTGGAGATAGTGGGCAACCTGTCTGGTTCCAGTTCTAAGTGGGAATGCTTTCAATTTTTCCCCATTCAGTATGATATTGGCTGTGGGTTTATTGTATATAGCCTTAATAATTTTAAGGTATGTCCTGTCTGTGCCTATTTTGTTAAGAGTTTTTATCATAAAGGTGTGCTGGACTTTGTCAAATGCTTTTTCTGCACCTATTGAGAGAATAATATGGTCTTTGTTCTTG
>NW_012146468.1:11795-13260 GCF_000956105.1 Propithecus coquereli
TCACTGTGAAACGGTGACAGAATGCAGTCACTGCAAAAGTCTTTGGGCATCAAGTGTTCTTCTGAGTACATACCTGCCTGGAGGAGATTCTCCAGCCCCAAAGGAACATTCCTCTAACCCCAATCTTGGCCCAACTCCAACTCCTACCCTATATTACTATGCTTTTTTCTTTTAATACAGAAGCATGGTCACTTAGACTTAAGAGTTCTGAGTAGAGATTTGTTAATGTATACTAGGTTAGCTTATTATGGAATCATTGTTTCTTAAAATTGCCCTATGTTACTGTAAAATGTCAAAGAGGGACATAGCTCTCTTTCGCTGTTATTGGGTCTGGAATAATAATTACCAATAAGAGAAAAAAAAATTAGAAGACTTCGTTCTAGAGCAGTGTATAGAAATCCTGACAACCTTCCTCCAACCCTCTCCAAAATCAGTGTGCCTATGCTCAGTCCTCAGTCTACCACTAGCTGTGTGTGCTTGAATTTCCCAATCTCTTTGGGACTGACTATTCAATCATTCACAAAGTGGAAGTGTTTGGAAGGTCTCTAAGGATCTTGCAATTTCCAACATGCTATGAGTGTAAGTGTAAAAATACCTTTAAAGACTAAAGATGCTGTATAGAGAATTGTTATCATAAAAATCCTCCAAAAATTAGCACTTTCAAATTCTTCTGCTTGGTGACTGATCAATATCATCAACTCCATTTTATAGAAGTGAGGATCATTTTTATAATAACTTAATTGAAATGTTTATTGAGCAACTGGGCTAGGTACAAAACCTTAGCGAGGTTTGCTAGACTTGAATCTTTAATTCAGGAGGCTCTCTTTACAAAAAAGATAATTATAAAATTAGGTGCAAAGTGAATATTTATAAGTGAATATTTTTAGAATGAGAGAAGAAATTATAACAAGTTACTGGAGACTTAGAGATTTAAGACCCTTTCTTCTGAGCTCCCTTTGGGCAATTTATCAGAATTGCTTACATATAAACACTTTTGATTGAAACCTGGCTTCTCTTCCTTACCTAGACAGAACATTCTATAGCTTCCAGCAACTCCCAACATTCAGTGGGGCCTGTGCAAGGGAACAGCCCTGAAGCTTAAGATTTATGAAACTTCACAGTAAATCTGTCTCTGACTAAATTCTTTAGGGAATCAAGACACACAAGACAGAGATCCCAGACCCAAGTAAATTACAGTGAATTACAGCCATTAGACCTCCCAAGAAAAGAGCTACTTGGTGTTCATTCACCTGGAACAGTTCCACAGGCTAGCAGAAGGATTCAAATGAAGAAAAGTTTTTCTTTAAAATTCTTATTTTGAAGTAAATTAAGACTTATACAAAAATATTATGTAGAATGCCCATACTTTACCTACCTTCTTCTAATGTTAACAGCTTACAATGCACAACTGTCGATACCAGGAAATTACCATTCTTACAATACTATTGACTAAATTACAAACTTT
>NW_012146468.1:13310-13982 GCF_000956105.1 Propithecus coquereli
GATTCTATTGAAGTAGGCTAAAAGTAGAGATTATATGAACATATTTCCAAAGTTACTGACTCTGAGCTCATTGGGGAGGGGCAAACTGGTGTTCCCTAATTCCATGCTAACCTTTATGGCTACATAGTCATTGAGCTTTTTTATGTTGCTGGTAACCAGGAATTGCACATCAACTCCGAATACTGTTTACTCCTGTTCCCAGGTGGAAATAATTTTAAATTCCCCATGATCTAAAGAGCTTTCCACATATAAATCATTGGTAAAATGACTTGATTGGCGTAAATTTTCTCCAGTCAACAGCTCTAGTTCACAGTTTATAGCTAGTTAAGCAGATAGGAAAAGGTGGAGGACAAAGCTAACAGCAGTCATGACTGCACTTTTTCTTTTTCTCCTTATCCACGTGCCTACATTTTCTTTCTTGTATGTTTTAGGGCAATATATGAACTTGCAAAGAAAAGCTGTTTCATGTCAACACTGGAACAACCATACAAGAGGATTCCTAGTAACCCCAGGATCATGGCATTTGCAGTTATTATGGTTATGGGATTTCACCTGTTATTAGGCATCCCCAGGGATAGACACACAGGGAAGTGAAAAGACAGAACTGAACCAATTATCTGGAGATATAAATAATTATGTGTTGGAATAATATGAAATACCAGTTTTTGTAGG
>NW_012146468.1:17423-17940 GCF_000956105.1 Propithecus coquereli
TATTATTTTATAGAAAAAAATAAAGTGAAATGTGGATGCACTTGAATGTATTTGAGATGATGTGGGGAGAGCTTATAATGGTCTTTAATAGCCTTATAATTGAGCTAAGACTGAAGCCAAGCCAAGAAAAGGGGGCGGGATGTGCATGCATTCACAGGAAGGGTGTTCTAGAAGCTGGGAGGAGGGATGTGTGAACAAAAGCACAGAGGTATGACTAACTGTGGACAGAATTGGGGCAAAGGGATGATTGAGTCTGAAAGAGTGGCTCTCAAACTTGACTCTGAACAAAATCACCTCTGGGGCCTGTAAAAGGCTATTGCTGCTCTCTGCCCCCAGAGCTTCTGATTTACCAGGTCTTTGTTGGACCTTAGAATTTACATTTCTGACAAGTTCCAGTAATGCAAATATACGTTGCTGGTCAACACTGCACTTTGAAAACCAATAGTCTGAGGTAACATGCAATTTTTTGGCTTAAACACCCAGGTAGTTGGTAATACTATTAACTGAATAAGAAAAT
>NW_012146468.1:17990-19401 GCF_000956105.1 Propithecus coquereli
CCACAGCTTTTAATGGACTCTTAGAGGAGTTCATGACAGCAGAAAGGTTAAGAACCCCTTCTGTAAGAAGGTAGGGTTAGGATTGAATACTGTTGACATTTACTGTGTAGCCTAAGTTTGGTGGGAGAATTTTTAAAAATCAGTGGGAAAAAAATCACTCTGGATATTCAAGTTTCCATTTCAGGAGTTCATAAAATAACAGAATGGTTAATGAATGGTAACAGAACATTTTCTCCTATTATTGTGTACAAACTGCTTGTGAAACATTCTTTGATTTTTCGGGCTCCATGCTCACAGTGCTGTAATAGTTAAATGAATTTCTAATATGTCTCATCTCATTATAGATCCATGCAATAGTCTCTTTCAATTTTAAATTGAGCTTCAGGGAAGATTAAATACTTAGGTATTCCAGTTTGTATAAAATTTCTAGATCCATACAAATTAAACTTCCTCTGTCTAAATGACCCTAATCATTCTAATTTAACTAGATGGAGCTTATTTTCTTTTGACAGAGCTTGTCATGTTGAATCTTACCCATGGAGATGAACGGCATGCCAAATGGGTAATAAGTATTCCAGATGTTACCTTGCTGCTTTCCAGCAAAGTTATTAATAAAAGTCAGTTGCTTCTTGTCTTTTTTTTTATCCTCTAATATTGCTGAGAATATAAGCTTTCTTTCTCCCTATTAAGATATGGTAATTCAAAAGTGCAGTAAATGGGCTGCTGCCGATGAGGGTGATTTTTATAAAAGTAGCTGTCCATTGTGAATGGTGCATCAGGGACTCTTAGGGCAATTTGAGGCTTGATGGAACGGAGGGTGGGAGAGAGTGAAGGAGGATATGAAGATTTGACAGAGCCCTGAGTTTGAGGGTGTGTGTGTGTGTGTGTGTGTGCTGGGGAGGACTGAGCATCAAAAAGAGCCATTTCCTTTACTTTTGGGAATAAGAGTAAAATGGGAATAGTCACCACAATAACATCCATTCGGTGAAAATGGACCTTCCCTAGTTACAGTGTGGTGGGAAGCTTGAAGGCCTCTTGATCCACCCTCTATGCACACCTCTGCCCTATCCATCCCTGCAGCGGCCCCGTGAGACCTCCATGTAACAGCTACAAAAGTCCTGTGGTGGGAGTTCGGGTGTTTGCCCTCAAGGAACTGAAAAGAACGTGTGCTTGGTAGCAGAGAGGAGAACGCTGGGGGCTGGACGGGTACAGGAGCCTGGAGAGACAGTCAGAGGCCAAAAGATACAGGCCTGATTTCAGGACACTCTCTAGATAAAGACATGCTTTTTAAGGCTTACTAGAAAGATCTAACTTTTTTTAGGTATAAGCAAATTAGATATTCATAGCTAGGAAAAGCCTAATAATAATGATAATGATGTTAATTACAATAGTGTACCAGTGTGAGGGCTTC
>NW_012146468.1:20690-20920 GCF_000956105.1 Propithecus coquereli
ATCCTCCTGCCTCAGCCTCCTGAGTAGCTGGGACTATAGACAGGGTGTCACTCAGTTGCCGGGGTGAGTGCCGTGGTGTCAGCCTAGCTCACAGCAACCTCAGACTCCCGGGCTCAAGCGATCCTCCTGCCTCAGCCTCCTGAGTAGCTGGAATTACAGACACACACCACCATGCTCGGCTAATTTTTTTTTCTATTTTTAGTAGACACGGAGTCTCGCTCTTGCTCAGG
>NW_012146468.1:23076-23535 GCF_000956105.1 Propithecus coquereli
ATTATTAATAAAATGACATATCTACAGCACATAAGCTGACAGTGCCAGCGGTTCAGATTATATAGGTAAAAGGGTGCATATTCATTTTTGAATGCCGAATCCTGAGAAAATAATGAATATTAACTATCAAATTTAACAATGAGCTACAGCAGTACATTTCAAGCTATGAATGCCTTTCTTAATATCCCAGCTCCATCAGAGAAGAGAAATTAGGCAATTGTGACACTGCTTTATAAACCAATTTATCAAGAGTCTTGCTTTTTCCTACATAATAAGTGCTTCACAAATGCTTTCTCTAACATGTATTTGTAGAGCAGTAGAACATTAGTTGCATATTTAATGTTGCCATGGTGGTAATTTGCATGTGGATTAAAAGTTAACATAATGTAGAAATGCAAAATTAAATTGGTTGACTATGAGCAGCAGACCTGCTAAGATCCATTTCTTTTTTTTTTTTTT
>NW_012146469.1:0-1838 GCF_000956105.1 Propithecus coquereli
CTGGATGTGTTTTGGCAACTCCCAAGGGCAGTTATCTGTTCAAGCTTAAATATTGATGCCAATGCTTCTGGGTCCTGTTGTTGGGATTTCAAGGGTAAGAGTAGCAATTCTAGAAATCTCCTGGTTAGTGGCACCCATCCATTGGCCCAATTCAAGCAGTAGGTAGGAACAGAAAAATATTAGGAATGCTAGGATTTACCTTCTACTTCCTTGCTTCCAAAGGCAAATTTATCTACCAATTCCCCTATTTTTCCCATCCTGCCTTCTCCTTTTTTCCTTATTCCTTCTCTTTCCTCAAATAATAAGAAATTTGGTCCACTACATTTGAAAATGGGGGCTGGGTGGAAGATGGAAGCCAACATCAAAATGTCTTATATTCTAGTACATTGTCATTTCAGGAGTTTGACTGTGTTGGGTACTCAAAAAGTGTTTGTTGACTGAATGAATAAATATAATTTGTCTCACTGAATACCACCAAACAATGACTTGAAGTTCTTAGAAAGCCAGACAACAAAATGTGTACATAAACCAATACAAGGGATCAACATTTGGCGCCACTAAATCTTGGGTACTTACAGTATAGGCTGGCCAGTGATGTACTAATGACATACTACCAAGTCTAGATTTAAAAAAACGAAAGAACTGCATGGCCTATCTGCACACCTGATTAGTCCAAATCTCATAGTCAAAACTATGGCTAATTCTAGTCTAAAAGGAGGTTTGCATTTGGGTGAAACTGAAGGTAGCTCTGGTTTTGATTCAGGATTGGATAGTTGGTGGTGGCAAATTATCTCAATCCAATCTATGATTCAATTCATTGGAAGATGAGATTTATTCTTTTTGAGGGCTAGCCTATTTCTAATTCATGTTTACCCCTAAGTGTAGCCTTTCATAGGTCCTAACTGAAAGCCTAAGATATTACCAGAGCTCCTTCTCCTTAGTAAACTCAGACTCCAATTTTTATTTCTCCAATGTTTGAGGCTGCCAACATCTCTGCTCAGCTTCCCAGTCTCACAGATAATACTTAAGAATCCACAAATGTTTCTAGAAGATTGAAGCTGAATGTTGTGTTCACCTCTCCCTTGTCACGGATCTTTGTCCTCAACTCCTTGCTGCCCTGGTAGCTTTCAGAACCCTTGAATTAATGTTTTCCTTTCAAATATTTCATCCAGATTGTCTAGCTGTCCTTGGAAGAAGAATTGTACAAACTAGTCCACCACAGTTGGAAATCTCAAACTTCAAACATGAATTTTCCAGATAGTTCTCATGTAGTCAGTAGGTATGGAACTCAGCAGTAAAAGATCGTACTGTACTTGACTTATAATGCTCATATTGTGTTAAGAATAATAAATAAAAATGACAACAATAAGAACCTATTTTAGATTAGGTGCCTAGGTAGGATGGTTTTTTGTGACCCAGTGATCAGTTGG
This sequence comes from Propithecus coquereli, assembly GCF_000956105.1. Lineage (NCBI taxonomy): Eukaryota > Metazoa > Chordata > Mammalia > Primates > Indriidae > Propithecus > Propithecus coquereli. The sequence goes on from NW_012146469.1 coordinate 1,431, forward strand.
TTCCCACCAGGCCCAAGGCAATACTGTAAGGAAATAGAAGTTGCAATCCTACCACTTCCCTTTCTACACCTTTTTCTTAGGAAATCTATAATCTCTTCATGAGGGCAGAATCCTTGCTTGATATATCCTTGCCAACACAGAACTTATCATAGTATTTGCATGTAGTTTGTGCATGTGTTGAATGACTGAATCTTGCCTCTCTACTACTTTCTGGTACTTAGTAACTTGAGGAAGATACCATTATCCAGCACAACAACAGCAGTCTGTGGATTTGCACACTTGTGTTCTTGTCACTATGTGACACAAGGAAAATCATTCCTGGATCTCAGTTTCCTTATCTACTAAATGAGCAGTTTGGACTAGATGCTCTTTTAGAGTTCTTCTAGCTTAAATTGCAAATATTTATAA
>NW_012146470.1:0-1159 GCF_000956105.1 Propithecus coquereli
AATTTCTGTTTATAAGAGTGTCTGAGAGGGAGGACTGAGTCACTAGAAACTCGTACCATTGTTCTAAATTTACATGACAAGTCTTACCTTTGTTTAGGGTACTTTTCCTGGCTATCTCATCTTAACTGAAACTTTTATGTAACTTTTTTTTCTCTTAATATGAGCAAATAATGGTACAATATTTAGGCCTAAAGTCCCACCTCTGTGCTTTCAAAATATAAATTTTCTGCCTTGTTTCACCTAGGAGTCACCTTTTTAGAAGGCAAATTGTTGCCTAGCTAACAACTGTTTAAAGCAATAAAATAGGTAATTAAAAGACCACTGGTTGAGAAGCTGTTCTAAAGGAACAATTTCACCAGGCCTGAGCATTTCCCATTGATAAATGAGTTCCAAAGAAAATGAGCATCAGTTAAAAAAACTTGCAAACACAAGGAAACGATATACCATGAGAGCCAGCAGGAATAGATAGACTCTGTAGACACTCAAATACCGGAATTATCAGAGAGAATATAAACAATGTTTTCTGTATCTAAAGAAATAAAAGATTCTTGGAAATATGAAAAAAAAGATTAGTAGTCTGAATAAAATATATCTTAATACATATATTTAAAAGCTGACAAATGAAAATTCTGCTTCTGTCTGTATGTCTACATGTTTGTGTGTCTATATATGTCACATGTATGTGATATTTCACTACTAAAATATGTAAAAGAGATATAATTAATTGGCTTAAAAAAGTAACTGCTTAAATCAAATATTTTATCAGGAAAATAGGAAAAACTCAAATGCGTTTTAGTTCACATGACTTTAGTAATCTTTGATAAATAAAACTAGTTTTAAAACCAAAATTAAAGTTTAAATGTTTTAAGGTTATAAAACTTCTGCTTCTGTACTATCTTTAAATCTTGCTGGATTTGACTGTGAGCTTATGTGTTTGGTTCTGAGCCTCTTGATTCTGGGGTCTGGACAGATTGCCATGATGAGGCCTGGGGACATATTCTCAGTGCCTAGATCAGCATCTACAAGGCATAATCTAGCCCCAAATAGCCCCTTCATCCCTGCCCCAGCTTTGCCCCTGGCTATTCTGGGTGGAATTGGATCTCCAGTCATCCTGTTTTCTTTTCTTTTTTTTTTTGAGACAGAGTCTCACTCTGTTGCC
>NW_012146471.1:0-1467 GCF_000956105.1 Propithecus coquereli
AAAAAAATAAAATTAGAACAAAGGTATTTCTTTATTAACTATAAATTTCTGAGGCCAAGTAAGAAAGGAGTATGAATAATCAGTTTATGCCTAATATTCTTATGCAATTTTAAAAAACAAGGCTTTGAATATAACACACAAGGTTGTTTGAATCTGATTTTGAAAAGAACATAGGAAGAAAATAATTCTGAAATTATCCTCATTTGAGGTCTTCATAGGTTAGATTTAATTAGAAAGTATCTGGAGGAACACTGGTTCTTAATAACTTTGGGGTTAGAGACCCCTCTGAGAATCTGATAAAAGGTTGGATTCCCTCCCCACAAAAAGTGCAGATGACCTTTGCAAACAGTACCAGACAGACTTCAGGAAGTCTATAGACTTCTTGGGGATTTATGGACTCAGGTTAAGAAATCTTGCTGTCAGAGTCTTTATGATTCAAGGAACTGCTGGGGTTTCCATGTTTGGTTAGAAAGCTAAAACCTAAAACTGGAACTAAGTCAACATGGTTACCTCCCTGTGAATGCCCAAATTCCTTGACATCTAACTATATGCCCATAGTAGTAAATCAAAGCAATTGGGGTAGAATTATTACAAGGATCTACAATTGTTTTTTTAAAAATTGCTATCACATGACAGTAAGAAACAACACAATCCAATCCAGGAGAAAAACAATATAGGTTACTCACCCCAAAACAGGCTGAAAAGTGAAAGGACCAATTTTTTTCTTCTTTAAAAATTATCCAGTGACACATTTACCTTACAAAAAAGAGATTTAATTTTGCTTGTGCTGACCCAGAAAGAGAGATTTAAAATGCAGTTATTCAAAAATCAATAAAAAATCATCCCCCACTCTGAAAAATGTAATCTCCTATACACAAAAAGTGTAATCTCCTCCTACATGGTTAGAATATAACTTCATGTTACTAGGATATATATGTAAACACATATCTATTTATACGTCTGAAGGCCTAAATCTGTGCATTGGTATTTAGAATGAAAGCAGCAGGGATGACCTTATTGATTGAACCTTTGAGTACGAATGCAAGACACACACTTACAGACTTTCCTACAAATGTAAAATTAATGATGCTTTAAGCCATTCCTTAAAGCTATTGGTAGAATGCCTTACTGGTGTTTATAGCTCGTATTTCTCTAGAGGGAAAAGTGTGGAGCAATTAATGACATTTATCTTTGCATTTCTCTTGCCTTATTAAGAAAGATGGAAATGAGATCTTAGAGAATCGAAGTATTTGTCAATTGGAAACAGCTCTTTGATACCAAACCATTCTACATTCTGGATGTGTGTGCATGAATTGAACAGCTGCACACAGATGGGCATGAAATTGCAAGTTGACTTTCTTGAGTTAGTGCTCAGTGGTTTGAGGTCTTCTAAGAAGATCCATGAAAGACCAGTTTTAGAGGAAAAGCCATTGCTCTTTGTTATTTTCTTTTTTTTTTTTTTTTTTT
>NW_012146472.1:0-1918 GCF_000956105.1 Propithecus coquereli
CCGAGGACAGCTTAATATTTGTGACAGGTCCTTACACACGCACACAGCACCAGGACTCTTGGGGAGGTATTAATAGTTTCTGGGCTCACATTCCTGCTTCTGGACTGGAGGTGCAATCGGAAGTGGGCTTTGTAAGCCTGCAGGTTCAGAGTCGGTGTGAAAACTTGAATGTCGGATGCTATTAGAAGGGTTTTCCCCAAGCTATTGTGAAGTTTTTTAGTTCATTTAGGTAATCAAACCCCATGCAGGAAGTGCAAGAGGAGCAATTCCCACACAGCTGCTGAGAAGAAAACAGATCTGACCTTTTCATCTGAACACATGCAAAAAAGGTCAGTCATCTTGATAAACACAGCTGATTGAAAAGTGAAACTTTCTCCCCTTCTGAAGGAGGGAATGAACACTTTATTCCCTTTTGCCTTCTGTGACCTTCATATTCAAAGTTTGGTCCCTGCCCAGAAGCATCAGCATTTCCTGGAGCTTGTTAAAAATGTAAGATTTGCTTAGTAGAATGGGTTCCAGCTCTATCCAGGATAATACAAGAGGTGCTGTGTCAATATTGTTTTGTTCTGGCTGAGTAGAACACATTCTACTAAGTGAAGTATCCCAAGAATGAAAAAACAAGAACCACATGCACTCACCATCAAATTGGTATTAACTGAGCAACACTTAAGTGCACATATAGTAGTGACATTCATTGGGTGTCGGGCAGATAGGAGGGTGGAGGAGGGGATGGGTATACTCACACATAATGGATGCAGTGTGAACCGTCTGGGGGATGCACACGCTTGAAGCTCTGATTCAGGTTGGGCAAAGGCAATATACGTAACCTAAACATTTGTATCCCTGTAATATGCTAAAATAAAAAAAAAAATGTAGGCTTTGCACTGGGCATGGTGGCTCAATAAGGCCAAGACAGGAAGATAGCTTGAGGCCAAGAGTTTAAGACCAGCCTGAGCAATATAGTGAGACCCCTGTACAAAAAAATGAGAAAAATTAGCTGGGCATGTAACACGCACCTGTAGTCCCAGCTTCTTGGGAGGCTGAGGCAGGAAGATCCCTCAAATCTAGGAATTTAAGGTTACAGTGAGTGGTTACAATGAGCTATGATGGTGCCACTGCACTTTAGCTTAGATCAGAGTGAGACACTTTCTTTAAAAAAAAAAAAAAATTAAAAAGGCTTTGAAGCCCCCATTCCATATCTGCTTAATCAGTACCTGAGTTTTTAGCAGGTGATGTGTATATATATTAAATCATAAGAAGCACTGTTCTTTTGAATCATATGATTACAATTAATTTCATTCCTATAGATGCTGTGAATTTTGCTGTGTTTTGCTGTGTTGCCTTGAGGGATTGGAGTGCATCTGGTCATTTGGGAACCCAATCCCAAAGATAATAAGAAAGAGGCCATAGCTGATGTGTCCTCCACCACACTAGTCTTATTTTCTTTTCCAAAATACACTGTGCTCTCTAACATCCCTGGTTTTACCTCAAAATAGTTATTCTTTGAGTGGCAAGACTCTCAGCACTTATGTTCTACTAAGCTTTTTTTTTTTTTTCTTGTTTGTGCTTTCTTGTCTTTCTTTCTTTCATTTTTTTTTTAAAGCAAAAATTCTTTTTGCAAAGTGCCTGTCCAATCTCTACTGAATAGTAGGAAAGGAATTTCTGGTGAGCCTAGCTGGATCACAGGCTTGTTTTAGAGAAAACACATGGCAGTTTCTGCTAAAGGTCTGGGGAAGTCTGTATAATTTGCATTGCAAGTGAAGGCAGCCACACAAAGCAAGTTAATTAGTATGGCAATGATTATATTTATTTTCAACAAGGCTTATTAAAAATCAAATAGTGTTCTTAGATATCACACCAACAGCACAAGTGACAATTGAAAAAATAAGTAACTTGGAATGCATCCAATTTATTTTAT
>NW_012146473.1:0-1003 GCF_000956105.1 Propithecus coquereli
CTCAAAAGACCAATAATAGTCATAGGTAAAAAGTATGTACAAATTATTCATCAGTTGTTTAAAATTTATGTTCTTTTAGGATATATTCTAACTGATTTAATCCAAAAATTTCACTGGATTGATTTTAGATAGTTTCATTAGCTTTAGTGCCTACTCTTCACAGCTTGATGGTACAGCAGCTTAGACGTAAGACTGGAGCCAGATGATCTGGTTCAAATTCCAGTGTGGCTTTGTTTGGAGGATAAAAGGGCACTCTGGTGTTAGAGTCAGCTCAAATATTGAACTTAGAAGAAGTAATAATGCTTTTGTAGCCCAACTGAGCCAGATGGAAGATGAGGGTGCCAAGGGGCTCCCAGTGGGTGGTGGGCATCATTCCCATTGATGTTGTTTTGGGATGTCTTTTCTTGCTGCTACACCTGGAAACAAAATGTTTGCCATTCACCTGGGAAATGGCTGCTTGAGACTTTTAAGTCTGCAAGGTTACATACAGTGAGCAGGTCATTATTATGCTAGGAGTTTAGAATCCAAAGTTAAGAGACAATAGGAAAAAATAAAATAGGATAAAAATTAGTGGAATCTCCCTGGAGTCACCTGATAACCATAAAGAAAGCTGTAGAATAGACAGGTGAAAACAATGAAGTTTTTATAGGCTAAGTAAAAAGAAGCTAGAAAGGCGAATGACTCTGAAGAGTGTTATTTTGGTAGAGGGAAAAAGGAATGCCTAGAATTACAGTAGTTTTGTTTCTGGCTCTTGTTCTTTCACTTTCTAAGAAATTATTTTTTTAGTTTTATGATTAAGGATTAGAAGTATAGATATACTATTTTTAGTAATATTTGCTTATATAATATGTTTATATGGTATTTTCACAGGTATACATAAAACTGTAACCTAGACACTGGTTACAGTTTCATTGTTGACACTATTCCAGAAAAAAACACCTTCCCTCTCCCTGCTCCACCCCAGCCCCCACTACTTCTCTCCTCCATATTCACATGGCCATGA
>NW_012146474.1:0-6282 GCF_000956105.1 Propithecus coquereli
GGAGTTTGAGGTCGCTGTGAGAGAGGCTGACGCCATGGCACTCTAGCCCAGGCAACAGAGCAAGACTATACCTCAAAATAAAAAAATTGTAAAAATAAAATAAAATAAGAGAAAGCACAAACATACAAAATAAGAAATGCATGGGGGACATACTATGTAAATAGAGAAAAGAATTTGAAGCATAAGATTTAATCACAAGATTACAGTCATCTATGAAAAAAAATTTGAAATTCTCAATGAAAAAATTTCATAAGAAAATAGATTACCAAAATTATCAACATTTGAGAGAGAAAGCTGAACATGACCAATTTCTGTAGAGGAAACAGAAAAAGCTATTAAAGAATTACCCCACCAAAAAACATCAAGTTCAGACATATTCACATGGAAATTTTACCAAAACTTCAAAGCCCTTGTAGTCCCAATGCTATATAAATTGTTGCAGAGCATAGCAAATGAAGAAAAATCTCCAAATTCTTTTTATAAAGTACTACACTAAACTAAATGAAGAAAAAAATAAAATTACAAATCACTTACAAACACTGATGCAAAAATCCTAACTAAAATAATGTAAAAGAGAATTCAGTATCATATCAAAAAAATAATACACCATGACCAAGTGGGATTTAGTCCTTAAAGGCAAGGATGGTTCAGTATTAGAAAATCCATTACTATAATTCACTATATTGATAGATCTAAGGAGGAAAAAAAGTCAATTATCTCCACAGATGCTTAAAAAAAAATTCAACACCTTTGACAAAATTCAACACCTATTCCTAATATTAATAATAGCACTCAAAAAATAAGAATTGATAGATGCTTCCTAAAAATACACATACACACACACACACACACCTTAGTCCTATAGCCAAGATCAAACTACAAAAAAACATCAAGGCATTTCCACCAAGATTAGAAACAAGGCATGGATGCCCACTATCTCCACTACTATTTAACATTGTATTGGAGGCATTAGCCAACACAGCCAGAAAAGAATAAAAAATCAGACACATAAGAAGTGGAAAAGACATAAAGTTATTTCTGTTTGCAGACTGGGCCTTTATAACTTAAAGGAAAATTCAGTCATAAAATTCATTCAAATTCACTAAGGTACCAACATATAAAATTAATATATAGAAATTAATAGCTTTCATATACATAAACCAGTTCAAAGATAAAATTGAAGAGAAACTTTTATAATAGCAATAATGAAGATAAAATAGGTATAAGCTTAACAAGAAATGTGCAAAAACCTTTATGTAAAAACATTACAACACTCCTAAAGACACAAACATACACTTAACAAATAGAAAGACATTCCTTGTGCTTGCATAGAAAAATTCAGTATTATACTGAAGGTCTTTACTCCCTAATTTATAAATTTAACAAAACTTAGTAAAAATATCAACAAACTTTTTCATAGATCCAGATATGCTTGCTGACACTCGATTTCATATTGAAACAGCATGCAAGAATACGTAGGAAAATAATGGAAGAAAAAACAAACTACAAAGGGAACTGGCTGTAAGATCCTGTATCATTAAAACTGGGTGCTGGAACACAACACACAGGCATTCAGGAATAACTTTACAGAAGGTCCAGAAGTAAGCGTAGGTACATAGGGAGGTTTAATGTTAAAGAGAGAATCTCTAAGTACTATGGCAAAGACTGATGTTTTAATAAACATCACTTAATACGACAACTGAATGGCCATTTGAAGAACATAAAATTAGACACAGACCTTACGCAACACACAAGAAGTCAAATATATAACTGTAAAAAATAAAACTAGACAAATAGTGGAAAAAAATATAAGGGTGAATTCCACTATACCCTAGGTATAAGGAAGAGCTTTCTAACTGTTATTCAAAATTCCAATTTAAAAAAAAAACTTTTTTTGATAAATTAGACTACATAAAAAATAAAAATAAAATTTTTACCATGCAAAAAACACCATAAGCAAGACAAATGGTAAATGACAAACTGGGAGAATATTTTTGCACTATATATCACAGATAGATCCCTAATATATAAAGAACTCTGAAAAATAAAATGGGCAAAGATAAATAAATAATTCAGGGAGAAAAAGATATAATAGCAACCTTTAAGAACATGTGAAGATGTTCAACTTCACATACCACTGTGATTGGCAAAAATATAACAGCTTGACAATGCCCTCTGTTGACAAGGTTGCAGAGAAACAGGCTTTCTCAAACACTGCTAGTGGGGGTGCAAACTGGAACATTTGGCAATACTGTAACAAAACTACACACTTAGTTCCCTTTTATCCAGCACTTCAATTTCTAAAAATTTACCATGAAGTATACTCCCCAACAACATGAAAATATATTTGCACAAGGTTATTCTTTGCTTCATTATTTTTTTCTTTTTTATTGATACATAATATTGTACATATTTATGGGGTACATGTAATACTTTCTTACACGCATAGAATGTGCAATGATGCAGTCAGGGTATTCGGGGTGTCCATCACCCTGAGTATTTATCATTTCTATGTGTTGGGATCATTTCGAGTTTTCTGCTTCATTATTTCTAATTATAAAATTTTGGGACAAACCACAATACCCATTACATCGGAGGACAATTAAGCTATGGTACATCCACTAATGGGGTACCGTGTAGCTCTCACAAACAAAATATGGATGGAAGATCTCTATGAACTGACATGTAACGATGTGTGGCATAGCCTGTTAAGTGAGACAAACAAGAAAACAAGAGATTGTATGTAGTATTTTCAGAAAGGCCTGATATTGATCCTTTCTCACATTATAAAATCCCTAGGTTCCTGTAAAGGACATGATGACCCCCAGGAAGAAGGCACCATTCTTCCTAACCTTTATATCACCAGTGCCTGGTGAATAGCAGGCCATCAATAAATGTTTTTTCCTTGGAAATTGACAGAACACTCCGCAAGCACCCAGACTAACACTCTTCTTTCAAGTCTCTTAAGACACGCAGACAGACGCTGGATTCTGCAGCTGGATGGCTATCTCATAACAACTGCTCTACATAACAGCAATCTAAACCTAGAGTGTATTCTACTATATAATACAAAAGTATGAATAAAGAAGGGCCATCTGAGTTCAGGGACAGTAAAGCAGTGAAGAGAAACTTCATGCAACTGGCGAAGTTTCAGATGATGAGCTAAACTGTTCTCAAAAGGAACAAAAGCACTGAACCTCCAGGGCTTGACACTGGTCTGGAACATGTGAGCATTGAAATATATTGGCTGATAGAAAAAGAAAGAGCCACGTCATCTATAAGTACAGAGAGCATCCAGAAAGCCTCAGCTGATTCGCCAAACTTCACCAGTGTTCAACAAAAACTCTGAGGTATCTCAAGAAAAAGTATGTACTGATTACTTGATATCCTGAAAAACATCAAAAATAGCCTATGTGTGGTTATCTCCATCTTTAGGTCTATTAGTAAATCACAACTTACATAATTAAAAAATATATATTATACTCTAAAAGAGAACCAATGCTATGAGTGAAATCTACAAAAAATGTGGCTACTGTGAAGTACACAAGAAAATGGAGTCACCAAATATAGGAAGCAGAGAAAACACCTACCTGCAGCATATCATCAACCATAGTTAGAATATACTGAACGGTCTGTTCTTTGGAGATATGAGTCATCAGATTTATAAATGTTTTGGCACACTAGAAAACAGTGAAATTAATGTTAATTATTGTTTTCCTTTGCAAACACAACATTTTCATGGAACTTCAGTATAACATTCTTTCTCTTTCATAAATCAGGATACAAATGCTATTAACAAATTTTAATTACGGAAAACGTATACCTTTTACAAATACTGTTGTGATGAAGTATGGGATGACCTCATTATGATTTGTATAGATTTTTTTCCCCCATAAAATGCTGTATGGGCTGCAGCAGATTTGTGATCATTTATAGTGATAAGTTTCAGAATGTTTACTATTTTTAGACATACCTAGCAACTATTAACTTTTGATTATTCATGACAGCATAAAGTTCCGTAATCAAAAATTATAATTGGTTTTGAATATTTTATGTCTTGTGCTAAATGGGAAGCAGAACACTAGAGGAACAAGAGTACTGGAGGTTAGAATCAGAAGGCCTTGACCTATCTCCATTCTACAACATGTCAACTATATGCATGTCAACTATATGACAATCTCTCTGGAATTCAATAAAAATGGGAGCCAACAATGTCACCTACCAATTTTCCCAAGATTATTGCAAGAATCAGACCAAGCTGTGTATGGGCTCCCCAGCCAACCAGGGCCCTATATCAGCAAATCTGATGGGCAGTGGAATTGAACCCTATTATGGGATCAGGTTCTAAACTCAGCATATAAATCAAACAGGGTACAATCAAAATTACTCTACAAAATCCCTTAAATCCCCCCAAAAATGGTCATATGTATGCAACACCATTCAGTAATAGGTTTGGAGTCATACTCTGAAAAACGTTCCCCACCCATGGATATATAAATTGAAGTATATTTCATTCAGTAGTCATTCATTCAGTAAACCCTTACTGTGACAAACAGCATGTCATACAGGCCACACTATAGGAAAATGTATACCTTACCAAAATCATACTCATTCCAGAACTTATGTTTATCTATTAGTCATACTTCCGTGGATAGATAGCCCACATACCATAGTGAACAGTGGAACTGAAAATATTACAAAGTTAATTTCTGTAATAACATTCATATCATTTAAAAAGTTAAGAGTTATAAATAATTTGATTTTTTTAGTCAAAACATTAAAGTGGAAACACTTTAATCTGTTTTAGCAAAAAAATATAAATTATCTGTGGCATTTCTGTCACAACTTTTCTTTTCAGATATACTCCCATTCTGTTTGGATAAAACCAGACACTCCTTTCCTAGCAACCACCACATAAAAGGCCCATCGCACCAGACACTGCGATTAAGAAAAAACCATCTTAACTCCTTAAGGGAAGAGTCTTGTCTTACTAATATCATATCCCCAGTCTTACCATGCACATGACAGGGACTCAGTATGCATGTGTTGAATAAACACTGAATTACGTGTACCTTCCAATGCAATGCAGCTGGGGTGGGGAAGCTTTTTCGAAGCATGACACCAATATCTGACATCACAAAGGAAAGAAGGAACTAGATTTGACTGTACAATTTAAAATTCAATATGGCAAAGGGCCCTATATACCAAGTTAAAAATTTAACAAAGAGCCTGGGGAAATACATGGCATACACAGACCTGGTATACCTAACATATAAAGGAAGCTGACAAATCAGTAAGAATAGTATAAACACTACCACAAAAAAGTGAATAAAGAATATACAACCATGCATTGTGTAATGACGAGGATACATTCTGAGAAATGTGTGATTAGGTGATTTTGTCGTGTGAACATCATGGAGGGCACTTACACAAACCTAGATGGGATAGCCTACCACATGCCTAGGCTGTATGGAATAGCCTATTGCTCCTGGGCTACAAACCTTTGCAGGCTGTTACTGTGCTGAACACTGCAAGCAAGTGGAACACAATGGTAAGTATTTGTGTATCTAAACATATCACAGAAAATGGACAGCAAAAATATAGCATTATAATCTTATAGAACTACATCATGTATGTGATGTGGCCCGTACGTAGCCGACAGAAAGTCGTTACGTGGCACACTGACAGCATAGAAGCAATCGCTACGGACATACAAGGAGCCAAAAACCATTTACAAATGTGTAACACTATTACATTAAGATGCTGTTTCTCACCTATCAAAATTACCAAAACATGAATGACTGAACACAGAGTGGGTGCTGCGGCCGGAGCAGGAGCACTCTCATGTATTACTAGCAGGCACTGCGAACTGCTACGGTCTTATAGGAGGGTGTCTTCACAATAGACACCAAAACTCTCATAAACGTGCAAGCTGTCTGATCAATAATTATACTTCTAGAATTTATTATGAGGAAATAATTAAGAATGTTCACCTCAAAACTGCTTATAACAGAGAAAAAAATGGAAGCAACCAAGATAGGCAATAGTAGGGAATTGGTTTAGAATATATGTTTTATACATTAAATGAAAAATTATGCAGTTATTTTAAAAAGCCACAGGAGGCCGGGCGCGGTGGCTCACGCCTGTAATCCTAGCACTCTGGGAGGCCGAGGCGGGTGGATCGCTTAAGGTCAGGAGTTCGAGACCAGCCTGAGCAAGAGCGAGATCCCGTCTCTACTAAAAACAGAAAGAAATTATCTGGACAGCTAAAAATATATATAT
>NW_012146475.1:0-1037 GCF_000956105.1 Propithecus coquereli
CCTCCGCAGAGCATCTACTGGGGCTCATGGCAAAGGCCTGTGACCACCTCCCCAGTGACAACTACTGGGACTTTGGACTAGAGAATTTCTACTTGAGGTGGCATCTATTTCCTTGCTATGGGCTATCCCCATGACTGAAGGACATGAAGTGATCTTGACACCTGAAATAAGCACGCTGTCTCTGGCGACATCAGAGAAACCCTCTAAGGGAGATAGCGGTGCCCAGATGGGTTCCGTAATAAAACGGAAAGGTTTTGTATGGGACAGCGCTACCGGGGCCGTGCAAGGAGGAGGTGTCATGAGCAGGGAGCCTCTCTTCCCCCAGGACTGACGCTGGAACTATGTGAGGAGCTTCTGGAAGGCCCAGTAAACCGCTCTCACCTCACTGACGGAGAGCTGCTTGGTGTGCGGATGGCAGTTGCGAGTCGGACAGACGACACCCTGTTCAAAGGCTGCTGCTCTGATTGGAGAAGGGCCAAGGAAACGGTTTTCCTTTGAGATATTTACAGCACAGAGAAATTGGGTAAAGTGCACTTTTGTGACCAAAATATACCTTTCTCTCTACCTGATTTCTCCAACATTTGGAAACCTTTCACAAGCATTCTTATTTTATGGCACTGTCGTTAGTTGCGTAAGTTCAATAGGGATCTGTTTTCCTTTGTAACAGGACACATTGGAGACACTGGTTCTTTTACCAAGGCTTTGACTGGAGTGGCGTGTTTTCAGACGTGACCAGACTGCTTTGGGGAATCGAGGTTGACTTTGTAGAGTGGATAAATAGACTGGCCTGGTCCCTTGTCTATATAGATCCCTTACAAGCTTCCTGACCTGTGGTAAATAAAGGATGTCACTTTCTGAAATTTTGGGACCTCAAGAGGAGGGGAGTTCACCGATTCTTTCAGTCTGGTGGCAAATCCTTGTCTTGGCTTCCTGGCCTCGAGGCCTTTAGAAAGTGTAATCCAAAATTCTTTATGAAAGTTCCAGCAATGCCAACTTAAAAAGAGCCTAGCCAAACATGGTGGCTCACTCCTATAATC
>NW_012146476.1:0-1027 GCF_000956105.1 Propithecus coquereli
AGGCTGGTCTCGAACTCCTGAGCTCAAACAATCTGCCCGCCTCGGCCTCCCAGAGTGCTAGGATTACAGGCGTGAGCCACCGCGCCTGGCCTAGCAGCAGTGATTCTTGAACTGAGTTAATAAACTCTAATCTGCTTTGTGGGGCAAACAGGCACATGGATTTATGGTACAATTGGCTGTCTGTGTTCATGAAATTTACACATGTTTGGGCACATATTTGTATTCTTTGTGGTACAGAAAAGAATTAAGGTAGTTTACAAGAATGTTTAAACTATAACAGCATAATTTTTGTAAATTTCAGAATATTACAGGGGTACAAACATTTTAGTTACATGAATTGCTTTTGTACAATTTGAGTCAAAGTTGTAAGTGTGTCCATTACCCAAATAATGTGCATTGTACCCATTAGGTGTGAATTTACCCATCTCCTCTTTCCCCCGCCCACCTGTCTGATTTCTGTTGAATTTTAGTACCATATGTGCGCATGAGTGTTGAACTGTAAGTTTCAATTTAATAGTGAGTACATGTGGTTTTTGTTCTTCCATTCTTGTGATACTTCACTTAAAAGAATGGTCTCCAGTTCCATCCAGGTTGTTGCAAAAGGTATTAGTTCACCAATTTTTTTTTATGGTTGAGTAGTACTCCATGGTATGCATATACCACATTTTATTGATCCACTCATGTATTGATGGGCACTGGGTTGTTTCCACATCTTTGCGACTGTGAATTGTGCTGCTATAAACCTTTGAATACAAATGTCTTTTTTATAAATTGTCTTTTTTTCCTTTGGGTAAATACCTGGTAGTGGGATTGATAGATCAAATGGTAGGTCTACTTCTCTCTGCATCCACACCAGCAACTTTTGTTTTGCCATTCTCACTGGAGTTAGGTGATATCTCATTGTGGTTTTGATTTGCATTTCCCTGATGATTGGAGATGTTGAGCACTTTTTAATATGCTTATTGGCCATTAGTCCATCTTCTTTTGAAAAGCTTCTGTTCGTGTCTTTTGCCTACTTTTTTTTTTT
>NW_012146477.1:0-1638 GCF_000956105.1 Propithecus coquereli
TCTATCTTCTTTTGAAAAGTTTCTGTTCATGTCTTTTGCCTATTTTTTAATGGGGTCATTTGTTTTTTTCTTGTTGATTTACTTGAGTTATTTACAGATTCTAGCTATTGGCCCTTTATTGGATATATAGCATGCAAATATTTTCTCCCATTCTGTAGGTTGTCTATTTGCTGTAATGATTGTTTCCTTGGCTGTGCAGGAGATTTTTAATTTGATCAGGTCCCATTTATTTATTTTTGTTGTTACTGTGATTGCTGTTGGTGTCTTCTTCATATTAATAAATTCTTTGCCTAGGCCGATGTCTAGAAGAGCTTTTCCAACATTTTCTTCTGGAATACTTATGGTTTCATGCCTTAGGTTTAAGTCTGTTATTCATTGTAAGTTGTTTTTTATGAGTGGTAAAAGGTGTGAATCCTGTTACAGTATTCTACATGTGGCTATCCAATTTTCCCAGCACCACTTATTGAATAGGGATTCTTTCCCCCAGTGTTTGTTTTTGTATGCTTTGTCAAAGGTCAGATGGCAACATGAGGATGGTTTTATAGCTGGGTTCTCTGCTCTGATCCATTGGTCTATGTCTCTGTTGTTGTGCTAGTACCATGCTGTTTTGGTTACTATAGCCTCGTAGTATAGCTTGAAGTCTGATAAATTGATGCCTCCATTTGTTCTTTTTGCTTAAGGTTGTTTTGGCTATGCAGGGTCTTCTCTGATTCCATACAAAGCATAGAATTATTTTATCTAGATCTGCAAAAAATGATGTTGATATTTTAATAGGGGTTGCATTGAACCTGTAGATCACAGTAGGTAGTATAGACATTTTAACAGTGTTGATTCTGCTGATGCATGAGCATGATATGGTTTTCCACCTGTTTACATCCTCTGCTATTTCCTTCCTCAGTGTTTCGTAGTTCTTCCTGTAGAGGTCTTTCACTTCCCTAGTTAAATATATTCCTAGGTATTTTTTTGTTGTTGCTATTGTCAAAGGTTATTGAGTCTTTGATTTGGTTCTCAGCTTGAATGTTGTTGGTGTATATGAATCTGATTTGTGTGCATTGATTTTGTAACCTGAGACTTTGCTGAATTAATTTATCAATTCCCGTAGTCTCTTGGCAGAATCGTTGGGGTTTCCTAGATGTAAGATCATATCATCAGCAAAGAGCAATAGTTTGACCTCTTCTGCTCCCATTTGGATACACTTAATTTCCTTCTCTTGCCTGATTGCTCTGGCTAGAACTTCCAGCACTACATTGAATAGAAGTGGTGATAGTGGGTAACCTTGTCTGGTTCCAGTTCTAAGTGGGAATACTTTCAGTTTTTCCTCATTCAGTATGATGTTGGTCATGGGTTTGTGGTATATGGCTTTTATCATTTTGAGGTAGGTCCTGTCTATGCCTATTTTGTTAAGCATTCTTATCATAAAAGGGTGCTGAATTTTGTCAATGCTTTTTCTGTGTCTATTGAGAGGATCATATGGTCTTTGCTTTTACTTCTATTTATGCGGTGCATTACATTTATAGATTTGTGTATGTTGAACCATCCCTGCATCTCTGGGATGAAGCCCACTTGGTTGTGATGGATTATTATTTTGAGGAACAGCTGAATTTAGTTTGCTAGGATTTTATTGAGAATTTTTACATC
>NW_012146478.1:0-1400 GCF_000956105.1 Propithecus coquereli
CTGTGGAATCAGTTTTAATATGTCTTTTCATTTCTGATCAAGCTTATTTGGGCCCTTTTTTTTGTATTTCTGGTTAATCTAGCAAGAGGTGTATCAATTGTGTTCATCTCTTCAAAGAACCAACACTTTGTTTCACTCATCTTCTTTATTATTTTGAGCAAAGTCTCAGGCTACAAAATCAATGTACTCAAATCAGTAGCATTCCTATACACCAACAGCAGTCAAGTTGAGGAGCAAATCAAACATGCAATACCTTTCACAAGCTAGATAGAAAATAAAATACCAACGAATATATTTAACCAAGGAGGCAAAAGATCTCTACAAAGTGCAATATGAATCACTGAGGAAAGAAATAGCAGATGATGTAAACAACAAAACATATACTGTGCTCATTAATTGACAGAATCAACATGTTATAATGTCCAAACTACACAACGCGATTTACAGATTCAATGCAATTCCCCTCCAAATAGGAATGTCATTTTTGGCAGATCTACAAAAAATAATTTTATGCTTTATTTGGAACCAGAAAAGAGCCCAAATAGCCAGGAAAACCTAAAGCAAAGGGATCCAGTCCGGAGGCATCACTTTGCCAGACTTTAAGCTGTACTCCAAGGCAATAGTTACCAAAACAGCACAGTACCGGCACAAAAATACAGACGTAGCCCAGTGGAACAGAACGGAGAACCCAGATATAAATTGCCATCTGATCTTGGACAAAGTAGACAGCAATATACACTGGGAAATAATCCCTATTCCATAAATGGTGATGGGAAAGTTGGATAGCCACATACAGAAGGTTGAAACAGGATCTACATCTGTCACCACTCACTCAAGTTAATTCAAGATGCATAACAGAGTTCAATCTAAGACATGAAACCATAACTATTCTACCAGAAAATGTTGAAAAACTCTTCTAGATATTGGCCTAGGCAAAGAATTTATGAAGAAGGCCCCAAAGGCAATCACAGCAATGACAAAAGTAAATTAATGGGATCTGCATAAATTAAAAGGTATTAAAAGGTATCTGCACAGCCAAGGAAACACTCAATAGAGAAAATAGACAACCTAGAGAATGGGAGAAAATGATTCTTGTTGTATATCTGCAAAGGGCTAGTAACCAGAATCTACAAAGAAATCAAGCAGATCCACAGGGAAAACAATCAAACAAGCCATTATAAATGGGCAACAGACGTGAACAGAAGTTTTCAAAAGAAGACAGAAGAAGAATGACCAATAAACATAAGAAAAAATCCACAATATCACTAATCATCAGGGAAATGCAAATCAAAACCACAATGAGATATCACCTAACTCCAATGGCTTTTATCAGGAAGTGCCAAACCAATAGATGCTAGCATGAAGTGGAGAGAAAGGCACACTCACACACTGTTGGTGTG
>NW_012146479.1:0-857 GCF_000956105.1 Propithecus coquereli
TACCATTGTATGGATACACATTTTATTTAGCCATTCATCACTTCAGGACACTTGGGTTGTCTCCAGCTATTATGAAAACACTGCTATGAACATTTTAGTACAAGTTTTTGTATGAACATACACTTTCATTCTCTTGCACATATACCCCTAGGAGTGGAATTGCTGGGTCATGTAGTAACTACGTTAAACATTTGGAGGAACTGCCAAACTCTTTTTCAAAGTGGTTGCACCATTTTACAATCCCACCAGCAATATATTTGAGGCCTCCACATCCTCTGTTTCTTCATGTCCTCAAAAGCATTTCTGTTTGTTTTTAGATTTTTTTCAGCTTTAATAAGGTATCATTAACAAATAGGAATAGCATACATTTAAAGTATACAACTTGATGTTTTGATTTATGTATACATTATGAAATGATCACTACAATTAAGGTACAATTAACACATCCATCACCTGACATAGTTCTCATTTTCTTTCTTTCGTTTTTTTTTTCATTGTGAGAACACTTAAGATCTACACTCTTAACAAATTTCAAGTATACAATACAGTATTGTTAAATGTACATGCTGTACATTAAATCTCCAGAACTCAATCATTTTGCATAACTGGAACTTTATAACCTTTAACTAACATCTCCCAATTTCCCCCATCACCTACCTCTGCCCCTGACAATCACCATTCTACTCTCTGCTTCTTTGAGTTTGACTTGTATAACTCCCACTTGGTACTGGCATATAACCTTTTGTATATGCTACTAAATTTAGTTTGCTGGCCGGGCGCGGTGGCTCACGCCTGTAATCCTAGCACTCTGGGAGGCCGAGGCGGGCGGATCGTTTGAGCTCAGGAGTTCGAGACCA
>NW_012146479.1:3197-3716 GCF_000956105.1 Propithecus coquereli
TTCTGCTTCATATATTTTAGGGTTCTGTTACTGGGTGCATATATGTTTATGATTATTATGAATTCCAGATGAATGGGCCCTTTTATCATTATAAAATATTCTTGTGTCTATTAATTTTTGTCTTAAAGTCTATTTTGTCTGACATTACTATATTCATTTTGTTCTCTTTTGGCTACTGTTTGTATGGTATATAATTTTTCTTCCTTTTACTTTCAACCTATTTGTGCCTTTGAATCTATCTAATATGCCACTTAAATACAGCATATGGTTGGATCATGTATTTTTTCATTCTGCCTATCTCTGCCATTTGATTGAAGTGTTTAATCCACTTATGTTTAATGACCATTTTGCTATTTGTTTTCTATGTCTTCTGTCTTTTTTGTGCTTATTCCTTCATTACTGCCTTTTTATATATTAAAAAGATATTTTCTAATGTAGCATTTTAATTCCTTTGATTTCTTTTACTTCTTTTACTTTATATTTTTTTAGTTATTTTCTTGGTAGTTACCCTGGAGATTA
>NW_012146479.1:5546-6368 GCF_000956105.1 Propithecus coquereli
ATGGTACATCCATTCTATGAAATACTATACGTACTTTGAAGAACAGAGAGGTAGGCCTACCTATATGTGCTGACCTGCAACTCCAAGACATAATGGTATTTTTCAAAAAGGAGAGCTGATGAACAACACATATAAAAGTGCATTTACTTTTGTAAAAAAAGATTAAAACTATATGTTTATATATATGCATACATGGATGTAAATACAAAGGAAGAAGGTCTGAAAAGATATACACCAAACTGATAACAGCATTTGCCTTTAGAAAGAAACACAAGTTGAGGATTATGGGCATGGAATGAAGACGTTAGTTTTAGAATTGTTTGATGATTTTGTTAAACAATGAAATGTATGAATTGTAAAATTAAGAATCAGCATATTTTAGTTCTTCTCCTTCCCTTCCTGATCAGTTCAGCCCTAAACCTGTTGTTGGAACACAGAAAAGTAGGCTTGCGTATTAGGGATACAGGTGGGGGCAGAGAAGCTGTAGTAGCTCAAAGCGGGGTGTCAGAACCAGAAAAGAATGAAGAGAAATATTGCCCTGCAAGGAGCGTCAGAACCCAGGTGAGTAAGAAGGGCTGCCACATACGGGGATGACATGACGCACAGTATTAAAACAAGAATGGGGTGAAAAAATTATGTGGGAGAGGCACGAGTCAAAACCCAAGGAGGGGCCGGGCGTGGTGGCTCACGCCTGTCATCCTAGCTCTCTGGGAGGCTGAGGCAGGTGCATCACTTGAGGTCAGGAGTTCAAGACTAGCCTGAGCAAGAGCGAGACCCCGTCTCTACTAAAAATAGAAAGAAATTATCTGGACAACTATATAT
>NW_012146479.1:8993-10546 GCF_000956105.1 Propithecus coquereli
AGTGAAAGTTCTTTGTAAACTATAAAGCACAAAAAAGTCAGCAGTCATTTAAATTTTATCACTAATAACCATTTATGCATACAGAAATCTAGTATTAAATACACTGTATCTCTATCAGATATCCCTTACTCCAAGAAGAACTGCCTATATTCCCAACATTGATGTTTGGTGTGAGGTAGATTTTCTTCACATTAAGAAATATGACAAAGGTAGGAAAGTTTTTCACCTTTTCACCCTCTGTAACAATCTGGATAGCATTTGGGATGAGTCGAGCAGTTTTCTCCTTAGTCATGAAGGTTATATTCTTTAAAGCAATAGAAATCTAAATGCATAAAAGAATAAAAAAGAAAATGTATTTTTCAGACACATACATAACACAAAATGCCAAGTATTACAACAATCTAATCCAGAATATTCCATTGAAAAACCTGAAGGAGTTAATAAGTACATGCTTGAACTCTCTGAGAAAAACAGGGCAAGCAGTCAGACATTCTCTTTTTCAGTGTTCTCCTCCATCAACTCCTATATCTAACATTAGAACAAAGTGTGAAAAGACACGTGGGTGTTCATGTTCCACATTAACACACAAACACACAAACAAAATTCAGACAGTGTGTCACATAAGACATGGTTTTTGGCAGCCAACAGATATATGTTCAAGCTTTTTTCAACCTGAAATCTCTTTCTCTAACTATATTAAATAAGTACAAATGGAGCTCAATGTATTCAATTAGAAAAATACATCATAAACTTATACAAATGACACGTAAATGTATTTATGCATATATAAGTATAGATGCACAAATATAACATATTAATTTGCTTTGGAATTATCTAAAATAGATTGTTTTTAGAAGAACTGTATATATTTCTATCTATTTGTATCAACAAATCAAATGCAAAATATGTCTTACTGTCGTTTCCCATCTGAAGATGTTGCTATAGAAACACAGCCAGTTTTCTGAAAGGTATAGTCGCCCCTGGAGCAAAATGTCCCTCTGAAGAGCACAAGCATAATCTATATACACAAAAAATGAGAAACAGCTTATTCACAAAAATCTGGCAACTTAATAAACATTATACTATCTCAACACATGGAAAGTCATTACTTTTTGCTCACTGGTTGGTTCATTCATTCATTCATATACTTTGGACACCATACACCAGATGTTTTGCTGTACACTGTACAACACTAGGGTTAGCAGAAATGGCTCTTGCTCCCATGGACCCAGCATAGTGGAAAAGCAAAAAACAAACAAATAAATACAAAAGTAAGTATGATAATAACCAAAGTGTGGAAAAAGCTGTAAGAACCTATAACAAGAGCTCTGCAGGTACAGGAGGCAGGGCAGAAAGAGAGTACACAAGGAAGGATTCCACTGAAAAAGTGGTCTTTAAGACCTAAAGATCAATAAAGGGTCAGCAGGCTCATCAGGGCACATGCAAAGGCCCCTTGGTAGAAAAAACAGAGCACACTGGAAGAACTCTAAGAAGATAGATATCTGGGCTGCAGAAGCTGGGTCATGTGTGGTCTCACAGGCCATGGTAGACTG
>NW_012146479.1:12641-13156 GCF_000956105.1 Propithecus coquereli
CAACCATAAGACTATATAATTCATATTCTCTGATACACATGCCTTCTCCCACCATCCTCCATCCCCACCCTCCCACCACTGTGACCCAGTCTCAACTCATTTGAAGGTTAAAGTAACTCCAAGAACAAATCAGAAAAAGTTTACTATTTTCCTATTGTATAGTTAGGGACCATCTATTCCTTGAAAGCTGAATAAAATTATTTGTAAAAACATGTGAGTACAGGTCTTTTTGTTGGGTAGAGTTTTGTCTAATAATTTTTTTTAAGATTATAGATTCTTTAAGTAACACACTATGCTCCTCTTAGTGCATTTCAATATATTCCAGCCCAATTTCCAACTACCAGCATTTCAATCAAAGACTTTCTCTCTCCATCAGAGCCTCACTCTGCCCATACTCATAGAAGAACAGAAGTTTGGGGAAATGAACGTATTCCCATTAATACCATATTTCTAAAAGCAGAATTGCTGAGTCAAATGTATTTTTTATTTTAACACATATTTCTTTGGCCAAGATT
>NW_012146479.1:15639-15946 GCF_000956105.1 Propithecus coquereli
CAAATATTTCCTCCCAGTCTGTGGCTTGTATTTTCATTCTCTTAATATCTTTTGCATAGAAAAAACTTCAATTTTTATAAAGTCCAATTTATCAATATTTTCTTTCACCAATTATACTTTTAGTGTTGCATCTAAAAACTCATCACCACACCCAAAGTTAAAGTGTTCTTTGTGTATTTTGGATACCAGTTCTTTGTCAAACATACATTTTGCAAATATTTCCTCCCAGTCTGTGGCTTGTATTTTCATTCTCTTAATATCTTTTGCATAGAAAAAACTTCAATTTTTATAAAGTCCAATTTATCAA
>NW_012146479.1:19832-20412 GCF_000956105.1 Propithecus coquereli
TTTTGGGCATCTCAAAATCAACCCCCGAAAATCAAAATAATTG
Organism: Propithecus coquereli; assembly: GCF_000956105.1. Classification (NCBI taxonomy): domain Eukaryota; kingdom Metazoa; phylum Chordata; class Mammalia; order Primates; family Indriidae; genus Propithecus; species Propithecus coquereli. The sequence goes on from NW_012146479.1 coordinate 19,876, forward strand.
TCTTCCTCCAAGATGGTAAGTTATATCTTCCTCTGTACTACTTCTGTACCTTGTTAATACTGTTCACGTCACCGTGAATCACAATGATTTGTTTATATATCTCCCACCAGACTATGAATTCTTCAAAAATGGCATGGTGTTTGGCATATAATGAGTGCTCAATAAATATTTATTGAACTAATCTATAAAGTACAAGATTATAGGTTCATACTGCCAGGGAGTTGTTTTAAAAACTGAAACGTTAAATTAAACTTAGAAAATAGTAGTTAAATCTAGAGCTCAGAGCTGTTTGCATAAAATGATCCCAATTATATTTTTTTATTTATATGGTTATATGTGTCACTGATATTATTTCTGGATGGTGCAATTACAGGTGGTTTTAATTTTACACTTTGGAAATATCTGTATTTTCCAAATGTCCTATGCTGAACAGGTTTACTGAAGCAGTGAGAAAAAAATACAAAAATGCATATTTTGAAAGCAATTATATATACTGGAAAACATCTAGAAACATAGCCACAAAATATTAACCAAAAT
>NW_012146480.1:0-1102 GCF_000956105.1 Propithecus coquereli
TAAATTCACCATTTCAATATATTAAAAAGAAAAACTATAATCTTCTTATAGATGCAGAAAAGCACTTGAAAATTTTTAAAGATGATAAAACATCACTTCAATTATGATGAAACTCTCAGTAAACTAGGAATAGAAGCAAACTTTCTCAATCTGTTAAAGGAGTCAACAAAATTCCCTTAACTAACACAAGGTGAAAGACTGAATACTTTCAGTAGAGAACTTAGGGAGAGCACAACACTTCTTAAGAGCCTTGGCCTAGAGTCACGTATGTCACAACCAGTCACCTTTCTTTAGCTAGACTCTGTCACAGGTTATGCCTAATTGCGTGGGAGGCAGGGGTGGCTGGGAAATATTATGTAGCTATGTGTCCTGGAAGTGGAGAGAAAGAACATGAATTGGAGTGAGAACCTTCCATTCTCTCTCTCAAATATATTTCACAAATTGTAATAGTTATTTTATTCTTATTTAGTGATAATTGTGTATTTACATTATTGTTTAATTTTATTGTAGTGAGAAGCTGTGGTAAATATTTGAAATCTGTTGAATTACTTTGTTAATTCTCCCCAACACATTTTATGAAGCCAACGTAACCCTGATACCATATTGTACTGATTGGAAAATAATTGTTTTCGGTGTTTCCCCATCCTGAAATTGGGCTATGTATTACTATCTATGGCTATTAATCCGTAGTATCTTTTTTTTGGTGTTCCATAAAATAATCAAACATCTTACAAACAACTTTAAATATAATGAAATATTGTAGTGCATTATTAATTTTAGGAGTGTACTATATAATGGAAAAAAATGCATATTATGTATCAGGTAAAAGGTTATCTTTATAAAAATTAGATTAAGCTTATTAACATTTTTTTTTTAATCTTACATTATTGCTATTTTTGTTTGTATAAGCGATCTGTTTCTGGAAGAAATAATTAGAATCTCTTAGTGATTAACATTCTCTTTCAACTTCTACCTTAGTTCTATAATCTTGCTTCATAATTTCTGCACCTATAGACCGTTAAAATTCATAATTATTTTCTTCTTAGTGGATATGTTTTTAACAATATATACTGTCTTTCTTTATAGCCCTTAATACTTTTTG
>NW_012146481.1:0-1029 GCF_000956105.1 Propithecus coquereli
AATACCATTTTAAATGGACAGAAAAATAAAAATCATCCACAATTTTGGCCCTCAGAAACCAACTACTGTTAACGTTTATTCTATTTACTTCCAGTTCATTTCTATACATATGCCCTTTTGGTGTATACGTGAGATGATAGATAATCTACATTTTATATACTTTTTTGGTTGAATTGGCACTTCATATATATTTTTTTCAATTTATAGTGATTCACAGAAAGAGAGGTTAGGGCTGGAGAATCCAGAGGTGCAAGGTTTGGAGAGGAAACTTTCATGACAGTTCTCTTTGACAGTATATATTTGGGATTAATGCAACCCAAACCAAGAGCACCTATTAGCTCTTTTGTTTTACATAGTCTTTATGTGCGCCTCCACTGTAGAAACTTACATTGTCTTCCTAATATTTGTTATTCACATCTCTGCTTCCTCCTTTAGGTCAGATAAATCTTACTAATGTTTGTATCACTAATTGTAACTAGCAAATAGTGGGTGCTCAAGATATGTAGAAAGAAAGGTGGTAAGGTGGACAGTTAACTAGGAATAAAGAGACCTAAATTCTAGTTCAGCAAGTAGCTAGTTGTGTGTCTTTAAGCAAATTTCTCTGAAGACTCAGTCATTTTCCCATCATAAGTTGAAGGGAAGAAACTAGATGATCTATAAGTTTCCTACTTCCTCAGACATTCTAGACTCTTATTCTTTTTTTAAAAAGTATCTAATGGAGCCCATAAATATTCTTTAAAATATTTCTATTGCAGAATACTATTGAGTAGCCCAGTCTTTCAACAACCTGTCACATCTAACACTAACAGGTGTTTACTTAAACACAAATGGAACTTGTGGTCCCTTAAGACTGCCAATTTTTTAGTAGAGATGTCCCTGCAGATTTGGATGGATGAGCTGTTTTCTGGTAAGTAGCCATCAGAATACCAGAGAAGGAGCTTAATATAAGATATTCATTGGAGCTATCTTGCCACTGTGATTTCTGGCAGGATATGGGACCATGTCATTTCCTGGCTAGTTTGTCTTTTC
>NW_012146482.1:0-1575 GCF_000956105.1 Propithecus coquereli
TCTTCAGCTTGGCTGGCGTGTTTGTTCCTTAATTCAGAAAGTGAAAGAGACATCAGCTGCGGTTGTGTGTGCCCCTTTATAGGCAGAGAGTCTCAAAATTAATAAGTGTCTCTTGGAGTTAGTCAAGGAAGTAATTAACACCGGACCACAGAGGGCACCCTCAACCTCCAACGTCTGGCATCAGGAAAGTTGACTGCCCGTCATTAGCGCGTGATTAAGTAGCTTATCGTGGGAAAGCAGTGCTGTTGGAGGCAATGCACTGATATGTTTTTATTGGAGGTTTTACTTTGTTCTACTTTTCTCAGAGGCCTGGATAGGCAGGGAAAGGGACTGCCCACAGGACAGGTATAGGAGGGAGGTCTCTGGTCTGTGTGTGGCCAGATGGGGGAATAATAAGGATTACAAGGAAGATATTTATTGAGAACAATGATGTGGGGATGTAGTTTCACCCCCATTTTTGTCCAGGTGAGAGATATAAATCAGAAAGATTAATTTATTTACCTAACATTATTCAGGTAGCAAGAAAAGATTTTGCTTCAGTCCAACCTGAACTTCTAGCTTTTATACCTTAAACCTATTGGCAGGACCCAAGCGAGGCAAAGATGAAGACCTGCGAGAACCAGATGCTGTTGAGAGGGAGGCGGAGCCAGAAGCTGAGAGGGCAGGAGGCTGGCCAGGGGACAAAGACAGATGTGGCAGATTGCAGTTTCTAAATATGGTGACACTCTGTCTGTCCTATCCTATTTGCTCTTCTTACACTCTAATGTTCAGCGTCACCAACCAGAGGTAGCATCTCTTTCCCTCCCCTTCAACGCTGGCTCACCCATTCTTGGAGCATGCACCTTGGCTGTCCTGAGCCCACATGTAAGACGTCCAATGACCCTGTCTTCAGTCCTGAGCCACCACACTGGACAGACCCCAATGGGGTAGAAGCACTTGAGGAGCCTCAGCTATTCCAGGCCCAGCTACTCAAGCTCTCTAGCCCAGATGTGGGAGTGTCTGAGCTTTTAGAAGGTGATTCCAGCTCTGGCCTTCAAGCCTCCCTGGCTGTCACAACTGGAGTAGAAGAAACACTTCCTGCTGAGGCCAGACGAATTAGCAGATTTGTAAGCGAAATAAATGTTATCATTGTTTAAGTAACTCGATTTTGGGGTAACGTATTTTACAGACATAGCAGTTGCTGAAGTTCTTGGTGAAGTGGATATTACAGCACCTAAGTCTCTGAGACTTGAACATCTGTCTGGGAATCTCTGTCACTCAGGTTTAGGCACAAAGTAGTAAACGAACCAGGGAGGCCACATAACTTCTGATATTTTCTGAAGAGCCTACAGAAACGGCTGTCTTCCTGTGGCCCCCACGAATATCCTAGCTGTGTATGGGAAATATCGCTGCCAACACACGACAGTGCATTCCAAGGGCAAATTCAGAGGAGGTGAGACGGCTTGAGGGGGGACACTTGAGCAGACCCCAGAGCAGCTGAGATTCAGGCGAGTCCTGACGGATTCTGTTTGGCCCAGGATCAGCAGGGCTCCCAGTCAAGAGACATATCTGGGGAAAGGCACGGGGTGGCTAAGC
>NW_012146483.1:0-1089 GCF_000956105.1 Propithecus coquereli
AATTTATGACTAAGACCCCAAAGGCAATTACAGCAACAACAAAAATAAATAAACAGGACTTGATTAAATTAAAAGTCTTCTGCACAGCTAAGGAAATATTCAACAGAGCAAATAGACGACCTACAGAATGGGAGAAAATATTTGCAAACTATACATCCAATAAAGGGCTAATAAGGAGAATCTACAAAGAACTTACACAAATTGGCAAGAAAAAAACAAACTACCCATTAAAAAGTGGGCACAAGACATGAACAGAAGATTTTCAATATAAAATAGAGAAATGGAAAATAAAGATATAAAAAATGTTCAACATCACTAATTATCAGGGCAATGCAAATTAAAACCACAATGAAATATCACCTTACCTCTTTTAGGATGGCTTTTATTAAAAAGTTCAAAAACAATAGATGCTGGCATGGACGCAGAGAGAAAGGGACACTTATACGCTGTTGGTGGGACTGCAAATTAACCTCTATGGAAAACAGTATGGCAATTCCTCAAAGAACTAAAAGTAGACCTACCATTTGATCCAGCAATCCCTCTACTGGATATCTACCCAAAGGAAAAGAAGTCATTTTATCAAAAAGACATGAGCACTCAAATGTTTATTGCAGCACAATTCACAATCACAAAGATATATAATCAACCCAAGTGCCCATCAATTCATGTGTGGATTAACAAAATGTGGTAATATGCATACCATGGAGTACTACTCAGCCATAAGAAAGGATGAATTAATGCATTTTGTAACAATGTGGATAGAACTAGAGACCATTATCCTAAGTGAAATATCTAAAGAATGGAAAAACAAGCACCACATGTACTCAATCTGAAATTGGAACTAACTGATGGGCACATCTGTGCATAGAGAGAAGTAAAACTCAGTGGAAATCAAGCAGGAGGGAGGGGAGTGGAGGGGAGGGCCAAAAACCTACCTAACGGATACGATGAACACTATTTGAGTGATAGGCACACTTACAGCTGTGACTCAAGCATTACAAAAACAATCCATGTAACCAAAAACATTTGTACCTCTTTAATATTTTGAAATAATAAAAAAGGAAATATTGTAAGTAGAAACTGTATTTA
>NW_012146484.1:0-1826 GCF_000956105.1 Propithecus coquereli
TAGTTTTCTTTTTTGTTGAGTCCTTTCATGGCTTTGGTATCAGGGTGATGTTGGCTTCATTAAAAGTGTTGGGGAGGATTCCTTCCTTCTCAATGTTGTTGAAAAATTTCTGCAGGATAGACACCAATTCTTCTTCACAGGTCTGGTAAAATTCGGGTGTGAAACCATCTGGTCCAGGACTTTTTTTTTTTTTTTAGGAAGGTTTTTTTTATTGCTGCTTCAATTTCAGTACTTGATATTGGTATGTTCAGGAATTCTGTTTCTTCTTGATTGAGTATAGGGAGACTGTGTGTTTCTAAGAATTTGTCCATTTCTTCCACATTTTGAAGTTTATGTGCATAGAGATTTTTATAGTATTCACAGATGATATTTTGTATTTCCATGGTATCAGTTGTCATTTCTCCTTTTTCATTCCTGATGGAGCTTATCAGAGTCCTTTCTTTTCTGCTTCTTGTTAGTCTACTGAGAGGCTTGTTGATTTTGTTTATCTTTTCAAAGAACCAACTGTTTATTAATCTTCCATACAGTTCTTTTATTATCAATTTCATTTAGTTCTGATCTGATCTTTGTTCTTTCTTTTCTTCTGCTGGGTTTGGGATTGGTTTGCTCATCCTTTTCCAGTTCTTTGAGATGATTCATTAGATTGTCAATTTGTGGTCTGTCTTTTGGATGTAGGCATTTATGGCTATAAAATTTCCTCTCAGGACTACTTTAGCTGTGTCCCACAGATTTAGATAACTTGTATATCCTTTATCATTTAGTTCAAAGAATCTTTTGCTTTCCATGTTAATTTCCTCTTTCACCAATCATTCAGCAGTAGACTGTTTAGTTTCCATGACTTTGAATAGAGATGAATGTTTCTGTTGATTTCTAATTTTATTCCACTCTGGTCTGAGAAGATGCACGGTATAATTTCTATTTTTTAAAATTTGCTGAGACATGTTTTGTGGCCTAGGGTATGGTCAGTCTTAGACAATGTCCCACGAAATGATAAGAAGAATGTGTATTCAGTGTTTTTTGGTAGAATGTTCTGTAAATGTCAGTCCGGCCCATTTGTTCTCGAGTTATGTTTAAGTCCATTGCTTCTTTGTTTATTTTCTGTTTGGAGGATCTGTCCTGATCTGTCAGAGGAGTGTTCAAGTCCCTGGCTATTACAGTGCTGCTGTTTATCATTTTGTTTAGATCAAGTAAATTGAACACAAAAATCTATACAATTAATAACTGGAACTTTTTATATGAGGTATTTTAAAGGTGAAATCAATATAGGAATTACAAACCATATAAAATTAATGACAATACATCATCCTATATGCTTAAATCTATGGGATGTACGTTAATTGGAGTTCAGAGGAAATTACATAGGCTTAAATGTACTTATTAGAAAATAAAAATACTCAACTCAATATTCAACTAAAGAATGTAGAACATGAACTAAATAAACTCTCAATAAACAGAAAAGATAAGAGCAGAAATTGACCATATTTAATATTGACCCTGGTATGTGGAAATTAAGACTCTATACTTTCAGTAGTAATGTAAATTGTTGAAGCCCTTAGAGAGGCCAATTCAGAAAAACCATTAAAATTTCAAATGTGTATATATTTATGCTTTTTGTAAATAATTCTATGTTAATTATCACTCCTATCTTCATATTTACAATGGAAGTCTGCAAAATTCCAGTATTGTTTTAACATCAACATTTGAGAAACAACCCAAGTTCCCATCAATCCATGAGTGGATTAATAAAACATGGTTGTATGTATACCATGGAGTACTACTCAACTATAAAAAAAATGGTAAACTAATACCTCTTATATTATCCTGGA
>NW_012146485.1:0-1315 GCF_000956105.1 Propithecus coquereli
AGAGGCTCAGGAACGAGGACCTAGAGTGAAGGAAGTGAGAGAAAACGAGTGTTTGGTGTCTTGGCCACATCTGTCTCGCACCCAGAGGGCCTTGTCAGTGGGACCCGAGGGCCCCATCTTCCCCGGCCATCTGCGGTGGCTGCGTCCTGGCCGTCAGCTGTTGCTCTGTGTCACGGCGGCTTCCTGGGGCTCAGACTCCATCCAGGTGGCAGCAGGAGGTCACGGCACTGGCATCTACTCCTGCCATGTCCCGGGACCCCTGGGGTTTGCTCCCGGCCACCTTGACCGGTCACTTGCCTGAGAGAGGGAGACCCCCTGCTAGAAAGCGGGCAGGTCCTGCAGAGCCCCATAGACCCGAGCTCTATTTGGAGGTTCGCTGGGACGTGGCGGCCCCTCGGCGGATGAGAGTGGGTGGGGACGAGTGGACAGCACACCCTGGGTGCCAGCACGTTGCGTTCGGGCCCCGTACTGCAGTTCCGTCTTGACCTTTGATTCCAGGTGTGGTTAATTTTGTCAGCTTCACTGCTGTACCTGGTTGCCAAGGTGATTCATGTGGCCTCATTTATTTCTGTCTTTCAATTATGTATATGCTCGTGCCTTTTCATGCACTAGCTGTAAATATTAGCTGTGTTTTCTTGTTACCTTGCGCTGAGCTCTCCCAGAGGGAGAGTCCTGTTTCTGGGAGGACCTGGGCAGGCCCTGGTCGGGAGCCCCGAGCTTGCTGAGGGATGGGGGTGTGTGTGCTGGGGCTGGGGGACAGCGTGGGCTTTTCTGGGCCTTCCTGCTGCATCAGGACCAGGGAAGGGGGGTGCAGGGCCTGGGTGTTGGGGGAAGGGGCTGCTCTCCTGTTTCTGAGATGCACTGAGGAGCTCAAGCCTGGAGCTGGTGGTCCCGGTGGCAGCTTCTTGGAGGTGGCCGGGGCGTCAGAGCCTTGTCTTGTCCTCCGAGGACACATTGGTTGAAGGCCCAGTGCTGCTGGCAATTAGCGGGATGGCCCGGTTGCTTCTCTCTCGGGGCCGAGTGGGCCTGCAGGAGCGGGCACACCTGTGAGGGCGCCAGTTGCCTGCGTTGCAGAGGAAACTGCACCGAAATGGAAAGACGTAAAACACCGACCATTTACTCCTGATTCTGTGGGTCAGGAGCTTGGGCAGGGACAAGCTGGTGTCGTCCACTCAGCAGCATTCGGTGCAACCTGGGGACCTGGACCGGCGCTCCCCCAGGACCCGCTCTCAGCGTGGCCTCCTTGGGCGTCCTCTGGGCTGGTGGCTGTCTGGCAGGGAGGGAGCCAGGCGGCTTCCAGGAGGTGGGGCACAGA
>NW_012146486.1:0-1267 GCF_000956105.1 Propithecus coquereli
AAAAAAAAAAAAAAAAAAAAGAAGTAGAAGTACCGTGCAAGAGGTTGGTCTGTGGCCCCGGGAGTCTCTTGATGCTAAGATATTGTTTACCTGGCCAGTGTAGGGATGGAGCTGGTCATTCTTCAGGACTCTGAGCAAAGCATATTCCACCCTGAGTCTCATCCACAGTGAGCTTCTCTGAATAAAGAATGTGCCTCCAGGAAGTGGGATACACTAGCTACGGAATCACAGCCCAGCTGATGCTTTTCTAAGCTAACAGAATCATAGGATAATGAATAGTTTTATTCACCTGGCACGGTCATCGTCTCACTGCTTTTAAAAATCAGAACAGAATGCTACCCACGTCTGCTTTGAAACTGGCGGATAATGGTTTCTTTTAAGAGAACTAAGCTATATGTCATTACTTACATACTATTCTGAAAAGATTACTTTTCTTCTCTTTTTCTCTCTGCCCAATTTTGTACATATAGTTACAAACCATATAGTTAATATTAGTAAAGAGCATATGGAAATGATAGAAAATCACTATATACTAGAAATATGGCCTTATTCAACAAAACATTCTCTTTAAAACCCTCTTAAAATTTTATGTGAGAAAATGAAGGTGAAAGTGTTTTGTGAAGGGCACTATCATTTAAACCTGGCCCGAATTCCTTAAAGTTTCCCTCCTATCAACATCGATAATCTGAAACGTTACTCTTACTGAAATCGTACATTTTTCAAGGGTAATTTTTCCTTTAACTACAAATAATTGTGACTTGAAACAAAAGCATAGGTTGAAAATGAAAAAGAAAAGTTAGCAACTGTCTGCCTGGCAATAAAACAAAACAGGTGACCCAAATGTCAGCTGTCACTGGGGAAATGCAAGCCACAGAGAATGGATAGGTTTTCCTGTGAGTAGACACAGGAGCACAGACTCACCAAGGGCATGTTGGAGATGGCGAGGTGCCGGGGCTCCCTTCTAATCTTGATGGAGAAACTTGCTTTGAAGGCAGGCTCATCGAAGCAGGGGAAGGCCATTCTCGCTGCAGTGGGTTCAAACTGTGTTGACGCAAGTATCCTAAAATAATGGCAAATGAAATACAAACTGATCATGAAGCAGCAGGGACTCTAAAATAGGGATCTGTTGGCTTTTCAATTCCTATAGTTACTGTAATATCGATGGATTTCACTACTAAAAAAATGTTTTATATGACAAAAGCTATTACAAGCTAAATTAAAAGACAAGTAAAAAACTGGAAAAATTCACAGAAAAGTATTTGAAGAA
>NW_012146487.1:0-1857 GCF_000956105.1 Propithecus coquereli
GACATGTAGTGTATGATTCTATTTATATGAAATATCCATAATAAGCAAATTCGTAGAGACAGAAAGTAGATTAGTGCTTGTCTGGGGGCTGTAGGGAAGGGGGGAATGGGGAAGGACTGCTTAATGGGTATGGGGTTTCCTTTGGGGATGATGAAAATGTTCTGGAACTAGATAGTAGTGGTAGTTGCAAAAGTAAATGTATTAAATGTTAAAACCATTGTATACTTTAAAATGGTAAACTTTATGTCATAAGGAGGCAAAGGCAAGCTGCTACAGGAGTGTAGCATGACCTGTTCTCTCCTCACTATTGATGAGCCCTCTCCTTTTTGAGCTAAGACAAACAGCACACACAGACCAACAGCAGAGCAAAAGCATGGTAAGAACTGCCAGCATATCCTCTGGGCCTCCCGTCTACATGGCTACAAAGGTAACTCCTTCAAATAGAGAGTGACTGAACTACACTCAGCCCAGAGCCTCCTAGTGTTATTATTATGCAGAGAGCTTCTACTATAATTCATGTACCAATCCAACATCTACGTAGGGTAGGCACCACACCAGTGGTGAAGATAACTAGACTCATGGAACTTATTTCTAACGGTGGAGATAAACAATAAACACCATCGAGCCTTGCCCTAAGTCTCTTTTCATCTGGCTGTTCATCTGTATCCTTTATAATAAACTGGCAAACACAAGTAAAGTGTGTTTCCCTGAGGTCTGTGAGTCACTCTAGCAAATTATCAAACCCAAGTGTCGGTCATGAGAATTCCCAATTTATGGCCGGTCAGTCAGAAATAGCAAAGGCCTGGATTTGCAATCAGCATCTGAAGTGGGGGTAGCCTTGTGGGACAGAGCCCTGAAGCTATAGGATCTCATGCTAACTCCAGGTAGACAATGTCAGAACTGAATTAAATTGTAGAACACCCAGCTGGTGTCTGGAGAGTTGGAGAATTGCTTGGGGTGTGGGGAAAATCCCCCACATGTGTGGTCGCAGAAGTGTGTGTGAGAGTATGGGGAGACAGTGTGTTCTTCACAAAAGCAGAAATAATATTCTGGTTGTAGCCTCAGAGACAGGGCATAGCTTAAGGTATTGGTTCTCAACCAGGGGTCATTTTGTCCTCCTGGGGACATCTGGCATCTTACAGTGCACACAACAGTCTCTTACGACAAAGAATTTCTAGGCTCAAAATGTCAACAGCTCCGAGGCTGAGAAACCTGGTTTAATGCGCAAGTTCCTAAAATATCCCAATAACCAATCGGTGAAGACGCCGTCAGGCAGCACAGTCGTGGCCAGCTCACATAACAAGACCACTTTGGTTGTGATGAACATTCACAGTTCCATAAGTGTCCTGCAGGACAAGACTTCAGTGTTTCTGAATCCTCCCAAAATTTGACAAAGAAGCAAGGGAGGAACCTGCCAATCATAACGGAGACTTCAAATTGCCCAGGAGTTGACACCCTCAGGAGAAACACACCTACCGGAGGTGAGCAGAGTTTTTCCAAATGTGGAAAGGGATTTGTCTGATTTGTCCTGTCAGTGCGTTGAGCAGAAAACAGTGCTGGTCGGTGACCAAAGGAATGAAGGTCAAGTTCACAGGACAAGAACGGTCACTGGAGGACTATGAGGCTGCCCAGAGTCTCAGAGGAAGGATGGTGAGGGGACAGCCAGTGTCTGCTCTGCAAAATTCAGACTGGAAGACAGAGTTTGAAGTGACAGGGCTGGAGGTGCCCTGCTCCTGAGCCGGTAAGGAACATCATTTTCTCATCTCCAGTTTCTCAGCCCCCTCACCGATGGTTTTGAGACGCTCTCAGGTAGCAAAGAGGATAGGGTTAAGTGACCAAGTACCAAAAAACAGGAAA
>NW_012146488.1:0-2242 GCF_000956105.1 Propithecus coquereli
CAGTTTGGGGTGATTTGGGGCCCGCCACTCACTTTGGGGGACCATCCTGTGCCCCTGGAGGCCTCTGGGGACCATTCCACCCTGGCCCGGCCTCCCGCTAAAGCCGCTATCCTCAGGCCAGCCTGGATGCTGCAGCCCGCCTGCCCCTCTGCCGCCAGCCTGCCAGGTCCGGCTCCTCGCAGGGGCCCACCTGCTCCCCACACGCCTGGCCCACGCCCTCTGAGGGCCAGCCCGGGGCCACAGTCCGGGCCCTTCCTGGGCAAGTTCGTGGACGGCTGGGCTGCAGGGGCCTGAGGGGGCCCAAGGGGGGGTCCTGGGGCCGTGGATGTGATGGGCCCTCCAGGCGGGGGCAGGAAGTAACCCAGAGGTCAGGGGCCCGAGCTGTGGCTGGAGCGGGGGCAGGGCCCAGGCCCTGGGTGTGGCTTCGGGGGGCATGCAGGGTGCCTCCGCAGGGGTGGCAATGGGCCGTGATGGGGTCTGGGCTTATTCCCAGACTGCCTGGGCTCCTGGGGTTGGGACTGAGCCATGGATGCTGTCATGGCACTTTGGTGCCTGGCACTGAGTTGGGGCCCAGGAGGGCAGCGCTGGCTTTGACGGTGTCTGGGCCTGCTCTTTTGTCCCTTGGAGGTGGAGGAGGCCGTTCCCTCTTCCCTGGGTCAGCTGGGGATTGAGGCCCTGGTCCCCTAGCTCCAAACAGGCTTTTGCAGAGGATGTGGTGTGGCCGGGAGGGTCAGCTGAGAAGCCGCTGGGGACAGATACAGCCCAGGATGTGGCACACGGAGCTGCAGGGGCCGTTGAGATGGTATCTGCTTGCAGTCGGGGGCAGGCTGGGAGCTGGGGTTTGGGCAAGGCCACCTCCGGGTGCCCGGAGCTGGACAGGCCGCTGTCCACTTGGCCCGGCCCAGGGCACACGGACCAGCACAAACAACCAGCTGACGGGCGCCCAGCAGTGGGGCCTCTGGGACCCCTGTCCCCCTCCCCCTCCCTCGCAGAGTCAGGCACAAGGCGACAGGTGGGCAGGGAAGGAGGCCCAGGAGCTTCTGGGCACACGGACGCCCCTGTCTGGAGCCTGCCTTCTGCCGCGGGCAGGGCAGGGAGGCCAAGGGGCCGCCCATGTGTGAAGACCGGCCCCGTGGGCACAGGCCTCGAGCTCCTGGTTCTCCTTTTCTCTCTGGCCTGTGAAACAGGAACAAGTGACGGCAGCTCCTCCAGAGCGTGGCAGTGCCATGCGGAGGCCGTGCCTGGGACAGAGCTGGCGCTGGGGAGCGTGCACTCCCGTCAGGGTGCCAGGCCTGTTGCAGGCCGCAGACCCCTCTCGGAGCAACTTTTTGTAAAAGCAGCTTTGTTGAGGTGTAACGACATGCGGTGAACTGCGCGTGTGCAAGGGGGCGACGTGGTTCGTCCCGACAGCCGCAGACCCCCCCGAAACCAGCATCAGGCGCAAGCACGCGCCCATCCCCCCGCAGTGCCCCTCGCCCCCATGCTGTCCCCGGGCAGCGCGGGCGGTTTGCACGTTGCAGAATGTCACGCGGATGCGTTGCACACACGGCAGCCGCGCCCCCGCCCGGCTTCTCCTGGGAGCCGTCGCTCCGAGGCTCCTCTGTGCCGCGTCGGGAGCTCGTTCCCGTCTGTGGCTGAGCCGTGCCGGGTGCGGGTGGACTTGTGGGCTGGGTCCAGTTAGGGCTCTTACAGATGAAGGTGCCAGGAGTGTTTGCGCCCGGTCTTTGTGCGGGCGAGCGCTTTCCCTTCTCTTGGGTGAACCCTGAGGGGGAAACAGCGGGGTCAGGTGGGAGGCGTGGGTTTAGCTTGCTAGGTGGCCGCCAAGCCGTTTTCCGGAGCGGCTGCGCCATTTGCAGCGCCAGCCACCGCAGAGGGCGTTCCGGTGGCTCCGCCTCCTCATCGGCACCTGGTGTCGTCGGTCTCTTAAATTTTGGCCCATCTAGCCGGCGTGTCAGGGACCTCACCGTGGCTTTGTTGGCATCCCCCGCCCCCGCGACTCATGGTGTTCTGGATCGAGCCCTCATCGGCCACGTGCCGCGCAGAGACGTCCCCAGTCCGTGGCTCTTCCTTTCTCTCTCTTGATCGTGTCTGTCAAAGAGCAAAGAGTTTTATTCTGATCAAGCCCCGTTTGTCAATTTGTTCTTATGTGGGTTTATTTTGACATCGTATCTGAGAAACCTTTGCCCAAACCAAGGCACAAAGATTTTCTGTGTTTTCTTCTAGTAGTTTTGCAGGGCGAGGT
>NW_012146489.1:0-1893 GCF_000956105.1 Propithecus coquereli
TGTTTTTCATTTCTGTATGTTATGCCAACTTTAAAACATATTGTTATTGGCATGCTTGAGTAAGCAATTGAAAAGAACAGAAAAAACTTATAAAATTACCTGGAAGGAAATATTTTATTGCATTTTTACAATTGGACAGTTACAATGTACACTATGAAAAATAACATAATGGCTACATTAATCAATTTTACTACTTTGCTATGTAGAGGCTAAGGTGGAGCAAGTTTACTTAGCAATTTTTTAAATAAGTGAATTTATAACTTTAAAAAAAACTGCAAACACTTATGTTAATATAATGGATATGTTATGATTTGGGGGTCCATTACCCTATGTATACATGTAGTATTTGCATAGTATGTATTTCAGGGAGCCGTTTACCCCCTTATCTTAACTATATAGGAAGGCAAAATGTTTGTTTCCCATTATGCTTAGTGTGATCTACACAGGCCTGTTAGAAACCCAGATATGAAAATATGATTCAGCTTTAACATATATTATTAGTCTGAAATAAATTATCTTGAAGTTACTTGCTGTCATGGAAAATAAAGCTCTCACTTAACCAGCTATAGATAATGTTTTTTAAATGTATACATTGGAATTTTTACATTTGTTTTTATACAGAGATTTGTAAATGATAGTAAGCTACTATTTACTGAAAGCGTACAATGCCTCACATATTAAACTATATGTCATTCATGTATTGCCTCATTCATTTTTACAAATCTTAGGAAGTAGGATACATTCCAAATTTATACCTGAGGAAAATGGGATTTAAAATTGCTTAACAATGTCTTTTATTTTAAAGCTCTTATATTAGGTTGACAAAATTTTTTCACTTCAAAACTGGTTATAAGAAGGCCATGACAACCAATTGGTGTAGTCAAGGTCGACCTTAAAGAAATTTGATATTTAACAAAGAAAACAAATAATCATTGAAAACGAGCTTTTTAGTGAACAAGAAACCAATTTATTGTTTGAAGGTATGTCATTATAAAGGAAAGTTTAGGAATAACAGGACTAAATTAAATTAAAATCTAAATAATGCTATAGGATAATTATTTTTCTGAGATTGTCCATCTCTAAAGTGAAGAAAATAATACTTGACAAATGAGCATTCTGTGATTTACATGATGGAAAATGTTTAAAGCATAATAGCCACTAGAACCATGTACTGCAATACTATAATCTTTAAAAAATTCCAGTCCTCTTTCTTTATTTCTTTTTGGGAGGAAGGTAGTTATAAATAAGCTATTAGCACAGGTATGAGAAAGACTTGGTACCCAGCTTAAAACTGTAATGACATGTCTAGGGGTAGAGCCATAATAAATTGTCAGAATTAAACAATAAAATATGCAAATGCCCAAAAATAGAGTGAAGGAGTTTAACAACATGATTAAAGAAATGTGAGGATGAAAAGACAAATAATCAGGAAGAATATATTGTTAGGAGATGATTCTCATGGATTTCTTGCTTTTCTGCACATTTTGTGAACAAAGGCCCTGACTTTTTTTTGTTTATTTGTTTGTATGTTAGAGACAAGGTCTCACCTCTGTCACCCACACTAGAGTGCAGTGCCACAATCATAACTCACTGCAGCCTCCAACTCCTGGGCTTCATCAACCCTCAGGCCTCATTTCTCAAGTACCTGGGATTATAGCACCACCATGCACAGCTTTTTTTTTTTTTTTTTCATACAGATGGGGTCTCGCTATGTTGTGCAGGTTAGTCTCCAACTCTTGGCCTCCCAAAGTGCTGGAATTACTGGCATGAGCTACTGTGCCCAGCCTAGACTATCTTTTCAAGGATATTTATATAGCAATCAGCTTTGGAAGACAGGGATAGTATTTCTTTCCAGAGCAAAGGGCAAATTCGCTTACAGCCTTGTAAGACAGA
>NW_012146490.1:0-934 GCF_000956105.1 Propithecus coquereli
GCTTTTACCAGAACTCTAAATTCACTCTGATTTATGTGGAACACTAACACAGCCAGCTGTGCATATTGTTCTCACTAGAAAATGCTTTTGTAGGACAAAACAGAAATTAACCACCCTCCTAGGGGAGATGACACATATAAATGTGATCTTGAAGCCATTTGATCAATCTAATCTTATTCAATAAAGACAGCACTAACTAAAAAATTAGAGGAAATATCTTTAGAGAAACCTTTTGGAACTTTGAAAAGGTAGTAATTGTACACAGATGTGTCTGTGAGAGTAACCATCATGAGAGTTACCACCGTGAGAGTATGAGTAAGGCCATGTTGACTGTGGCAAACTAATCTGTCTTCCACTCTGCCCCAACTTCCCTTTTCTAGATTCTTCATATAGCAGTGGAATTCTTGGGTCTATGTCTCATGGGGCAGCCATATATTTTGCATTTGCCATTTTTCTCTTCCCCGGCTCTTCTGTTTTTACCAAAGCATAAAGTGGCGGCTATATCATTAATGTCCACTAAATGTTACAACAACCAAAGGTACCCATGCTACAGTTAATTCCCCCTGATGTTTTCCCCAAAGCAATCCAATCTTTCTTCTGAAAGCCTTATGCAACATCTCTTGACACACATAGAGCAAATGACTCTAACACTGAACATGTCTTAAGCCATTTATGTCCCATAGAGTTGGAAGATAAACAGCTGTTTTGGATTTTTTTCCCAACTGCTTTTTTGCAGCATGCTCTAATCCCAGGAATCAGGCATGAATCCATAGGACCATTTCAGAAGACAAGCTCAGTGAGAGACACCAGGCTGTGCTGTGAATCACTGTTCCCCTCTTACTCTTATAAAGTGGCTTCTAAGTCAAAGTTATGAATCTCAATGGTCTTCTCTTGGAGTTCATTCTTCAGTGGAAATTTTTACAGTCTCTCTTGC
>NW_012146490.1:984-1650 GCF_000956105.1 Propithecus coquereli
CAAGCCTTGCCCTCCCTAAGGGGAGGTGGTAGCTTTAGTTCTTGAGGAACACGGAGGCTTTTGCTGTGGCTATTAAGAGGGAAAGGAGTGTTCCTCAAGTTCTGTGGAATCGTGGGTATAATAAGTGCTCTGTCGGAGGTGGGCCAGCCACTCCTAAGTGCCCTGGCTTACTCTTCACCTGGGGAACTCTGCTTGGTCCCAAGCAGAAACTGCCACAGCCTCCTTGGCGTCAGTGGGTGGAGGCAGGGAGGAGCAGAAGCTTCCACATCCACAGCATTGGGTAGTTGGAGGAGAAGACGTCCCTGTCTTTATGACCTTTCCTGAGCTGTCCAGCTTTAAACTCCCAAAGTGGCACCTTGGACTTGTGACCTAAGAGGGTGTTGCCTCTTTCAGGCAAACAACGTGGGCAAGATGCTGGGTGGAGTGCCATCGTTGTGTCTCTGTCTCAATGCGGCTTATTGCAGGGCAGTGGGAATGGTCCTAGGAATAGGTGAGAATGTTTGGGCTCCGCTGTCCCTCCTCAGCTGCGTGAGGCTGCAGCTGCATTGGCCTGAATTCAGCCATAGGACAAGGCACTTCTTAGCTTCGAACTGCCAAAATGGAGCCCTAGGCTTGTGGCTGGAGAGAGCAGGGCCCTTTCAGGCAGGCTGCACTGGCAGGAAACTG
>NW_012146490.1:6398-7272 GCF_000956105.1 Propithecus coquereli
AATGACTACTACACTATATCCAAAAACTGTTTTGTGAATAAGGGGTAAATAAATGCATATTCAAACAATTAAAATCTAAGACAGTTTATTACCCTCCTCCCCAGATAAACAAAATAAAACTTTCTGAAGAAAATTCTAAAGGGTACACTTGAGGACAGTGGTTCTCAACCAGTGGCAATTTTGCCCCACAAAGAATATTTGCCAATATCTAGAGAGATTTTTGGTTGTTACAACTGAGGGGAAGGTACTACTGGCATCTAGTGAGTAGAGGCCAGGGATGCTGCTAAACATCCTATAATGCACAGGGCAACCTTCCACAACAAAGAATAACCTGGCCCAAAATGCCAATAAGGCTGAGGTTAAGAAACCCACATCTAGGGAGTAGAAGAAAGATCTAAGATGGGAAATTTGAAATACAATAAAGAATATTAAGTAAATGTTAATCAGAAATATGTAGATAAACCTAAATCGACATAAAATACATTTAATTTGTGACAGGTATTTAAGTTATTTGCTTTTTCCAGATGCTTAAGGATATCACCAATAAAAAGTGCGAGGCAACAATAACGTGAATTGGTAGTGAGTAATTAGTGTTAGAACTTTCAAGGCTTTTTCATTTTTTGGAAGGAAACTAAAGACATTGAATAGATTTAGACATTATTAACCATGCAAGGAAGTGAGTAATTATAACTACAGGCATATCTCACTTTACTTGGCTTCACTTTGCTGCATTTTGCAGATATTGCATTTTTTACAAATTAAAGGTTCTTGGCAACCCTGCATTGAACAAGTCTATTGGTGCCATTTTTCCAGCAGCATGTGCTCACTTCGTGTCTCTATGTCAATATTTTTAGCAATAAAATACATTTTATTT
>NW_012146490.1:9182-10363 GCF_000956105.1 Propithecus coquereli
TCAAACAAGCAAATTGGAAACCAAGAACTGTAATACCTATGAGGCATGTCTTGGACAGGGAAGGAAAAAGAGCAATGAGTTTAATATTTTCCCACTGAAAGGTAAGCTCCCTGAGTCAAGGGACAGTGTCTATCCAGCTCACTATAGCTTCAATGTTTAAAATAGTACCCTAAATATAGTGGTTTCTATAGTGATTTGTTAAATAAATACATGAAACAATAGATCAGATCTACCTATTTATCTTCTCTTATACTTCTAGGATCAGCATGACCTACCTACTTTAAGAATAAAGAACATAACTCCTAAAGACAAAAACTGATAATTACTACTATTCCTATTATTATTGTTAATAGGCATGAGGCTATCTAAATACAAATTTAGGAAATAAAAGTCTCTAATGAAAATATGATTTTCCATGACACAAATCTGCTGAAAGATACATTCAATTTAAATTAATAAACACAATATAATGTCTCACTCTGAAGCATACAGACTCTTGTAGTTTTATTGCAATAAGGTCTTTTATTGGAACAAAGTGTCCCTGCTTTTAATTTGTATAATAAAAAGACTCACCAAAATGTATCTTCCCAGAACAAAGGGACATTCTGCTGGAGAGGGAAAATTCAGTTTTAATATAGAAGGCAGATATTGGCAGAAATTTTTAAGCTGCTGTTTTCCCCAATATTGACCTTCAAGTGTCATCTTACCTACTAGTCACACACAGGAAGGGCTCACATTTAGTATGTGTACACATGTGTGTGTATACAAGTATGTGTGCATATATGTATACTTTAATGTGTGTGTATTGGTATGTGATTGTGTATGAGAATGTGCTTGGGTATGGGTATGGGTATGTACCCTGTGTATGTGTGGATCTTCAGGAATTCATAATGATGATTGTCTACAGGTATTAAGATCCTTGTTGTTTTATTTTATTTAAAAGATTCTTTAAATTGATGAAATTTGCAATGGTAGAGTCGGTTCCTAAATCTTTTCTGAAATCAACTTTCTTTCTTAGTTTTCCATTGCAAATATTTAAAACCTCTCAATTTTCCTTCTTGTTCTCTCCTAGAATTTTTGCATCCCGCTTCAGTAGTGTGAATTTATCAATAGATTGATGCACATACCATTGTGGTGAATGCAGCTCACATTTCTGATGAACGACTCTGTAAGTAAATTAC
>NW_012146490.1:15869-16115 GCF_000956105.1 Propithecus coquereli
TTTTTATTTCTGCATATAATGGGGGTACAAATGCTTAGGTTACGTTGCCCTTTCCCCTTCCGCCCCAGTCAGAGCTTCAAGCGTGTGCATCCCCCA
Source organism: Propithecus coquereli (assembly GCF_000956105.1). Taxonomy (NCBI): domain Eukaryota; kingdom Metazoa; phylum Chordata; class Mammalia; order Primates; family Indriidae; genus Propithecus; species Propithecus coquereli. The sequence goes on from NW_012146490.1 coordinate 15,966, forward strand.
GATGGCGTGCATTGCACTCATTATGCGTGTATATACCCATCCTCTCCTCCCCCCTCCATCTACCCGACACCTGATAAATGTTATTCCTATATGTGCACTTAGGCGTTGATCAGTGAAACCAATTTGCTGGTGAGTACATGTGGTGCTTAT
>NW_012146490.1:16165-16502 GCF_000956105.1 Propithecus coquereli
TAAATGTTTTTCTTTTAAATTCTATGTTTGTTTACTGAGGAAATCTTAAATTTTAAAACATATTTATTTTATTAGCCATAATTTCTTTTTTTTTTATTTCTGCATATAATGGGGATACAAATGTTTAGGTTACGTTGCCCTTTCCCCTTCCCCCCCAGTCAGAGCTTCAAGCGTGTCCATCCCCCAGATGGTGTGCATTGCACTCATTATGTGTGTATATACCCATCCTCTCCTCCCCCCTCCCATCTACCCGACACCTGATAAATGTTATTCCTATATGTGCACTTAGGCGTTGATCAGTGAAACCAATTTGCTGGTGAGTACATGTGGTGCTTAT
>NW_012146490.1:16552-18883 GCF_000956105.1 Propithecus coquereli
AGGTGTGTAATGTTTTATAGCTCTTTGTATCAATAGTAACTAGCCCATGGTAGCAAAGAGTAAAGCTAATGAATGTTTATGAATCTCCTATTGTGTCCCAAGCACCATAAGGTACTTGTTACCGATAAAATGTTTTAGGGAGAAGAACACACCAATCAAATGGCTAATATTGCTGAGACTTGAGTCTGTCTTTCCTGACTCTAAAGCCTATTCTTCTGAATTGTTTTACTATTCTTCCTGGTTGTCTTAAATATGGTCAATAAGTATTTATCTAATAAATGAGATCTTATTTGATCAAATATGTTCCATTAATAAGAATTTAAAATTAATATCTCTTTCCCTATGTTAGAATGCTTGATCTCCAAGGATTATCTATGATATTGTAGTATTAGTAAGAATGATGTATTCCACTGGGTGATACGTTGTTTTTATGTAGCCAAATAAATCATCTTCTCAGCTGATATATTCTTTGAAGAATTAGATTTAAGTTTCCCCAAGGATTATTTAATTCAATTTCTTTAAGACCAAAGGAAAGTTTATTTTCCACACTCTATTAGAAGTGATACCAAAACATCTTGGCACATTAAGCAATATTACTGAGAAACAATGTAAGTATAACTAATTTTGTAACATTCAGAGCTCTTCTTAAATCATTTTTGTGTACTTAGAATAGTTGAAAAATATTAAGCCTTAATAATAAATAGAAATATTTGTGACTGAAAGGGAAATCTGCAGCTGGCTATTCCTTCCCAGTTCACCTTAGGGATTTTTGTTCTGTTGCCCAGAATGAAATACCTTGGAAGAAAACATGCAAGTAAATTCCTTATTTCCCAAAATAACAAATGATTTATCTGAATAACACAGGAAAATAAATAACTCATGGTAACAAATAAGTATTAATTTCTTGTTTTTGTTTAAAATATTTAAAGAAGTCATCTGGCTTTGTAAAAACCAAAATGCAATACATTTTAAGAAAAGTCATATTATCAATCTGAACAGATGACTTAAGCAATACACTGCTGTTGAGCAGAAGCTCCTTCTGAATGGGCATAGGGAACATTTCTCACTTGACAGGGCTCTGACAGCAAAGATTACAGACAAGGAAAACCTATCCTCTGGTCAGAGAAGTATTAGAAATTCAGCCCAGAAAACCTAGAAGTAACCAAAAATCATGGAAATGCATAAGTTTCATCATTTGTTGCTCCTGCAAATGCTGTGGTAAGTGTCCAATCCAAAAAGAAAGAAAAAAATCATACATTTGGTTTTGTAAAGGCCTCCTGCCCCTGCTAACTCTCAAACAGGGATTGGCAAATCATCTGAGGCCACAGAGGGCCAATTTCTAAATATGTAGGTTGCCTCCTGGTGAGATCCACCTGCACTCGAGGGAATAAACACTTCCATTTAGCAAATCTCTTCTTACTACGTGTGTCAAAAGTGAACATTTTTCTTTTTGTACAATGCCAACAACCAAGATTTTGCAAACCTCTGTAGACATTGGTAACAGCCATTCATGCTTTTTTTTTTTTTCCTCATAGCCATTTAAAATTGGCAAGAGGTTGCAATTGATATTGTGAGTGAAAACAGTCAATGCTTTATTTTACGCAGAAAGATGAGTTTCGTGTTTGGAGCCATTTCTCAAATACAGTCATGTGCTGCTTGAGGACAGGGATATATTCTGAGAAACACATAATTAGGCAATTTTCTCGTGCAAATATTATAGAGTGTACTTACACAAACCTCAATGATATAGCTTACTGCCACCTAGGCTACATGGTATGGCCTGTTATTTCTAAGCTATAAACCTGTACAGCATGTTACTGTACTGAATACTGTAGGTAACTGTAATACAAATGATAAGTATTTGTGTATATAAACATAGATAAGGTACAGTGTAAATGCAATATTATAATCTTATAGGATAGCCATAGTAGATGTGGTCCCCTGTTGACTGAAACACTGTCATGCAGTGCGTGACTCTAATGGGGATGATTCAGATTGAATAATTTTTAGCTCTCCTATTTGACTCACTTTTTCATTGTTAAATATTAACAATATTCTCACTATGGATTTTTCTAGTATGCCCAAACTCTTGATGTACCCAATTGGCCTTCCAAAAAATCACAGCCTTACACAGCCGTAGATATAAAAACTTTATTTAAGAGTTCCATGCCAATTGTTATGGAAAATTACAAAAGTCCCAAAACACTTGGCTTAGAGGGTCCTGGGAAAATTTCACGGAAGTTTGCATGTGAGATGGGTTTTAAATAGTTATTAGGAATATATATCTAAGGGCAAATGACATTACCACTTATCAACATATGTATCCTCACT
>NW_012146491.1:0-3342 GCF_000956105.1 Propithecus coquereli
AAATATTTTATAATAAAAATAGCTGAAATGAATTGAAGGAAAACCTATTTTATCACCATTTTACAGATGAGGAAATTGAAATTCCAAGAAGTTAGATAATTACTCAAGATCACATAGGTTAAAAATGGATGAACCAGGACTTGAACTTAGGAAGTTTGGCTCCAAAGCCCACATTCTCAGCTACCACACTATCCTGCTGACACTATTGCAGATATCGTTCATAGCCTAAACAAGAATGTATGCCACCCACTTCCTTTCTGAGAGCCATCTGTGTGATACTCGTGTTCCTAATCTCTCTAAAGGCAAGAATGGACATATAACCTAGTTCTGGCCAATAGAATTGGAAGAAATGCCTTCTGGGTCTTTAATTTTCTACCCTAGCAAAACAAAAAAAAAATAGAAAGACTTGTTAAAAGAAGCCCAGTTTTCTCCCTAATTTTAGACATTGATGTGTGATGATGCAATGCTTGGAGCTTCTGTAGCCATATTGCAACTGAAAAGAAGGTCAAGAGAATTATAAAAGAAATGACTCAGAGGCCGTACATTTTTAAGCATCTGAACCAACCCTGTACCTCTTTTTTTATGAATGTCTTGTCTGTGAAGATAATAATCTTTATTGTTTAAGCTATTTTTTGTTGGATATTCTTATCTGTAGCTTAAAACCACCTAACAGATGAAACTGTGAATCTAATTTCTAAGATTTTTAAATTCTCAGATCCTATAATAAAATGACATTTCATTTCTTCCAATAAAGAAAATTAGTATTCCTAATTGAATATTTCTAAACATCCTAAATTCTTTCATGTTTTCATATGGATATGATTTGTATTCATAAGACTGATTTAGGGGGTTTATTTTTGTTTTTCTATATATACTATTTTTCTTGGTTAGACATGAAATAAATACAATAATTTTATTTTTGTAGACTACACTGGGCTCTCAAATATGCCTCAAAAAATGTTTTCTGTAAAAACCTGGATGCACAAAAAATGACTAATATATTCCAATTTTAAGTGCGTATTTTAAAACCCAGAACCGTTTAAAGGAGTTCAGATCTAGAATAACAGAATATGAAATATGGTGGGAGGGAAGGGGGACAAAGGTTGGATGAGAGCAGCTTAATACATTAAAACTAAAGATACTAAATGAAGTTAACTTCAGCGTTTTAAACAAATATGTAACAACAATGTCATACTATAAAACTAACATGAAATGCCAGGAAAAGTTTAATATTTTGAGGATGTTAAGGGGTAACAATTCAGAGCACATGAAGAAGGGCAATTGCACAATTCCCATTAACGTCGATGAAACTCATATGGTAAAATTCACACTTACCTCGGTGGAGGCATGACCTCAACTGTCATTGGGCATGTTACTTTTCATGGTGTGTGATTTTCTCCTCTAATTTGAGGCAATTTAATTTTCTGCCCACTTCACAAAGAAATGTCAGGCTGAATGACTAGAGCATTGATGTTGAACATCTTTCTTCACACGTTGTACTTAGAGCAAAATTGATTCTGTTACCCTTGATATCACCAAATAAAGATAAAAACTGTGATATTCTTGAGTATACATACTCACCTTTGAAAATAAGAATTTGAACACAAATGACAGTCATACTTATAAAACATGTTAGTAGAAATGTGAAATTTTAAAAGTAAATTTTAGTAAACAAATAAGAAAAGCCATTATTGAAGCACAATAATATTATGTGTTCCTCTAAAATTTAAGGATTAACTATATAGAAATTCAAAAAGAATAAATACTTGGATTCTGTGTTTGTTGTAATTTTTATAAGTCTCCTACAGAATAATGGGTAAAAGGACAGTCTCTGAAACTATACTCTTCACAGATCAGCTCTACTGGTTACCACCTCTGTCATCTTAGCCAAGTTACATCACATTGCTGGGTCCAAGTTCCTTTTTGATTAATGGAAAATACTGGAATTACTCCTTAAGAAGATGGTTGTGAGGTTAAAATGAATTAATAAATTTAAAGCACTTTTAAGAGTACTTAGCACATGGTGAATGCAAAATAAATGTTCATTATAAATATTATCATCTTATTATAAATATGATGGAGAATTTATTGGAAAAAGCTTAAATCAATTCTCACATTGGTCTTACTATTAGGCTCTTTCAGAATATATTTGGCATGATTATTCTCTTTCATTGTATAAATAAGGAAAAGCATATCAACGTAAATGTATGATACATAATTATTTTAGAGGATGTGATTTATAAATTTCAATAAATAACCAAGAATGGAACCTATTCACTAATATGTATGGAACGGTTTGTCTGCCTACTCATCTCTTGACCCAACACAGCTATTCAATCAAGCTGCTGAGGGCAAGGACCATTTCTTACCAGAGTCTGCATGCTTATCAGCTAGCACTGGCTTGGCACTAGTAGGCACTCAGTAAATATTTGTTTAATCCATTAACCTTTCTCAAAACAAACATTCTACTTTATTCATACATACCTCCATCTAACCAGTGGACCCAGCCATCCCTAACCATGTCCTAGAGCCTATGTTCTTTTGTCTTTTTCATCCGAGGAGCAGCTTGAGCTTCATCACCTCCCGATTTCTTTACCGTGCTTCTAGGCCACCCTAATCTCTGCCTGCCAGTTCAGGGCAATAGCATTTAACACTACATTGATTTACATGTATATTGCATTTGATCTTCGGCTAGGTCATATGCATCTTCAGCTAGATCAAGGGCAGAGATGTATTTGGTACTTCTTTTGTGACATCTTGTAGTTGGTCCTTAACAAATAATTATTGATAACAACCAACACCCAAACCAGTATTTCTTCTTACCTTCCAGATTAATCTCTCTTTTTGCTCCAGTAATGAAGTGAAATTGAATTGTTCCAACATTAAAGAAGGGAAGATTTACCGTATTGCATTATCTATCTATATATAGATATATGTATTTAAATATACATCTATATATATATATACATATACATACACACGCATATACACATATATATTATTGTAGGGGGTTGGGGAGTTGGAGCAGAATTCTAACTTCTAACTTTAATAAATGAGTGCTCATGGATCAACTGAAGATTAATTAAATTGGCCTTGTACTCATTTTCTATTGTTATGGGGGAAGAGGGCTAGCAGAGCAAATACTTTGGCATTCACTATGGGTCTACCACAGTTAATGATCAATTATAGAGATCATTAAGATGGAATTGATATAATTTTCCTTGCCATTCTGACATGACAGTTTGTATTCCTGAAAATTTGATTTACCTGTTTGTAAACCTCTAAAGAATTACTTAAAGAGATTCAAAATTTTATGCAGAATTAATGAAACAATGCAGTGTT
>NW_012146492.1:0-1346 GCF_000956105.1 Propithecus coquereli
TTGACCCTCCAAACCTCATGTTGAAATCTGATTGCCAGTATTAGAGGCGAGGCCTAGTGGAAGGTGTTTGAGTAATGGGAGTGGTCCCTCATGAATAGATTAATGCCCTCCCTGGGATGAGGGTGAGTGAGTTGTCTTTGTTAATTCCTTTGACAGCTGATTCTTTAAAAAAGCCTGGAACCCCTCCCCCATCTCTTGCTTTCTCTCTTTCTCCCCTGGTGATCTCTATACACATTAGCTTTTCTTTACCTTCTACCATGAGTAGAAGTATCCAAAAATCCTCACTAAATGCAGATGTCAGAGCCATGCTTCCTGTACAGCTTGCAGAACCATGAGCTAAATAACCCTCTTTTCTTTATAAATTACCCTGTCTAAGGTATTCCTTTATAGCAATGCAAACGGAGTAAATCACTTCTAATCCAACCACCATAGTTACAATCAAGATCTGATAATCTGGCCATAATTATATAATTTTAATTGAATTTAAGCATTTAACTTTTATACACTGTGTTGATTGAAATTTTAACTCTAGATTAGGGTTTCTCAACATTGGTATTTTGGGTTGGATAATTCTTTGTGTGGAGACTGTCCTGTACATTATAGGATATTTAGCCATATCCCTAGGCTCTTCCCACTAGATTTCAGATAATGTATATAAGATTACCAGCAGCAACCTTCTCCAGTTATGACAATGAAAAATGTCTCCAGACGTTGCTAAAATCCCCCGAGGGTCAAAAACTTCACCAGTTGAGACACTGTCCTAGATGAAATATTAATAGTGAATTAAGGTGCTATTTTTAACTCCACCTTGCCTCCTAACATATCACTTTCTCCATATATCCTATAGCCTCCAGGAATAGGAAGAAGTAGAGAGCAGATACTTTGTTCTCTCCACCACCACATCTTATAAAGGAAGCAAGAAATTTAAAAATCAATTGCTATAAGTATGGGTTGGTGAATTTTTACAAATTTCTACATTTGCACCCCTGGAGCAGAGAATGTATCCCTTCCATCACCACATCTTATAAAGAAAGGAAAACCAATTGTTATAAGTATGGGTTAGTGAGTTTTTCTTTCTTTCTTTTTTTTTTTTTTTTTACTTTTTTTTTTTTTTTTACTTTTTACAATTGCATCCTTGGCATGTCAATTATCACTTCAGTATTCAAGGTTTAGTTATACCAATGCTCCTATGTTTATTGGTTTTTTGTTCTCCTCAGAATGTTTTGCTAGTACTTACCTCCAACAATAGCGTCAAAGAGAATAATCGTGCAAGGTTAAAAATATAGATATGGGGGTGGGAATCAGACATTCAACAAAGATCAACTTTTACAAAATGTCATTATATG
>NW_012146493.1:0-1363 GCF_000956105.1 Propithecus coquereli
TCACCATAAAACTCAGTGCCTTAATAAAACAATTATAATATCTCTCTCAGTTTCTGTGGGTCAAGAATTTGGGAAGGGCTAAGCAGGGTGGTTTTGGCTCATCCTCTTTAATGTTGTTGTAGTCAGATGATGGCAGGAGTTGGAATAGTAAAGATCTAGAGCATTGGCTGGCTGACATTTCTCTCTTTATGTAATCTCAGATTATTCTGAGGGAGTCTTTCCACATAAGAAGTTTGGGCTTCCTCAAAACTAGTTCAGGACCTCAAGTGCATGCATGTCAATAAACAAGGAGGAAGCTGTATTACCTTTTTTGACCTAGCTTCAGAAGTCACATGGCATTACTTCCAGGGAACTCTATTGGTTGAAAAGGGATAAAGCCTCACTCAATTTCAAGACGAAAGCAAGTCACGTATACGAGGAGCTGTAGCATGGGAGGTATTGTTGTGGATATCTTTGTAAAATATAATCTGGCACAACTAACTTTTATATAGTCTTTTTATTTATATAAAAGACACTATGCAAATCAGGATGGAAAGGAAATCATGCTGAAACAACTTGGTAACAATACATAAAAAATGAACTTTGACCGGGCACAGGGTCTCATGCCTATAATCCTAGCACTTTGGAAGGCTGAGAGGGAAGATTGCTTGAAGCCAGGAGTTCAAGATCAGCCTGACCAAGAGCAAGACCCCGTCTTTACAAAAAATAGAAAAATCAACCAGGCATGGTGGCATGGACCTGTAGTCCCACCTACTTGGGCACCTGAAGCAGGGGAAGTGCTTGAGCCCAGGAGTTTGAGGGTGCAGTAAGCTATGATGATACCACTGTACTCTAGCCTGGGTGACAGAGTAAGACTCTGTCTCAAAAAAAAAAAAAAAAAAATGAACCTCAGGCTTCACTCTAAACCCTACACAAAAAATGATTCAAGATGGATGGATCATAGACCTAAAACTAAAAGCTAAAATTCTATTCTAAAGCTTCCAAAATAAAACCTAGAATAATATCTTTGCAATCTCAATGTAAGCAAAGATTTCTTAGAACACACAAAAAAAAGCCATAAATTTTTTAAACTAGATGTCAACAAAATTAAAACAAAATTCTGCCAAAAACATACCATTAAGAAAAGGAATAGGAAGAAAAGAAAAAAAAGAAAGGAAAGGGAAGGGAAGGGGGGAAGGGAGGGGAAAGAAAGAGAAGGGAAGGGAAGGGAAAGGAATGGAAAGGAAGGGAAAGAAAGGATTAGGCAAGCTATAAAATATTCAGAAAACTTGTATCGATACCTAACGACCTATTGGGTACAATGAACACTATTCTGATGATGAGCACACTAAAAGCGTAACTTAACCATTATAAAAGGTATCCA
>NW_012146494.1:0-1386 GCF_000956105.1 Propithecus coquereli
ACTTTTTAAAAAATAAGTAGAAAAAGATTTTAAAGAAAGATACAAACATGTTGCTACTGTTTATCTCTGGAAGATGGCCTTGCAAGTTGTTTTTGCTTTTGTTTTAGTTTTTTGACTTTCTATATTACTTGTCTATGATTTCCACGTTTCTTTAGAAACCATATATTATTTCTGTAATCAGAAAAAAATTAACAAATTGTATCAGTAAGTTTTAAGCCAATTTTAGATTTCTATAAAGCAAAACTTTTAAGAGTAAAAAGATATATGATCTCTGATCAGGATTCCCCTGTGTGCAATAAAGAAAATAATTTGATAATTTGTTGATAATTTTAAAACCACAAATAAATTGTTTAAAACAGTTCTGCCTTTTATTAGCACCACGTGTTAACGATTCTAAACAATATCCCTAAGTTCTAAATTATACAGTTGTCTGACCTGGGGCCAACCATGTCTGCCCCCCCATCCCAATCCCCAACCCCCTCGCTTCTGATGTAATTTAGACTGCGATCTTTTATTTCTGATTAAGAAAACGCAGAATTGAGGCCGGGCGCGGTGGCTCACGCCTTTAATCCTTGCATTCTGGGAGGCCAAGGCTGGTGGACTGCTCGAGGTCAGGAGTTCGAGACCAGCCTGAGCAAGAGCGAGACCCTATCTCTACTAAAAATAGAAAGAAGTTAGCTGGACAACTAAAAATATATAGAAAATATTAGCCAGGCATGGTGGTGCATGCCTGCAGTCCCAGCTACTCGGGAGACTGAGGCAGGACGATCACTTGAGCCCAGGAGTTGGAGGTTGCTGTGAGCTAGGCTGATGCCACGGCACTCTAGCCAGGGAAACAGAGCAAGACTCTGTCTCAAAAAAAAAAAGAAAACACAGCATTGGATCTATGTATCAGGAACTTGAAGAATAACATAAATCTGACAAAAATCACCTTTAACCTACCACAGAATCTTCACTAAAGCCATTTTTAACTTTATATTTTACAGGGACTGAAGAAGAAGATGAAGGAGATGACCTTTTGCTGCGGTCCGTGGATGAGTTCTGGTGGTTTCCTCACATGTGGAGCCACATGCAGCCCCACCTCTTCCACAATGAGTCATCTTTAGTTGAGCAGATGATTCTCAACAAGGAATTTGCACTGGTGAGCACATTTTAGAGTGGTATTTTTCCAACCATGCATTGTGATCTAGCAGTGGATTATAAAATTAATTTACGGGGTTGGTTCTAATAGAAATAGAATAGAACAGGCTAGGTGTGGTGGCTCATGCCTATATTCCTAGGCCTCTGGGAGGCCGAGGCGGGAAGATCGCTTGAGGTCAGGAGTTTGAGACCAGCCTGAGCAAGAGCAAGACCCTGTCTCTACTAAAAATGGAAAAATTATCCAGG
>NW_012146495.1:0-1958 GCF_000956105.1 Propithecus coquereli
TAAGCATTATATTAATATTTGTGAGATAATAGACATCAAATGAAAAAAATAGGCTTGTATAGGAGGGTTCATGTTTGTTGTCAAATAAGACAGGTAAATAAAGCAAATGCAATCTGAGTCTTTAATGAAAGGTTACTTACTACCCTTAATATGTTAAAGGTCATCGTGACTTTCCAAAAGGTATGAGATATTTTCTAATCATAGTTGATTATGGACATTTTGTTTTGATTTATTTCCTGAGGGATTCTGAATTAACCTTGTCAAGTTGTGGTCCGGGCACTTGGTGTGCTAGCAATGTACTTGGCCAGCTGTATGGACAAAGCCTCTCATCGTGTAGGAGACAGATACAAGGAGAATGTTGTTTTATCTATAAGATCCTCTTTAGAACTTATTTTTCTTTCAAAAGATAGGATATATTTTATACTCCCCAATGGATTTGGAAGCATTTGCATTGCATAGACACAGCCAAAGCCTTCTTTCATTGGTTAAATAATAACTACTGTTATTAATATATAATATGTTACATGTGTTTGATATGTGTCAGGCATTGTGCTAAGGTCTTTATGAGTATTATTTCATTTACTATTCATGGCAATGCTGATGAGGTAGGTGCTATAATTATGAAGGAATTGAGGTTCAGGAAAGCTAATAGAGTAAATGTTGAGTTTGGAAATCAAACATAGGCTGTGTTATTTCACGATATGTCCTCTTATTCACTATGCTGTACTGTCACTGTAAATGTGGTTATAAACATTAGGCACACTGTTACAATAAATTTAAAGACAGTATTTTATTTGGAAATGAACAATGGAAACTCATTGGACAATCAGAGTAAGGAAGACCTACTTGGTTGTACTCTAGATATGGTGATCATTGCTTCTCTGCACATACCCTTTTCTGAGAGAAACTGCCTCGCTCCCCTCAGCTGGGTTGTTTGCACGACTCCTCATCTCCCTCTACACTCTGACCCCACGACAATAATTAGACCAGATAGAGAAAACTGACCACAAAATAACAATCTCTGACCCCACGACAATAATTAGACCAGATAGAGAAAACTGACCACAAAATAACAATCTATAAACTAGTCTGGGCCAACTGGATTATATCTTGAGCTTAGAATTGAGTCATTTGGAAACTGAATCCACAAGAGATCAACAGACAAAAAATCTAGCACAAGGACTCATGCAGGTGTGGTGCCTCCACCACATGCTAGTGTGGTGCCTCCGGGAGATGGCATTTGAAGTGAGTTCCTTTTCCAGATCCGAAGAAACTATAAAAGGCAAATGCAAAGGAGTCTTGAGATCAGCTGGGGAATGAAGCTTCCTAGAGAGCTGGGGAGTGAGAATGCACAGTGCTTGTGAATGGGTACCAGTGCCTATTGAGTAGACAACCTGGCCTATTGATAAGAATTACCTGGCAGTGGGTAGGGCCATTCATGGAGCTGCTTTTGTTTCATTAAAATATCTCATGAAGTCTTCAAATTCCCTTTGCTTCGATTTTACATTTGCTGACAAACTTCATGATCTTAATTTGCTCTCCCTCTATGGCTTCCCTCACAAGTGGTGAAAATGCTTTCTGGCTGACAGGAACATTGTTCACAGTGAATTAATAAATTGTCATTCGATGTCAATCTCAGCTGGATAAGGGTGAATCATCAGGCTTAATCCCCTGTAGGTGAACTAATGGAGACTGACTTTGCCCGCCCCCCCTACCCCCTGCGGTGAGCAGCCAGATTCAATTTCATACCCTGGAGGCTGGAGCTGACAACCAGGCAGGCACTCACCCACTAGGTCGCTAATTAATTCTTCAGCAAATGTTTGGTGGGTGCTTCCTTGCTGCCAGACACTGCCCCAGAGGCCAGATCCTCTGCAGTAAGCAAAGCGAAAGTGCACCTTACTCTCAGAGAACTTACCATTTAGGGAAAGCAAATAGATAATAATTTGGAAAAATACAGA
>NW_012146496.1:0-1124 GCF_000956105.1 Propithecus coquereli
TGAGACTCTGTCTCAAAAAAAAAAAAAAAAAAAATTGGATAGTCAAGTATTTAGGGGGAGTGTTGGATTTTTTTTGCATTACACTTTATTCCAAAGTACATTCCAAATGGGTTAAAGATTTACATTTGATAAATGAAACCATATATTATTTACTTGAAGGAGAGTTTTATAATTTTGTCCCAGAGAAGACCTTTCTAAATATTGGATAATTGGCAGGATGCCTACAGGAAAAGTTAGATAGATTTGAATGCATAAATATTTAAAATAACTTTATAATAAAACAACATGAAGAAAGGCATGAAACATAGAAGGATAGGATAATCATATATAAATATATAACATGTACAAGACAAATAGTTAATGTCCTTAAAATGTAAAGGTTTTTTAATAAGTTATAAGAGACTAAGAAAATGGGCTATAGATACAAATAGACTAATTTTTAAAAGAGTTGCAAATTGCAAGTAAACATAAAATAGGTTCATTTACCCTAGACATAAATACTTAAAATAATAAAATATTTTCTACCACTATTGTCACCTGCCCCCTTGGAATGGGTGCTAGTAAGTTATTTACCTGAACATGCTTTTAGGTGTCTAGTCAGTATATCTGTCAGAGTAATAGAAATCAGGCTAGGTTCTAGGCTGGCTGCATTGTGACTGTCACACCATAGTGTGATGACTAGACGTTACCATGTGTCAATTATTCTTCCTCAAATTCTGGTCTGTTCTGGTTAAGGAGTAGACGGGCGAATGGCAGGACCAGTGTAAAGAAGAAAGGGATTTTGGCCGGGTGCGGTGGCTCACGCCTGTAATCCTAGCACTCTGGGAGGCCGAGGCGGGCGGATTGTTTGAGCTCAGGAGTTCGAAACCAGCCTGAGCAAGAGCAAGACCCCGTCTCTACTAAAATTAGAAGAAATTAATCAGACAACTAAAAATATATAGAAAAAATTAGCTGGGCATGGTGGCGCATGCCTGCAGTCCCAGCTACTCGGGAGGCTGAGGCAGAAGGATTGCTTGAGCCCAGGAGTTTGAGGTTGCTGTGAGCAACCCTGTCACCACAGAACTTCCAACAGCCTGGGAGTGAGACTCTGTTTCAAAAAAAAAAAAAAAGAAGAAAGGGATTTT
>NW_012146497.1:0-1367 GCF_000956105.1 Propithecus coquereli
TAAATACCAAAGAAATTTAAATTAGCAAAAACTATAATGTGAAGCTGGGTCAGACAACTTTTCATGGAAAACATGATATTAGGGTTTACTTATTAGCATCTGTCCATTTACAATATTTTTAACTATGAATATTAAAACTGATGCATTTGTATAACATTTGCTCTTAGTTTTGATTCAAATAAATTCCTTGGTCATTCTGTAACTATACAAACACCCATATATAGAAATTGATTCTTTAGAAAAATCATAGATTTTAACCTGAGGTTAACGTTTTAGCTTGAACTAATGTTAAATTTAAATTGGGATTTATTTTGTCTGTGTTTTAATTCTTTTAAACATCTCATAAATTTTGATCTGGGTTAACTGGTTAGTGCATGTGAGTTTATATTACATTTCTCAGAGAATTCATGGAAATACTAAATTTTATTTAAAACTTTCTTAAAAGGTGTATCCATAAAATCTAATGGAATAGATCAACTGACATTACATTTAATCCAGATAAATGTGGATAAGTCTTTTTCTACGCATATATCCAGAGGTAAATATTGCAGAATGAACTTTAAGCCAATTGCACATAAGCCTTCAACTTATATATAAGACTTGAACTATGGATTGTCAAACAAAATAAACATAACTAATAGCCAAATAAGAAAATAAGGATTTCTGTAGTTTTAAAATATCTGTCCAAAGATATTTATTAATTACAGTGAAAATACAATAACTTTAGAGTGGACAATCCTGGAAGAAATCTTCTTACCTGATTGATCAAAGTCAACATAATCTGTAATGAAACATATCAACATCATGAAACGTAATATTATTCACTAAAGATGACACATCATTTTTCTGGTACCCTTGACAAAAATGCATAACCTTAGTCCAACAATGTGGAAACAACAGACAAATCTAATTTGAGGGACATTCAGCAAAATAAGTGTGCTTCAAAACTGACAAGATGATGAAAGACAAGGACATAGCAAAGAACGAATACAGATTGCAAAAGACTAAGAAGAAAAAAAGCAAACATACAATAAGGGATTCTGAATAAGATCCTGCAGGAACAAAAAGGTATTAGTAGAAAAACTGGTGAAATTTCAATTGCGTCTTTAGAGTAGATAGTATTCCTGGTAATTGTACCAAGCTATGTAAAATGTTAATTTTGGTGAAGCTGGGCAAGGGATATATGGAAGCTCTCTATACCATTTTTGTAATTTTCTTTAGTCTAAACATAGTTAATTGTTTTAAAAAAAAAGTATGGGAGATGAGCACAATACGAATGGAGAACAAATTAGATTTTGCCAGGAGTTGGTGTAAGGTGTGGGATTGATTACCAAGTATAACAGGAGGAAATTCTTTTAGATGATGCA
>NW_012146498.1:0-1048 GCF_000956105.1 Propithecus coquereli
AGGGTGGCAATGTAACCTTTGATACTTTAGATACTGAAAATAAATATGTAAAATATATAGCTGTTACAATTTTCCTTACGGAAAGGTCATTTTTAATCCTTGACAGTTAATGAAATCCACCATCATATTTAAGTTATATTGAAATAAAATAAGTCTTTTGAAAGTTTGAAAATTAAACAGCCTTATTGAAAAAAATATGAAGTGTTTTTCTTAGAACAATTAGCTCTTAATAAACTGGATGTCAGGGAGGAAGGGCGGTACAGGTTAAAAGGTCAGTAAAGCAAATCTCAACATCCCAGGTTAAATTTTATGGAAGTGTAAAGTTATTATTAAAAAGAAAGCATAATTAGGATCTAGATTGAAATAGGTTGAAATACAACCCTCTATGTTGTATGAGAAGCATTTTATTCATCTCAGCTCTCTATTGTAGTGATCAGGTTAACATTTACTTTTGTCTCCTTCTTCCTTTTTTTTTTCTTTTAAATTTGCTGTAGTTGAATTGGGGAGTGGGGAAATATGAATGGAATAACATATAATTACATTGATTTAGACAACTTTTGTGTTTGGCTGATAAATGATACAATTTGCTTGCTTTATGTGATACAAAAATTACCTGAAAATGAAGTTAACTTTCCTTCTTTTGTTATTGTCCCTTTCTTCTTTTTCTATTCCTTCCTCCTTTTCATCCTTCTAGATGCATAACTCCATCTAAGTGCTCTTAAGATTCAGGACCCAATAAGTTGTCTCTTTCAACACAGGACGTGAAAATTCAGAAAAATCTGAAGGACACAGAAGCCACTTGAAAGGACTCCTGCTTGCCAAATATGGAATTTGATTATCAAAATGAATAGTGATATTAACAGGTTATAATCCATTGCATAAAGTAAGACTCTGATTACCTATACTGATATAGAGAAATAAATGAATATATAAATTGGAAAAAAAGAAAGCTCTACCTTACATTGAAATGCCAACTAATAAACGTAGAAGGAAGAATGGAAATTTAAAAATCACCATTTGGCACCCTTCAGAGTAATAATTAATTCAG
>NW_012146499.1:0-1283 GCF_000956105.1 Propithecus coquereli
ATGACACCACAATATGGGTTTACCCAGAACACAAAAAATGACAGACATCTCTTTGGGTGTATGTAGCATAATCTTTTAAAACCTTAACAAAAAGCAAATAGAAATACATGAAAGTTCTACCTCTCCAAAAGCTGCCGGGTTAAATGGAAGGACAGTGGTCCCAGTCATGTACTTGACTGGAGTTTTCATTCGATGGGAAGCCTAAGTTAAGAAAGCCCAAAACAAACAATTACTGAAAAATTGAGCACATGTGCTCTTCCTCAACTCGAAAACAACTGTATTTCCAGCTATATGTCCAAGGTTTGCTTCTGTCTTTTTCTAATCAAAACATTTTCCTATTAATTATGCTGATTTTTCATGTCCCTCACATCCCAAATAACAGTTTTTTGCCTTCCCTGTCCCCAATGTTTTTACTGGCTTGTTTAAAAAAGAATAAACCATTCCAGACATCTACTGACATGGTCACCCTCGGCCACTGCATGCCAGTTATTTTCGTTAATAATGGAGGTAGGACGAAAATAAGAGCACAGAGAATCTCCTGATCACAAATGACTGCGCTATGGAAAACAGAATCATGCTGCTCCATGCTGACCTCCAATTCCCTTAAGGTGCCTACCCAGCAAAAAGTCACGGCCACCAGTAGAGGTGAAAGGCACAACAGTATCCTCCAGCATATTCAAGGAAACACTGATGTAAAAAGTGAGACAGAGTCAAGGCTGAGGAATCATTATGCCGATGTTGTGATCTACCAGCAAAACACACTCTGCAAAAGCAGAGGCTTGCAAAAGCAGGTGGGATGTTCTCTTACGATCACAGTGGAAAAAGCATAAACTGCTCTCTGAAGCATCCTTAAACTTATAATACCCTGAAGAATGCCCTTAAAAATACACAGGAGATGAATTTTTAGGCATGTCATACTAAGGGGAAAAATTTTTTAACACAGCCAAAATGTTGATGAGCATGAAAAGAATTAGAAGTAACTCATATTTAGGCAAAACATACCAATTACATTGAGAATTACAGTTCTCCTTACTTTGTACCACCCTCTTATTATAAATATTAACATTAACATTGCTAGAAACTTTTCTAATTCAACATTTAGTAATTACATTTTTTCACTTAAAAATGGATGTTTATTTTCATCATCCATTATATGATTCAAACAAATTATGTGAAGTTAAATGTCATACCTTTTCTTGGATATAATATACCATTTCTGGGAAAGAAGGCATCTGCTCAGAAGCACTTTCTTTTCTGTTTCGACCAGGAAGACACCGTAATAC
>NW_012146500.1:0-1010 GCF_000956105.1 Propithecus coquereli
AAAATTTCAGGTAGTATAAATTAAGCCAACCCTATCTGTAATCATATTAATTGTGAGTAAATTAAACTTAAGCATATTAGAAGAGTAGATATAAAAAGGTAGAAAATTATGCACAAGGCAGATATTTAACAAGTGAAACCTAAGGTAGCCATAAAATATTAGGGAAAATAAACTTCAAGAAAAAGTACCAATTTGATTGATTTGATTTCTGTATATGGCAAGAGATAGGGGTTTAGTTTCATTCTTCTGCATGTGGATATCCAGTTTTCCCAACACCATTTGTTGAAGAGACTGTCCTTTCTCCAATATGTGTTCTTGGCACCTTTATTGAAAATGACTTCACTGTAAAGGTATGGACTTATTTCTGGGTTCTCTGTTCTGTTCCATTGGTCTATGTGTCTGTTTTTATGCTAGTAATGTGTTGATTTGGTTACTATATCTCTGTAGTATAATTTGAAGTCAGGTAGTGTGATTCATCCAGTTTTGTTCTTTTTGCTCAGTATGGCTTTGGCTATTCTGGGTCTTCTGTGGTTCTATATAAATTTTAGGATTATTTTTTCTATTTCTGTGAAGTATGTCATTGACATTTTGATAGAGATTGCATTGAATCTGCAGATTGTTTTGGGTAATATGAATGTTTTAACAGTATTGATTCTTCCAGTCCATGAACATGGAATATCTTTCTATTTTTTGGTGCCCTCTTCAATTTCTTTCGTCAATGTTTTATAGTTTTAATTGTTGAGATCTTTTACTTCTTTGGCTAAATTTATTCCTGGATATTTTGTTTTATTTGTGACTATTATAAATTGGATTGTTTTCTTGGTTTCTTTTTCAGATTGTTCTCTGTTGGCATATAGAAATGCTACTGAGTTTTTATGTTGATTTTTGTATCCTACAACTTTACTGAATTTATCAGTTCTATTATTTGGTTGAATTTTTAGGCTTTAATAAATACAAGATCAGATCATCTGCAGACAAGGATAATTTGTGTTATATGGTTTTTTCATAGC
>NW_012146501.1:0-395 GCF_000956105.1 Propithecus coquereli
GAAGCATCCATTGTAATTTCTCCTCTTTCTGATTTTGTGTCTTTTTTTCTCGATTAGTCTAGCTAAGAGTTTGTTGGTTTTATTTTTTTCAAAAACCAATTCTCAGTTTTGTTGATATTTTCTATTATTTTTCTATTCTCTATATCTACTCTAATCTTTATTAGTTCCTTCCTTCTGCTAACTTTGGACTTAGTATGTTCTTATTTTTCAAGTTCCTTGAGGTATAAAAAGCTGTTTGAGATTTTTTTCTTTTTTAATGTAGGCATTTATTGCTATAAAATTCCCTCTTAGTACTGCTTTTGCTACATCTCATAAGTTTGGTACATTGTGTTTTCATTTTTATTTGTCTCAAGATATTTTTCCAATTCCCTTTTGATTTCCTCTTTGACCTAAAG
>NW_012146501.1:3722-4039 GCF_000956105.1 Propithecus coquereli
TTTCTTATCTAATATCCATATATCATTACAAAATTTTCTTCTAGCCAGACAATACTAGAAGAAATATCTCATGTATCTGTATATTCTTTTACATATAAAAATGTAACAAGTCACACAGCTCCCTATTCTAGATCTTTAACTTTCCACTCTTCCCATCCTTAAATTTATTTTCCTCTCATCTCTGATGGCTAGCTAACTAAAGAAATAATAAAGTTTTAAAACGTTCATGAAAGAAAATGATCCAGAAAAGAAGGCAAAGGGTATGGAGCAGAGAGTACACAAGGAAGCCCTCTATATGTCTAAAGATATTCGTTGCA
>NW_012146501.1:5694-6334 GCF_000956105.1 Propithecus coquereli
TGTTGGCCAAGATGTAAACAGACCAACCTCAAATAGACTAGCTGTGAGTTCTTCCAATTCCTGTCCAAGTTGATCTCGCACTTTTGAAAGCCTCTCACATTCTTCATCTTTTAACTTCAGTTCCTATGAGAAATTGATAATTTTATTTTGGATTTCCATCGTTTGAAGTCAAATATAGCAAACCATATCATCTTTACTAATAAAATCACAAAATATTAACACCATGTTTTCCTACAATGTTCACATTGAAAATATTTATCTAGCATTTGCTATGTGGATGACAAGCAAGTCTAAAACTAAAAATAATCCCAATAACATTAAATTTTCATATTTCTTTCATAAAATATCTAAAGATTAAATATGAATATATATTACATATGAAAATGGACAATAAAATGACTTCGTTCTTCTTTCCTTTAAATTTTCTCTGAACTTATTTATTTCCATCAAGCAAGGAATTTCTTCAATTGTGCTTTTTCATTTCAAAAAAAAGTTCAGTGGTTTTTTTCATGTTTACTTTAAAAGCTATTACTTATAGATAACTTCATGTACCATACCGTAATAAATCTAAAATTTCCATTAGACTATACCCATTTAACACTACAACCAGAGGTAAATGATGCATATTTGTATTTAAAAT
>NW_012146501.1:16579-18810 GCF_000956105.1 Propithecus coquereli
AAAGGAAACAATTACTAATAATTTTAGTATTGTTTATGGTAGGGAACAAAGGCAGTATCTAAAGAAGGGATAAGCTTTATAAATATCTTTGATTAAAAGTACCAACTAAAATAAAATTCAAACCTTCCATAAAAAGAAAAGAAAGAAAAAGGTCCATGAGGAATCACACATGCTAGGGCCTCAGCAGGAAGGCTCTTCCACTCAACAACACTGGTCTCCACAGCACACCTCAAAGTTGTCCTATAAGTCAGCTCCAGCCCCCCTCAGCCATGATCCCAGCTTATCACTGCTCATACAAGGACTCAGAGGGAGATTCACTCATATCTCGCAACCCAGGAGTGACCCATCCATCTGAGCTCCATGATGGGCCTACCAGCGTCCATCCCAAAGATCGTGAGGGGGCCAGGCTCAGCTTGCTGCAATTGGGGAACTGTCCTGACTGTGGAAGAAAGTGAGAAGTGCACACATCTGGGCCACTAGGGTGGGATCACCAACCTCCGCTCCACAGCAGATTCTCAGGGGGCCCAGTCTTGTCTCCGGCCCCTCTTGCTGCATTTGGAGAACTGCCTAATCTGTGCAGGAAATTGCTGGAAAACATACCTGTCCAGGCCAATGGAATACGCTTCCAGACTCAGGTCCTTGGCCTGCTTTCCCACACAGTCAGAGTACCTGCTTCTTTGGTCTTTCTCAGGTATATCCTGGCTGAGGTGCCATGCCAACCTTGAAACATCCATGAAATTCACAGTAAACCTGGTCTTAAGGTGCCCTCTAGTGGTGAAATGGCTGCAGTAATCACAGGATTTGACGACAGTCAGTCTACTTAGATTTCTGGACAGGTCCACTGAATAAGGATGGGCACAAAAAAAGCAAGACTGCAAAGACTAAAAATACTTAATTCTCTAACACACAGATATCAATGTAGGTCCACAAGTATCAAGAACAATCAGGGAATTATGACCTTACCAAAGAGACAAAATAAGGTGCCAGTAATGGATCCTAAAGAGATGGAGATGTATGACCCATCAGACAAAGAATTCAAACTAGCTGTGTTAAGGAAGCTCAGTGAACTTCACGAAAACAAAAACAATTCAAAAATTTATCAGAGCAATTTAACAGAGACATTCAAATTATTTTTTTTAAAACTCTGGAGTTGAAAAATATAAAGAATGAAGTGAAAAAAATGCAATAGAGAGCATCAACAGAACTCATCAAGCAGAAGAAAGAATCAATGAGCTTAAAGACAGACTATCTGAAAATACACAAAGAAGAAAAAAGACTGAGAAATGAAGAAAGCTTATGAGATCTATGGGATATTATCTAAAGAGCAAATATTTGGGTTATTGGAGTTCAAGAGGGAATAGAAAAAGTCAAAGGAGCAGCAGGCTTATAATAACATAAAAGTTTCCAAACCTGGAGATATAAATATCCAGGTAGAGGAAGGTCAAACGTCACCAATCAGATTCAACTAAGACTACCATAAGACATATTATAATATAGTCAAACTTTCAAGGGTCAAAGACAAAGAGAGGATTCTGAAAGAGAAAAGAAACAAATAACATATAAGGGAATTCCAATAGGACTGGCAGCAGACTTGCAGCAGAAACCTTGCAGGCCAGGAAAAAGTGGATGGATATATTTGGAGTGCTGAAGGAAAAAAAGTGTAGCCAAAAAATAGTGCACACCTATCAAAGCCATCCTTCAGAAATGAAGGAAAGATAAAGATTTTCCCAAACAAAGCTGAAGGAATTCATCACCGTCAGATCTTACAATGCTAAAAGGAGTTCTTCAATCTGAAAGAAAAGGACACCAATATATAACAAGAAAACATGTGAAAGTATAAAACTCACTGGCAAAAGAAAGTACACAAATTCAGAATATTCTAATATGGTAATCATGGTATATGAACCACTTCTATCTTTAGTATGAAGACTAAAAGAGACAAAACCATTAAAAAATAATAACTATAATAAATTGTTAAGAGATAGGCAATATAAAAAGATGTAAATTCTGACATCAAAAATTCAAAATGTGGAAAGTGAATGGAATTAAAGTGTACACTTTTCTTGCTTCATTTCTTTGTGATCAATGTTAAGTTGTTATCAGTTTAAAATAAGCTGTTTAACTATAAGATGTCTTTTCTAAGCCTAAATGATAACCATAAAGCAAAAACCAATAGTAGATACAACAAATATAAAAAGCAACGTGTCAAAACATATTATTAGAGAAAATCA
>NW_012146501.1:19286-19760 GCF_000956105.1 Propithecus coquereli
TTGGGTAGAAATTTTGGTCCTGGTGGCAGGCTGGAAATAAAGAGGCACACCTTCCAACAAGCAGGTGTGCCTTCTAACATTTTGCAAATCACCCTATATCAGATGACTACCTGCAGGGTTTGCCCTCCTAGTTATAGATAGAGTCATATAAAGTTACTCTAAAGCAGCTGGTAATTATCTGGTAAAATTAAAATCGAAAGTAAAATTTACCTCCTTTCTTTCCACACATATATTTTTAAATAATCTGATATCGGTAGCCCACAGTGGTTTTTTTTTCTTTTCACTTAGAGGACTTAAAAATATGCACAAAGCTAAGCATATCTTTTTCAAGATTCCCTCAAAAAACAATTCTTTCAATATATAAAAATCAAGATGTTGTTGTTGGCCAAGATGTAAACAGACCAACCTCAAATAGACTAGCTGTGAGTTCTTCCAATTCCTGTCCAAGTTGATCTCGCACTTTTGAAAGCCTCT
>NW_012146501.1:20156-20496 GCF_000956105.1 Propithecus coquereli
AAATACAAAGGATCATAAGAGACTATTATGAACAGCTATATGCCAACAAATTGGAAAATCTAAAATTGGTATCTTCCTAGACACATACAACCTGACAAAAACAAATCACAAAGAAACAGAAAATATGAATAGACTGATAATGAGTAACAACATTGAATCAGCAATAAAAAGTCTTCCATCAGAGAAAAAGTCAGGACCTGATGGCTTCACTGCTGAACTTTACCAAACATTTACAGAAAAACTAATATCACTTTTTCTCTATTCCAAAAAATTGAAGGGAACAGAATTCTTCTGGACTCATTCTTTGAGGCCAGCATTATTACCCTGATACCAAAACCAG
>NW_012146501.1:23459-24092 GCF_000956105.1 Propithecus coquereli
ATCCAAATCAAACTTTCAGAGATAAAAACTACAACACCTAGATTAAAAAATATACTATATGATATTAACAAATGAGATACTGCAGAAGAAAATAATGGTGACATTGAAGACACAGTAGAAAACTATCCACAATGAAACAGAGAGGAAAAAAAGATTAAAAAATAAGTAATATAACACTTGTGAGCTGTGGGACAACTTAAAGCAGTATAATGTACATGTCATAGGAGCCCGGGAGAGGAGATATAGACAAGGAATGTAAAACTATTTGAAGAAATAATGCAAAATTTCCCAAATTTTATGACAACTAACAACTCATAGATTCAAGAAGCTCAACAAATCGCAAGCACAGGAAACCTGAAGAGAACTACACCAAGGCAAACCATAATCAAATTGCTTATAAAACCAATGAAAAAGACTTTCATAAGCAGCCAGAGAGAAAACATCCACATACAAAGGGATGACAGGAGACTTTTTGTGAGAAACAATGCATGCTGGAAGACACTGAAGCAACATCTTTACATTATTAAGAGAAAAAACTATCAACATAAAATTCTTTACCTAGTGAAAATATCTTCCAAAAAACAAAAGTGAAAATAAACCTTTTTAGATATACAAAAGCTAAAAGAATTTTTA
>NW_012146502.1:0-1382 GCF_000956105.1 Propithecus coquereli
ACTCTTGTGCCTGGCTTTTTTTCATTCAACATTTTTTTAAATTTAGAATTTATAACAGACTATTGTATATTTTATTATTTGTAAATTGTGTGCTACACATCTTTTATATTAACAAAAATTATAATAAACTTACATAATATACACACTTTTTGTTCTGGAGAGCCAGCTGTTAAACATTTATGAGCAAACCACTCAGTAAAGGGATGCAGCCTTAGAATTGGCTTTTTTCCTCTGAAGTCAATCAGCTTTGAATTAAAATGTTACATCATGTAAGGAAAATTGTTCCCCACTCATTCTCTATATCTACTTCTTGAGACTCGATAATGTTGGGAGACAGTTTTCCGTGGTTTTGTCTTTTTTCTGAATGTCCGTGGGCAGAGACACTGGTTGCCTTTGTTCCCCACCATCTGTTCAAAGGGAATTGCCTTGGAAGACAGAGATAGCATCTTCCTCTGGAGCAGTGGGAGATTTGTTTATGGTTCATTCTAGTGAAGATAGGGTCTCCCTCTGGAGCAAAAGTCAGTGGTTTTGTTGCCATTGGCCATTATAAAGGATTCCGGTTTCCTAAGCAAGGTTCCACTCCTGTATTGCAGCTCACTATGTATGCAAGCATCATCTGGCTTTCCACAGCACCCTATGGGATTGGGGTGCCAAAAATCAGTGTAAATGCTGACACTCTGGCTATTGCTGTTGTTGTAATAATGTCCTTTATCTCAGACCCAGGAGTCTCTTGTCTTCTGCCAGCCTTCATGAGACTATGGCAGGCTAACTTGTGAGCTTGTAAATTGGGTAAATTTCCATATCCTTTTCAGTTCTTGTATTCTTGCAAAAAAAAATACAGGATTTGCATTGGCTTTAATTGAAGAAAATATAGTTTCTTGTTCAGATATTTACAGTCCCTTCCATGAAGTATTCTTACAAAAAAATAAAACCTGTATTTAATGATTGTGCCTCTGGCTCTAGTTGCCAATTTATATAAAATACATAGCACACCCGGCATGGTGGCTCACACCTGTAATCTCAGTGCTTTGGGAAGCCAAGAGGGGAGGATTGCTTGAGGCCAGGAGTTTGAAGCCAGGCTGGGCAACACAGCAAGACCCCCATCTCTAAAAAAAAAATAAATTTTTTTTAATTAGCTAGGCATGGAGGCATGTGACTATAGTCCCAGCTACTTGGGAGGCTGAGGCAGGAGGATTGCTTGAGCCCAGGAGTTTGAGGTTGCTGTGAGCTAGGCTAACACCACAGCACTCACTCTAGCTAGGGCAACAGAATGAGACTCTGTCTCCAAAAAAAAAAAAAAAAAGAAGTGTAATAATGGCTTTCTCCTTCTGGTGGGAGGTAGTAGAAACAGGCTTTCTCATGTATCTCTCGTGAAGATCTGA
>NW_012146503.1:0-1090 GCF_000956105.1 Propithecus coquereli
CTCAAACTCCTGGGCTCAAGCAATCCTCCTGCCTCAGCCTCCCGAGTGGCTGGGACTACAGGTGCACACGACCACACCCAGCTAATTTTTTTCTATAGTAGAGATGGGATCTCGCTCTTGCTCAGACTCCTCTTGAACTCCTGAGCTCAAGCAATCCTCCCGCCTCAGCCATCCAGAGTGCTAGCATTACAGGTGTGAGCCACTGTGCCCCACCAAAAGACCTAATTATTTTAATGGTTACCCTTTGTGTGTGTTTTAAAAGAATTAATTTGATTCCTATTCAGTGTAAACTCTCAACAAAACTGTGGAGTCTTGTTACAATACTTTGTAATTTATAACTTTCCTTTAGATATATTCTTTCCTGACATTCTCACAATACTTCATGTGATAGATGATACGGATGAGAAACTTTGGTTCTAAGAATTAAAGTGATTTCTGCAAGGTCACGTTACTGGAACATGAGATGCTGGGATTCAAAAATAGAGTCGTCCAACTGCAAATCCCTTTCCACTCTGATTCCTCTGAATTTATCTGATTTACAACAGGGTAATGAATCCCTAACCTTAACTCTGTCCTACCAAATTACTAATGCTTTTTCTTTGTCGTCAAAAAGTAGTTTGTCAAGAATCACTGTCAAAAATTCTTAATCTGATGAACTGTATTGCCCTTCTAAATTTAACTCTATACCAAATTATGCATAGACAGAGACTACTTGGCCTACAGGCCTGAGGTCCTGAAATTTTCTGTAGTTCCTGACAGACCTTTTGAGCTATCACATTTAGTCACATCAATCATATCAACTCAAAGAAAATAATGTAACCTGATTGATGTGAACAGATGTGACATGGGACAATTAAGTTTCAGTTTAAGGACCCAAGGAGAAAAAACACCTGATGCTCTCTAAGGTTCACTAAACAAAGACTACGATTTATTGGCTTTGTTTTCCCAAGTGGAAGAGAGAAGAAAAATTATATACAGAAATAGTATAATGTGTGTGTATCCACCATGAGTGGGCAGAAAATTTCCTCTGAGTGTCTGAAATCTAATATTTCCCATTGCATTCCCAAGCTAAGTCTAACCTAACAATGCT
>NW_012146504.1:0-1062 GCF_000956105.1 Propithecus coquereli
CCGGGTAGCTGGGACTACAGGCATGCGCCACCATGCCCGGCTAATTTTTTCTATGTATTTTTAGTTGGCCGATTAATTTCTTTCAAATGTTAGTAGAGGCGGGGTCTCGCTCTTGGTCAGGCTGGTCTCGAACTCCAAACAATCCGCCCGCCTCGGCCTCCCAGAGAGCTAGGATTACAGGTGTGAGCCACCGCGCCCGGCCTTAGACTAGCATTTCATCAGTTTTTCCAGCAATGATCCGTTCCCAGATCCAGTCCAGGATGCCACACTGCATTTACTTATCATGTCTCCTTAATCTCTATCGATATGGGACAGTTTCATAGTCTTTCCTTGTTTTTTGATGACCTTCATAGTGTTGAAGAATATTGGTCAGATATTTTGTAGAATGTCCCTCAGTTTAGGTGTGTCTGATGTCTTTTTGGTGGTTAGGAGTGAAGTCAGGTTTGGACCCTCCTGGTACTGTTCCGATCTCTAGGTCCCCGATTCTGCTGTGGTAACCCAGGTCCCCATTTTTTTTTTACAGGACATGTGCAAAGCTGCCACCGAGTCAGTGCCCTGCAGCCCCAGCCCCCTCCCAGGCGAGATTCGCCGTGGCACCTCTAGCGGTGAGTGCCATCTCTTCAGGTCTCCTTTCCTTCATTTGTACACTCCAGCAGTGAAGGGGACACACTTGGTCGTCCTGTCTGTCCCGTAGTCTGCAGAGGTGGAAACAAAGTCATATGAGGCCCTTTTCTCTTAGGGAAAAAAATAAACTGAGTAGTGAGTGCTATACAGACAATCGTTTGTGGGTTTTTTTGTTTTTTTGTTTTTTTTTTTTTGAGACAGAGCCTTGCTCTGTTGCCCAGCCTAGAGTGCTGAGGCCTGGTTCTCTCAACTGCATGCTATTGATTGATTGATTGATTGACAGGGTCTTGCTCTGTTGCCTAGATTGGAGTTCAGTGGTGTCATCGTAGCTCACTGTAGCCTCAAACTCCTGGGCTCAAGTGATCCTCCTGCCTCAGCCTCCCAAGTAGCTGGGACTAGAGGTGTGCACCACCGTGCCTGGCTAATTTTCTATTTTTT
>NW_012146505.1:0-2143 GCF_000956105.1 Propithecus coquereli
CGATAACCCATGAAATTTAAATAATCTTCTTTTCTGAAGAATCCTCAATAATAAGCCTAGTACTCCCTGTGTCATTAGTATGTGCGTTTGCAGGTACCAAAAAGATGAATACAATTTTTTAATATTTGATTTCTCAAAATGGTAAGAAAAAATATCAGAGAAAGAAAAAGCAAATTGTGTAACTGTACAATGTAAGACTGTAGTAAACAGCTGAAAATTATATCCAGTCTCTCAGGACTAAATTAAAGCAATGAGAAAAAATTTCAGTGCTCCCTAGATCTTGAAACCAAAGTGTTTTTAAGTGAATTAGTGAGAGTAATACTGTAGACGGAGCTGAGTTCTTGAGTTGCCTGCAAAGAATCCTTGGTTGGGACACTGCTTGGTCACCCAGCTGCTCTCTGTAGCTTGGGCCAGCGCGGGCCCCTGGTCCAGGTGGAGGGGGCAGCGCTTCAGCTAGTTCCGGAACTCTCTGCACGGTACTTACACACGTGCAGCAAGAAATACAGACCACGTGCCAAGAGACTGAGCTACTACAGTCCACACCCAGTGCCTGTGCCCGACCAAAGGCTCTGAGGAGGGCTGTTGAACTGATTTGATTTCTGTATTTTTTTATGAAGTTACTTCCTCAGTAGGCTGCCAAATCCAGCAGGTTCAGCGTCTGGTCATTTGTGCGCCTGCCTTTGTTTCCTCACTCCACCCTTCTCTTAAGACCAGCAGCGCTTTACAGTGTAAAGAGAGCGACAGTACCTCCTAAGGCAAGTGGGACCCACGGGCTCAGGACGGCGGCCGAGCCGCTCCGAATGCGCCGGCCGCCTCAGCATCATGCGTACGTTCGTGCGCAGTGTTGAAAGTCCAGGATGCCCTAACTCGCTGGTACCCACTAGGTTAGAAAAGAAGAAAAACTCTTCTGTGTTTTTACCCAGGACTTTTCTGTGGACGGTGGGGGCTTGGTCCACACCGTCTGTATCTGCTCATCTTAGACTGGTCGGGAATGTGTCCTGTAAGTCCCAAAATTGATAACACAGGACAGTTTCACATCCTTTCCCTGTTGAACAGTTTGAACGAAGACTGTGAACTACTCTACAAGGCCTTAGATATATAATATATATATGCATATGATAAAGATAATATTGATAATAGGTTCTTGCAGTATTTAACACTTTCAAACACCCTTATTATTATATCAACATTGTATTTTCTTTAGTTATCTCATTCATTTTTATCTTCTCAATATTGATCAGATGTCAACTCAAAACAGATTTTTAAAAATATCCGTCAGAAGTCTTACTGTTTTTCAAAATGTCTTGATAAAAAAAATACTTAATTTGTGACATTTTGGCACAAATATTGTTTCAAGCATGAGAAGTCAAATATCTCCAGAATTGTTTCCAAATCCAATGTTCTGGTTGTGATACTCTGGACACGTGAGCCCATCTAAACAAGTGGATTTAGTGATGTTGCACATCGGAGCATCACTCTGAATTTCAGTTTCTTCTAAATTTTCCTCAAGTTTCAGAGATGACAGTGCTGGATTAGGTCACTTCTGTCCTGCGATGATGACTCTGTTTCCCGTCCTACTGCGAGTCAGGGATGACCGGCTGTGAGGATGCTGCTGGCCGCTGCTTCTGACGGCATAAGTTGTCATCGGCTAAGGGACAATAATAACAGCACACTTACCATCTGCGGGACACTATGGGCAGCGATGATGCTGTGTGGGGTCAGAGGGCGCTCAGGATGGAGCCACTTCCATCTCCGGGAATGTGGCCTGCTAGAGGCTGTCGGCTGAGTCTCTTCCAAGGAATTTCTCTCACCCCAACAAGTCATCTCGTCACCCCAGCTTTACGCCCCTCCCTGGAGACCACGGAGCCTGCTGACTGCTCCAAGCAAGGTCACAAAGACCTGGGCACCAGAGTCTGCGGGGTCCCAGCTCCACAGCGCCCTGTGGAACCAGCACGGACCTCCCCTGCAGCTGCGCTGCAGCCCTCAGGTACACTGTCCTCCAGGCACCCACCAGAAAATCCCCTCTCGAGGTCTGTTTCCCGGGCACCTACCCTACAGTGCCTGCTCTATGCTGGGACCTGGGGACCACGTTCCACGTATTGTCTTCTCTATGTGGCTATAGCTCATGCGTTAGATGTTGTCT
>NW_012146506.1:0-1496 GCF_000956105.1 Propithecus coquereli
CACCAGGTCTTATTTCTTCTGTCAAATTGTATTTTTGTACCCATTAATTAACTTGTATTCATTTCCCCACCCCATTCTTTGGCATTATTCCTGTTTCAATTGAAACATTGTTTCAAAGAACATTGCATTTTCCTATTATTCACATATACAGAAACTCAGGGCCTCCTTTTTGTAGCTTTTATCATGTTGTTCATTATTTTCAAAGTTCATCCACTCTATATACGTCTGATTCCAAGTTCAAGTCCTTACTAGTTGCTAAAATCCAGCTTAGCCAGGATATTTCAAGGACAAAATCATAGACTAAAGGACATCCAGATTTCCATGTGGATAGTGCATCACGGCTACAGCAGCCAAGGAAAATAATAAATGGGTAGAATGTCCTCATAGTTACATGTTTGAATAGTATAGTCAGATAAGCAAGAAATATATTTCCTAAATTGCACTTCTATTTCTGCATATCTCTGTCAACATGAGACACTAGTAGAACAAATGGGTTCCTAACACAGTACTAGAGAAATTGTGGGTGCTCAGTACGTATATCCTACTTGATTGATTCAGCCAATATCCATCCCACCCCGTTCTAATGTGTAGTCTCTCACAAAATAAAACCACCCAGCGGTTTACTTGCAAACAATGACCCCATTCTCCGAAGCCAATGTGTGAAGCTTTAAAATATCAAGTAGGTATGGCTATTTCCACTCAGCCTGCCAGGCACTGCTAGTTGTAGGGAAAGAATAAAATGGATGTAATAACTTCATTATCTATCTGTGTCCCAGATGGTGGCTTGCAATACTCATTTGTTGCTGGGCAACACACACATAGATTTATAAGTGTGTCTGTATTATTAGAAAGACTATGTGAAATGTAAATCTTCTCACATATATTAATAACCCCTTTGAAAAGGCAAAATATCATCACTTTCTTTGATGGTATTTTGTTGCCTTCAGAGCTGCAACCACACCCAGGCCTTACTCTTGGGTTGGGTAAACATTCTTCCTTATAGGTGTTCCATTTGGGATATTTGCACCATATGAGAATGTGAGTGTTTTGCTACAAGAAATGTTCATTTCTACTCTAATAAGAGGACATAATGTATTTATTTATTACAATAAACACAGCTGTAAAATGGACCATAAAAAAATAGATGACATGAAAATTTCTGTAACTAATGTGTCAGCTGTAATTGAGAAATAAATTAAATAATCCATCTGCTTCCCACCATTGATTCCACTACTTTCTTCGGTGTTTGGGTATTTAAAATGAAGTCAGCATTATTTATACTAATTATTTGCTAACAAATATGCCACATTTATATTGATTGGCACTGTAATATAATTTTGCCAATACTTAACATAATGTTGCTTTTTCCAATACACTCAAATCTAACAAGCATATGAACTCCCTGTCTCATTAATATTGTTCAACTTATGCTATTACGTTTTATCTACCCTTGTCACTTACAGGCTTTTGTGTAATGAATGAATGAATGATCTGTT
>NW_012146507.1:0-1140 GCF_000956105.1 Propithecus coquereli
AAAAACGTTCAATTGTTAGTAATATAAATCATATTCATATTTTGAAGGAGCTATTTTTCTTTATAGAAATTTAACTTAACCAACAGAAGTACACATGAGTTCTTTATTTCTTGGTAATGAACCACTTGCTTCTGTTTAAATGTGTAATAGTCATAAATCTACTTTTTATAAAGTAATCGTAGTGTATATATTTTTACATTTGGAAAAAAAAGTCCAAATCACACCACCAAGTGCTCTGCTACTACATTGGAAATAGAAACAAATATAGCTTGGTTTAAATATTTTTTCAATTTTTGTCAAAAGTCACAATAAGAATTTTTATAAACCCCTGTTACATGTGGGTCAATGTAAGCAAGGATTGAATGTCTTGTCAATAAATAATGAGTTGTGACAAATATACACATCTCTGCAACTGCCACAACAAGATATAAGAGATTTTAATTACCCCCTCAAACTTTCCTTATGCCTAGTAAATTCTCTACTTGTCCCCAGGCAACCACTAATCTCCATTCTGTCTCAATAGATTTGTCTTTACTGATTTTCATATTAAAGGGATTCAAGTATTATAGAATATACTTTTGTGTCTGGCTTCTTTACTCAATATAGTGCTTTAAAAATCATCCATATTATTTTGTTTTAGTAATTTTTTAATGCTGAGTAGTATTCCATTGCATAAATATATCATTTTTTTTGTTTATCCATTCATGTGTAGATAGACAGGTTTTTTCCCCAGTTTTTGCTTTACGAATACAGATACTAAATATTTCTGTATAAGACTTTGTATAGACACTAGTTTTTATTTCTCATGTGCAGGAGTTGAATTGTTGGGTTGTATAGAAAGTCTATTTTTAATATTATAAGATAACAGTTTCTCAAATGATCCCTTTTATTGCATAAGTTCTGTGTGAGAATTCTATTTGTTCCTTATTTTTTCAAACACTTGGCATTATCAGAGATTTAAAATGTTGCTCCTCTAAGGGGTGTATAGTAGTATCTCACTGTGGTTTAAATTTGCATGGCCTAATGACTAATGATTTTGATAAATTTTTCCTTGGTTTATTGGTTTTTTGATATCTTCTCTTGTGAAGGGTTTGTTGAAATCTTTGGCCCAATACTTAAACAGTGTTTTTTTTTTTTTTT
>NW_012146508.1:0-621 GCF_000956105.1 Propithecus coquereli
GTTGCTGTATTTGTCTTTGGGGTCTTAGTCATAAATTCTTTGCCCAGGCTGATGTCCAGAAGAGTTTTTCCTATGTTTTCTTCTAGAATATTTATGGTTTCATGCCTTACATTTAAGTCTAGGAAAAGCCTTTCTGAGTAGGTGACATTTAAACACAGTTGAGGAGAATGAAGAGGCAGCCATTGTGAAGGGCAGGCAAAAGTGTTTTCCAGGCTGAGAGAACAGTGTGTGCAGAGCCCTTCTTTGGGAAAGAGCTAGGCATGTTTGAAAACTGACCTAAGGCCTACGGGGCTAAAGTAGGGATTGAGAAAGTCAGAGTGGTATGGAGGAGTTAGGCAAAGCCAGGTCAGGTAGACCCTTATTGTAATAACAAAGGCTGGCATTGTCACCTGGTACAATTAGAAGCCACTGATAGTGTGTAGCCATAGAAGTGATATGAACTCTCGAAACAACATTTTAAGGTATGGTTTGGGGAGCAGGCTATGAGTTGGCAGGCAGGTCAAAAGCAGTAATTTCCTACCAAACAGGTGTGTGTGGCTGTTCCTCAAACTTGTCATTGAATTTGGTAGAACACAGACTCTCCACAGAGTCCTAGTAGACATTCTTACTTTTATGGATGAC
>NW_012146509.1:0-1605 GCF_000956105.1 Propithecus coquereli
GCCCATCGCTGGCATCGCAGCCTGACCTCCGCCTCTCCTCGTTTCCGCTCCTCCTGCCCCCGCCCTCCTGGAAAAATTGTCTTTCAGGAAACCGGTCCCTGATGCCAAAAAGGTTGGGGACTGCTGAGGATTCACTGAGGTTTCTAGGCAAGAGGGTATAATGAATGTGCTATACGGAGACCAAATTGCCGATGGTGTATATGCTGAATGGGAACAGAGGGCATTGAAGATGGGGAGTTAGAAGGCTGCTGTGATGAGCCGGATCAGAAGTGATAAAAGCCTGATGGCCATTGACTGCCAGTGGGTACAGGGTTTCTTTTTGGTGTGATAAAGATATTCTAAAGGTGATCGAAGTGATGGTTGCACAACTGAATATACCGAAAACCACTGTACACTTTTAAATAGATGAATCGTATGATACGTGAGCTATATCTCAATGAAGCTATTCAAAAAGAAGTGATAACCCAAGCTGTTTTTATGCGGGTGGCAGAATTTAAAAGATGAGGGCTAGTGTCATAGAAAGCTTTCGACCAGAGTGACTGTGGAGGCATGGTGCCAATAATAAAGAAATCGTAGAGATTTGCCAAGGAAAGGCTTAGTGAGCTACAAAAACTAACAATAATTCCCCAATAATGCCTAATAACCAGTCCATATTTAAATTTCCCAACTATCCAATTAGTGTCCTTTGTAGTTTTTTGGGTTTTTTGGTTTTAAGCCTAGACTAATCTAAATTCATGTACTACATTTGGACTTATCTTTTATGAGTCTCCTTCCTGATCTTTTTAATGACATTGACTTTTTTTTTTTTTTTTTTTGAGACAGAGTCTCACTCTTTTGCCCGGGCTAGAGGGAGTGCGGTGGCGTCAGCCTAGCTCACAGCAACCTCAAACTCCTGGGCTCAAGCGATCCTCCTGCCTCAGCCTCCTGAGTAGCTGGGACTACAGGCATGTGCCACCATGCCCGTCTAATTTTTTCTATGTATTTTTAGTTGTCCACATAATTTCTTTCTATTTTTAGTAGAGAGTAGGGGTCTTGCTCTTGCTCTTGCTCAGGCTGGTCTCGAACTCCTGAGCTCAAACAGTCCTCCTGCCTTGGCCTCCCAGAGTACTAGGATTACAGGCGCGGGCCACCGCACCTGGCCGATAAAGGAATATCTTGATGCAGTGGAAAAGTACAATGTCCTCCATGTACTCTTAGTAGTCACAATATTAATTCTCTTCTGCTTGTTCCTTCTCTTCTCCCCTTGTTATAATATGTTGAAAACTAAGGCTTCCACAGGAAAAATATAGCGTAAAGGTAGAGTAGTGTATTTCCTTGGAATCTAGACCAAAATTTTTTTTCTTATATAAAATTGAAAGAATGAAGAAATCTTGTCTGTTGTCTGTACCCCTCCTTGAGTACAGTGTGTTTTGTTCACTGTATTCTCAGCTGTGAATAGGCCAGCCACCGAGCACATAGTAGGTACTTAAAAATCCAGGATTCCTTGACTTTCCCATTATATTAAAATATCTGTGTATCTTTGCTTTTTTGTCTGGGGAGTATGGTCATTTATTTCATCAAATTTGTGAAGGAACCTGACTCCAAAAGCCTTAATTGCTGGGTTAG
>NW_012146510.1:0-805 GCF_000956105.1 Propithecus coquereli
CTTAACTGATTTATAGTAACCCTATATATTTTTGTATATTAGTCCTTTGTCAGTATATGTCTTATAAATATTCTTTCCTACTTTGTGGCTTGATTTTGTATCTCTTAATGGTGTCAATAAATAAAACTTCAAAATTTTAATGTAGTTTAATATATCAGTTTCCTTTCATAATTACTGCTTTATGTGTCCTGGTTACAAAAGCTTATGCAAGTTTGTGGAAATATTTTTTCTAAAACATTTATTATTTTACCTTTCACAGGTAGATCTACAAACCATCTGGAATTGATACTTGGCTATGGTGTAAGGATAGATTTAATAATTAGGATATAGGCAGCCAACTGACCCAGAACCATTTATTGAAAATGTACTATAAAACTCTTAGATAAAACATAGATGCGAATCATCATGACTTTCAATTAGGCATGATTTCTTAGATATAATACCAACAGCCTATCTCTATTGCACTATAGCAATACCTTTGTTATGAATAAGAGGACAAAATTCATGTGGGCCTGTTATTACACTACCTCTTCTGTGTTATGTATGAGTCTGTTTCCTGAAGTTCTATTCCATTGATCTATTTTTCTCTCCTTTCAGTAAGAGCACACTGTCTATATTGCTCTCATTCTTTGATATTTGGAATTTTACAGCTTTATTCTTTTTCAATATCACCTTGGCATTCTTGGTCCTTTATTTTTCATATACATTTTTCAATCAACTTGACAATGTCTACAAAAAAATCTTTCAGAGATTTTGATTGGGATTGCATTGAATCTATAAATCAACTTGGAGAGAATTGATATAT
>NW_012146511.1:0-2800 GCF_000956105.1 Propithecus coquereli
CGTAGGATCCATTGGGTTTGGTTTCATACACATGTATGTATTTTAGAATGCAATTCTTATATTGGGCTTTTCGCCTCTTCGTTTTAGACTCAAATTCTCATCTTCAGGAATATTGAACATGCAGAAATTTTTTAAAGCAAATTTCTCCTCTTTCCACCACTGCATTATGGACCACTTACCCCACTGGTTTTAAAAACACCAACAAACAGTGTTCCATAAACAAGAAAGTTGCATTCAAGGGGACAGCCCAGGGGAGTTGATGGCTGCAGGTCAGGTTCATCTCACTGAATGATGCAGAAGTTAAGGCTTTCAGGACCTGGTATATACCAAGGATTTGTCACATGAAAGAATGATCAGTGAACCCTTCTTAAAGAAGCAGAGGCCAAATGTAACACTAATCAGAGCTGATGGGGGCAGCTGAAAGAAAGGGCAGGGCAGTTTTCTTACTTTCTTGAGCTCCAGCTCCACAGAACGAATCAGGTTTCCTGAGAAGATGCAAGTATATCGTTTTATGTACAACCACTACTGGGTGTACAATCTGGGGGCAATTTAATAAGGATATGTGAAGTCTTATTGACAGGTTAATTGTATCCTACAGCCAAAAAAAAAAAAAAAAATCTATCTTGGAATGCACAAAAACAGTAACTGAAAGCAAATTGTCCATTTTGTCTGTAGTTAGAAGAGTGAAGCTAGAAGGCTGTAGCTGCTGGGGGTGTACACTCACTGAAGGCCTGGCCTGGAGGGAACAGCTCAGAAGCTAATCAAGCCTCTGTGAGAATCTGCCGTTCTCAGGCAGCCCCTTATGGTAACTAACGGATGGTTTGAGTAGACATGAGCAGGAAGCACATGGGCCCATCATCAATCCTTTGGACAATTAAAGTAATTTGCATTAGAGAACACTTCACTCCCTCTGGTTGGCTCTTACATCTTTACTAGCCTTTTTAAAGATACATATATCTTATAGATATTTCAGAAGCCATTTTATTCCCCTCCTCCGATGATTCACAGTTTTCCACTTTAGTGTGGCTATTTGTAGCTAGGCTTAAAGGCTGGGTGGATTTGAAAATGCACTGAATACTCATACATGCACACACATATGTGCATAACACATGGAACGGCAAATGTTTTTCATAGTGGACTGAATTTCAATTTTCTGCGTTGCTTTGGGGTGCATTTCTTCTGACTCTTACATTAACATTATCTATTTCTGGCATTTCTATTTTTACATTTTCTTGAGAAAAAGTCAACACAAATGATATTTGACTAGGCATTTGTACATTGACATTTAAAATTTTATGTTAGATCAGAGAAAATGCTGTGTGGAAATTAAGCAGTGGAATTTTGTAGTACAGTGAAGAACTGTATGTATCAAATTGAGCTTTGTCACATAAATTATCATTATTTCCAATTTCGACTCTAAAGTCTACTTGATCTTGCTTTATCGGGGATGTGGAGATAAAATACACATAGACAATGACAGACTCAACCAATAATGCAAAGTGACATGCCAATAATTTCCACCTTGAGTTAGCCTGGCGTTTCATTGTGTTTGATCTCTTCAGTAGCTTTGTTTTGTGGAGAACATGTACATGTTTATTTAAATAAAATGCAGATTATAAATATTTGCCAAACATTAAGATTATAGATGGTTGCCAAATATCCCACCTTACAATGTCAAATACAGAATTGTCAACACAAAATTTCAGTCCTAAATGGAAGGCAAATGCAAGTTGTTGTGTAATGTGCATTTCCTCCAGTAGATGATCCAGTCACTCACAAAGGCTGTGATCTCTTTTCTGGGCATGCCTGGGACTAAAGCGATTCATCGGGAAGACATCAGTTTATTAGCAACCAGAGTGAGATAGCAGAGGTTTCATATATGAGATGTCAGTGTAAGACTTAGCTAGTTAGAACTAATCTACAAGCTACAACTGGGGAGCCTGGAAACACAACACTGAAATGCCAAACCGTGCAATCTTCATCAAGTAAAGATGTTAAGAAATGTGAATTACATTTATGGCATTTTGCCTCTTGCCTTGATTTGTGGCATGGAACTTCTGTTGCTACTGCTGTTGCAGTTCTTAATTGATTTTTTTAAAGATTCCTGCAGAGTGAATTTCCCAGAAGAGTTTCTTTTCCTACTCTCAGAAGCTTATAGTCTTCATATTCGTGTTTATTTTTAAACTGCTAGACTATTCCCCCCTCCCCCCATTTTATGGTGATTCTTCACATTTGCAAAAGGTGGCATCAGTTCCCCCTTGCAGGGCTAGGATAAGCCACAAGCAACCCCACTCAGGACAGGTGGGCACAGGGAGTGGCAGAAGATCTCAAGACCTGGCAGGGATGGAGGCAGCTGCGGCCTGAGGACAGGTGCTGGGACTGAGGGGCAGAGCTGCGAAGGTCCTGCTGTGCCCACAGCATACGTACCAGCAAAGTCCAAAGGGGAGAAAACTCCCCTAAAAGTAGGAAGGAGGGATGAGAACAGGAGGACTGGTGATTCACAGCCAGAAAGCGCTGACATTTCTCTCTTAGGCAGTGCCTGGTGTGGAATGTTGGGCAGCTCATTAAAGAGCCACACAGTGATAGGAAGATGTATCACGCCCCCCCACACACCCCCAGCCATAAGGGGGGCTGAGTGCCATGGCTGCCCTCGTAAAAGGTTCCAAATGGCTGTCGGTTAGTGTGACTGAAGAGTGTGAAAGTTTTCAGAATCAAAATGGAGTCACTAATGTTAAGAAAACCCTGACAAATAGAGCCGGAGAAGTCCACAAAGAGAGAATCTCACACTTGTGTGCCTGAT
>NW_012146512.1:0-480 GCF_000956105.1 Propithecus coquereli
TTGTAAACTAGTGCAACCTCTGTGGAAAGCAATATGGAGATATCTTAAAGAGATACAAATAGTTTTTTTTTTAAAAAAAGAAATGTACCTTACGATATTCTGAATAATTCTGTTTAACTACCTAGCTAAATTTTTTCTGTAACTTTTATCTTAGCTCTCCCACTAACCTGAATATATTAAAAATAGAGGGAAAAATAAAAATGAATCTCAAAAAACAATTTTTTTTCTTTCTTAGTGGTTATAGCTAGGTTGTTCAGATCTAAGTTGCACATCTGTTCATACGTTAACTCTTCTGTAATTGGGACATGTCATAGTTTAGTTGACAATTTTTTTTCTTTCTTAGTGGTTATAGCTAGGTTGTTCAGAGATCTTAGATTGGTATGGGCTGTTCTAGGTTTTATTTTCTTATTCCTGGTGAGAGACCACCCTTTTTTCAGGCCTATAATAACTTTTTGGATGCATTTTAATAAATATTTCTGA
>NW_012146512.1:2300-2702 GCF_000956105.1 Propithecus coquereli
ATCACGCCTGAACTCAATTGAAGAAAGAAAATTCCTTTTTTTAAAAAAAGGGAATATTTTGTGAAAAATTATACATATGTGTCACCTTGGTTTACATAACATCAAGTAAACTCCTGGATATGTCATGATATTGATGCCTATTACCAAATCTCTGGCCTGGAAAGGACTTGGAAATATTTTTGCATGATGTGCTACTTTATTAATTCAGATCCTTTTTTTTTATAATTTAAATGTTCTTCTTTCTTTTCAAGATGACAAATGGTTATGATGGAAAAATAATAATAGAGAGTAGAAAGAGTGAGTTTCAATGACGTCCTGCAGTACAGACTGTAACTTTTGGGGAGCTTGCCCATTCAAGACACAGTTCTCTGAGAATTATCCATCACTCTCAGGTGTTCTGAC
>NW_012146512.1:4966-5393 GCF_000956105.1 Propithecus coquereli
ATTGCATAATGGTGAAGTCAGGGCTTTTAAGGTATCCATCATCTGAATAATGTCCATTTTACCTAATAAGTTAATTTCTCATCATCTACCCTCCCACCCTTCTTAGTCTCTGTTGCCTATCACTCTACACTCTATGTCCCTGTGTACACATTATTTAGCTCCCACTTATAAGTGAAAACATGTGGTATTTGTCTTTCTGTGTCTGTTTTTTCACTTACAATAATGACCTCCCATTCCATCCATCTCGCTGCAAAAAATATGATTTCATTCTTTGTTATGAATTAATAGTATTCCATAGTGTGCGTGTGCATGTATGTGTGTGTATACACCACATTTTCTTTATCCAATCATCCATTGATGGACACACAGACACATAGGTTGACTCTATATCCTTGCTATTTTGAACAGTGCTTTGATAAACATATGG
>NW_012146512.1:5443-5798 GCF_000956105.1 Propithecus coquereli
CCTGGGCCATATGAGATTCTGCGAAAACCCTGGGTTTGGGTTCATTGAAATACTTCTATGTTCTTCAATACATGTTATTTTTCCTTGAGCTCATTTCTCTGGGCTTCTCTACCTTGAAAATAATAATATCTGACTGAGTTAGAAGAAATTTACTCATAGGTAAATAGTGGGTTTGGCATATAACCATTAAGGTACATGTTCTGATTTTCCATATGAAAAGAAATGATCCACTTTGTTGTGTTGGTGAAATTCATCTTAATTGTATTTTGACAATTATACATGGTATATACTCCATAGAGTTACAGTGAAAGAGATTTGTGTATTGAACTTCAATGTTAAAAGCAACATGACAAGC
>NW_012146512.1:7904-8905 GCF_000956105.1 Propithecus coquereli
ATAGAAATACAACTAATTTTTGTATGTTGATTTTGTATCCCGTAACTTTACTGAATTCATGTTTTAGTTCTAATACTTTTTTTTGCATGCATGTGTAGAGTCTTTAGAGTTTTCTACATATAAGATTATGTCATCTGCAAACAAAGTAATTTTACCTCTTTCTTTCCAATTTGGATGCCTTTTATGTCTTTCTCTTGCTTAATTGCCCTGATTAGGACTTTTAGTACTATGTTGAATATAAGCAACAAGAGTGGGTATTCTTGCTTTGTTCATGATCGTAGAGAAACGCTTTCAGTTTTTCACCATTGCATTCCGGCTTTCTATTTTTTTTTGCTTCAGTTTTGTAGGTTGTATGTTTCTAGGAACTTATCCAAATTGTTGGTGCCTACTCATTCATAATAGTCCCTTATGATTTTTTTTTTAATATTTTGCATCAGTTGTGAAGTTTTCTGTTTCATTTACGATTTTATTTATTTGGGTCTTCCCTCTTTTTTTTTTTAGTCAGGCTAAGGGTTTGTGGAGTTTGTTTATCTTTTCAAAAACAAACTCACTTTTGTCCATTTTATTCTAATGTTTTTCTGTTCTCTACAGTATTTATTTTTGCTCTAACTTTATTTATTGCCTTCCTTCTGTAATTTGGGCTTAGTTCCCTGCCCCCAGTTTGGAGCCACTAGAATTCACTAGTATGAGTACCAAATAGCCAAAGCAAATTTGAGCCAAGCAAAGCTGGAGGCATCACAATTCATGATTTCAAAATATATTACAAAGCCACAATAATCAAACAGTATGGTGCCATTGTAAAAACAGATACAGCCATACATCGCAAAATGACAGACTGCATATATGATAGTGGTCCCATAAAATCAAAATACTGTATTTTTACTGTACTATTCTATATTTAGATGCATAATTATCACTGTGTTGCAATTATCTATAGTATTCAGTACAGTAACATGTTATACAGATTTGTAGCCTAGGAGCAATAGGCTATGCCATATAGC
>NW_012146512.1:8955-9345 GCF_000956105.1 Propithecus coquereli
AGCCAAAGCAAATTTGAGCCAAGCAAAGCTGGAGGCATCACAATTCATGATTTCAAAATATATTACAAAGCCACAATAATCAAACAGTATGGTGCTATCGTAAAAACAGATACAGCCATACATCGCAAAATGACAGACTGCATATATGATAGTGGTCCCATAAAATCAAAATACTGTATTTTTACTATACTATTCTATATTTAGATGCATAATTATCACTGTGTTGCAATTATCTGTAGTATTCAGTACAGTAACATGTTATACAGATTTGTAGCCTAGGAGCAATAGGCTATGACATATAGCAGAGGTGTGTAGTAGGCTATATCATCTAGGTTTCTGCTACTACACTGTATGCTATTTGCCCAAAGGTAAAATCTCAGAATGTATCAC
>NW_012146512.1:11095-12178 GCF_000956105.1 Propithecus coquereli
TCTCAAAAAAAAAAAAAGAAATTGACACAGCCGCCCCAACCTTAAGCCACCATTACCCTGATAAATTAACAGCTGTCAACATCCAGGCAAGACCCACAAGCAAAAAGATTACAACTTGAAGAAGGCTAAGATGATTATTAGCATTTTTTATCAATAAAGTATTTTTTAATTAAGGTATTTATATTGTTTATAGGCATACTACTATCGCTCACTTAGTATGCTACGGTATAGTATAAACATAACATTTCCATGCATTGGGGAACAAAAATAATTCTGTGACTTGTTTTATTGCGTATTCACTTTATTGCAGTGACTAGAACAAAACCACAACATCCCTGAGGTATGCCCATACAGCCAAAGGAATTGAGACCAGGATCTTAAAGAGGTTTCTGCACTCTCATGTTTGTTGTAACATTATTTACAATACTAAAGCACAGAAGCAACTTAAATTTCCATCAATGGATGAATGGATAAAGAAAATGTTATATACATAAAATGGAATATTATTCAGTCTTTAAAAAGAAGGAATACTGCCATTTGCAACAACATGGATGAACCTGGAGGTTGTTATGCTCAGTGGAATAAGCCAGACACGAAAGACAAATACTTCATTATCCCACTTATATAAAGAATCTAAAACTAGTCAAACTCATAGAAACAGGGAGTAGAATGGAGGTTGCCAGGTGGTTGGGGGAGGCAGAAATGGGAAAGTATTGGTCAAAAGGTACAAAGTTTCAGTTATGCAATTTGAATAAGTTCTAGAGATCTACTTTGCAGCATAGTTAACAGTACTGTATGGTGTACTTAAAATTTTGCTAAGAGGGTAGATCTTGTGTTCTTATCACATACACACACACACGCAAAGCTAATAAAGAGGGCAAGAGGGAGCTTTTGGAGATAATGAATATGTTTATTTCATTGACTATGGTAAAGTCTTCATGGATGTATAGTTATTTTCAAACTCACCAAGTTGTATACATTAAATGGATACAGCTTTTTTATGTCAATCATATCTTAGAATTTTGTTAACAAGTAATATTAAATGTGTGTGACCAATGTGTTGCTAGCAGAATGTAAGCAGGT
>NW_012146513.1:0-645 GCF_000956105.1 Propithecus coquereli
GGACAAATTAAGATATGTACTTTGATTGATTTATAGATAGGACAGTCAAATCAGAAAATATTCCTGATTGGTTCCTCTACACAATATTAGGCTCTGCAGAACTCAGTCTCCTGTCTCATTCTTGACATTTCAATGCTCACCATCTCAATATTTATCATTTCAAATGTCTATTGTCTGAAATGCTGCCTTATTTATTTTGTTTTCTCAAAAGGGCATGCATAGCCTTGTGTCTTATACACAGTAGGCATTCCATAAATATTTGTTCGCTTAGTTGAAAATCACTCTAGATTTTCTGATTTGGCAGTTTAATATAGAGAGTGCTTATTTCCTGAGTGAAAAACCAAAAAATACCACAAGATAAATCATCTAAATTGTTCAACAAATGAACTGTATCTTTATACTCAAGGTGCTATATGCTATCTATTGTCAGCTACTTACTTTACAACATGACTGATGGACAAATATGTCTTATGTTTGGACTATTCCACTGGTGTTATCATTATGTTTTCAATAGATGACTTGAATATAGTTGTGGACATTTAATCAAGTTCAAAAGTTAAGGAAAGAATGGCAATAATGGGAGAGGGGTGATAAAAAAAAATCATCCATTTTACATATTTGCTAACTATATGAATGTGTGAATTA
>NW_012146514.1:0-1511 GCF_000956105.1 Propithecus coquereli
GATGTCTATATGGTGACAAAATGGTTTCTGAATAATTTGTTTAGTCCCCTATTATTATTATTATTATTTTGAGACAGGGTCCTTCTCTGTCACCCAGGCTGCAGTTCAGTGGCTTCATCACAGCTCACTGCGTCCTCCAACTCCTAGGCTCAAGCAATCCTCCTGCCTCAGCCTCCTGAGTAGCTGGGACTATAGGCATGCACCACCACGCTCTGGTAATTTTTCTATTTTTTGTAGAGATGGGGTATTGCTCTTGCTCGGGCTGGTCTCAAATTCCTGGCCTCAAGCAATCCTCCTGCCTTGGCCTCCCAGAATGCTAGGATTACAGGTGTGAGCCACTGTGCCCGGCCTAGTCACCTATTATTAATCTCCAAAATGACAGCCTGTACTGAACAATCACTGATCTGTCCAATCAGGCCCAGTTCAAACAACACTTCCTTTGTGGAACCATCTTCATCCTCTTAGTCAGCTTCAATCAGTCCTCCTTGAAAGTCCTGTAGTACTTTGTACTTAAGTCACTTTGGCTTAAATCACATTTGTCATTAATGCCTTGATTCCTAGATGTTTTAAGACTATATTTCTCCCACAAGACTATAAATTTCTTGAGGATAGAACTTAGACTGCTTCATCTCTGATCCCATCAGTTCTCAGCAGTCTTTGCATATATATAATCATGTGCTGCATAATGATGTTTAGGTTAATGGTGGACTGCCTATATGACAGTAGTCCCATAAGATCATAATCACGCATATATAGAAACCTGATATGTGGCACTTGATATTGGCACTGCAGATCAAGTAGGGAAAATAACTGCTATTCAGTAATGATGCTGGGACATTTAGCTTTCCATATGAAAAAAATATATAAATAAAAATATATATAGCATCTAGGTTTGTGTAAGTATACTCTATGATGTTTGCTCAGTGATGAAATTGCCAAACAACACATTTCTCAGAACGTATCCCCATTGTTAAGCAACACGACTGTATTAGGTATACAACAAATGGTAATGTTGAATCGAATTCATTCATTTATTCAGCAAAACAAAATTATGAGCTAGGTATCACGTTAATTTTCTAGGTATACAAAAATTGATAAAACATCATCTTTATACCCTTTAAGAAGCCCAAAGTTAGGCAGTGTGCATAAACAGAGACACACTGTGATAGTGCTGTGTGGTAAATGTTGTCATAGGGTCAGGCAGAGCTTGCTTAGACAGCATCCCTTCACCAATCTCAGCTCCTCAGAAGGAAGAGGAGAAGAAAGGTCGGTTTTTTGTTTTTGTTTCTGTTTTCCCCTCTCAAGGTCAGGAACACAACGCACCTTCCATACAGTATAAGAAAAAGATGAAGGAGTAATTTCTCCAAAATGCACCCAGTTCGTAATACACTATGTGCAGTCATAAGCCTCGCCCTCTGCCCTGTTAAGATCAACATATGCTGCCAAGATTGAATCAGGGGTGATTCAGCCACAGCCCATGTTCAGAATGGAAAAGAGGGGATTTGTGCATA
>NW_012146515.1:0-1471 GCF_000956105.1 Propithecus coquereli
AAATAGAAAAAATTAGCTGGGCACGGTGGTGCATGCCTATAGTCCCAGCTAGGCAGGAGGATCGCTTGAGCCCAGGAGTTTGAAGTTTCTGTGAGCTAGGCTGATGCCACGGCACTCTAGCCCAGGCAAGAGAGTGAGACTCTGTCTCAAAAAAAAAAAACAAAAAAAAACTCTATCCTATATTAAGTTGGTATTGTAGAATACAGCTTTTAAATAAAGAGAATTTCTGAAGGCCAAACTCCAGAATTAGATTTACCCACCTAGATGTAGGCAGCACTGAACAACTCTCCTCACGCCTACAGGCAGAGCCTCAGCTACTAAGTTTAACTCATGGCCGTCTGTCAGCGGTCAGCTGCAGTACCAAATGAGAGCCAAATCTCAGTGGCTTGAGGCCACAAAGGCAAACTTTTTGCTCATACAACGTGTCCATCACAAGTCAGCTGGGATTCTGCTCTACATCCCATTCTCTTTGGGACCTGGTCTGAAGGAGCAACAACCATCTCAAACTTTGCTGGCTGCCATCACAGAAAGATAAGCCAGGGTTCCAGAAAGTCTTTCTGTCCTCTGGTAACCACACGCTGTGTTCCAGAAGTGAATCACATTATTTTCAATCTCAAACTAATAAAATGGTCTCACTAGTAAATTTAGCCTTTTATGTGCCCAGAGAACTGGATGTTGGTGAGCAGAAATAACGAGTATCTCCACGGCCAAAAGCAACTGTGGGCAGGCCCTCTCCACAGGCACCAGACTCTAAGAAACATTGGAGTAGGAGGTGCTAGGCTACATATACCAAAGT
Organism: Propithecus coquereli; assembly: GCF_000956105.1. Lineage (NCBI taxonomy): Eukaryota > Metazoa > Chordata > Mammalia > Primates > Indriidae > Propithecus > Propithecus coquereli. The sequence continues at coordinate 797 of NW_012146515.1, forward strand.
TTGCCACTCGGAGTAATATGGGGAGGGATAAGGTTACTTTAGGTGAAATTTTTCCTCAAGGAAATCAGGTGACTGAGGAAGAGGTATTTTCTCTGGCAAGACTCATTGTGAAAATTCGAGGTTTGGTTCAATCGAAATTAAGAACTAAGCACAATTTGAGTTGGGTATTCCTCTAAGACTGTGGGCAGCCTCACATGGAGAGACACATTGTATAGAGCTTGCCAAGTAGGTAGGAGACTCCCAAGAAATGGTATAACCAAAGTGGATTCTGGAAATTATGATGCAGCATCATCAATCCCCAAGGAATAAAGAAACGAAGTGTTTTTGCAACCCAATTTTTATATAGCTTTCTCCGTTGTTTCCCAGAGGGGGGCTCTGGGACAATGAACAGTACAATATACTTGTGCATCATGGCATTTTCTTTGATAAACTCTTCATTGAAATATTAGGGTGATATGGTTTGGATGTTTGGCCCCTTCAAATCTCATGTTCAAATTTGATCCCCAGTGCTGGAGATGAGGCCTGGTGGGAGGTGCCTGGGTCATGGGCCAGATCCCTCATGAATGGCTTGGTGCCCTCCCTGTGATAATGTGCACATAGGTACATACAGAAAGCTGTATAAACCAGAAATGGATAGCGTGATATATTAATATTTTCACAAATGAACACATCTAG
>NW_012146516.1:0-2534 GCF_000956105.1 Propithecus coquereli
GAGCTCAACAGGTGCGAGGTTACATGGCTGAAGGCCAGCTCTGAAAGGAATAAGGGGGTGAGAAAGCTTTAGGGATAGGAGGCCGTAACAAGAGAGTTGGAGAGTGGAGTTTTGGAGATGAGTAAGTCCAGGCTGTGGCTCCAGAAATGAAAGTGCTGAAATGGAGTAGAGGTGACAATCTTGGAGTTGAGGGGTTCAAGGGACTCTGAGCCTCTGTATTGGATCAGCCACCCACATGGACACCCTGCCAGGGTGAAGGCAGGAGCTGGAGTGGAGAAGAAGATAGGAAATTGAGTGCTAAATTCTTGGGGATGTGGGAGATTGTTTGGAGGCCATCAGATGACAGTGATGAGGAGGGGGCAGGTGGTCTGTGCCTCCAAGCAGTTGGAGGCATAAGTTTTCTGTAGTAGCTAAGGAAGTTATAAGGTGTTGTACCAAATTTATATTTTACTTCCCCAAATCCTGCAGAGTAAACAACCTGGCTCTATGCATGGATGACTTTCTAGGGAACAGGATGGAAGGACTCCCAGAATTAACAATTCTCACCCCTTTACTTTGCAGATATAGAAACCAATGCCTACACTCACCCAAAGCCACAGCTAGTCAGATTGACTCACAGAATCAAAAATTCAGTTAAAATATTGGGAGGCAAACAGAGAGACAGCATCTTGGGGTCCGTTCAACTTTAGGATTAATGGTTAAGTTTATAGGGTTAGAGAGGTTATTTTTTAAAAAATATTATAAAAGCAAAACTAACGTTACAAAATATTTGGCAAATGGAGAAGAAAAACAATTATTCATAGTTCCACTACCTTTTGGTAGTGACCAATATAATTTTTATGAATTCAAAAAAGTATATGTGTGATTAGCAATGAGGGTGTCAAAGTACACTTTAAGGAGAAACCATTTTGTTTAGTAAAATATTTCTGTGCTATAGTTCCTCAGATAACCGAACCCAATAGAATGTATCCTGTTGGGTTCTGTTTCTCTCTCCCTAACTCTATCTATCTATATCTATATCTGTATCTATATCTATAGATAGTAAGTCATGAACCTACTATGTTCTAAGGTCCCATTCTGCTCATATATTACCTTACTTAACATATATATAATATATACGTAGAGAGAATACACACACACACACAGAATATTAGAGAACTGACATATTTGTCTTGGGCCTAGGGCCCTGTTCTGCTCATATATTACCTCATTTAATCCCTACCACAACTCTTTGAGTTGTTACCACCGTTACCATTTTTTTTTTTTTTGATACAGAGTCTCACTGTGTTGCCCGGGCTAGAGTGCGGTGGCGTCATCTTAGCTCACAGCAACCTCAAACTCCTGGGCTCAAGCGATCCTCCTGCCTCAGCCTCCCCACCGTTACCATTTTTAAAAAGAGAAAGCTGATGCTCAGGGTGGGTAAGTAACTTGTCCAAGGTCAGACAGCCAGAAGTGACTAAGCTGGGAGGAAACTAGATCTGTGAGCATCCAAAGCCCTTTCCACACCCCACGCCACTTTCCAGTGAAAGTGGGAGAAACGAGATCCTTTGTGGAAGACCATCAAGCAGCAAATTAAGGAAACACAAACTTCGGTCCTAGGAAGCAATTTACACATCGTGGTATGACTGGGCTTATGATTTCACACGAGGTGGTCATCAGCTTTCCTTATAACTCAACCCTGCCACATGGCCTTGACTGTCATTTGTTTTGTAGTCATTCTCTCTAGATTTTGGTTTTGGACAGTCTCACTTGGCCTTGAAGAGCAGTTTCGTGAGACAGCTAAGACTGATCAGTGTTGTGTGGCTGCAGAAATCACTCACCAGAAGGCTCTGGCTTCGCTCTGTAAAGGAAGCAGGTGCTGAGCCTGGGCCGTGGCCAGAGGTTCACTGAAAAGACCCGAGTGGTGAACACTGCAACAAGTAAGTCCCTGTGCTTACCACGTTCAAAAAGACCAAGAGAAATCGTCTTTGAAGCTACCAGCCACACCTCTGCCCCTTGGCTGATTCTCCCAGCTCACTCAGTAAACCACAGACGTCAGCAGTCCTTGTAGAAGGCCCAGAGGAAATGGTTCTGTGTTGGAGAGTGTTCCCTTCCCTGTCCTGTGAATGTGGTAAATAATGAAATTGTCTTCTTGCTCTAAAAGGCACGATTACCTAAACTACAAGGATGAAAATTGCTGGGGATATAGACAATGACTGCAAACACCAACAGCAGCTTTCACCCTCCCTCGCTCATTCTAACACAGCAGAGACGCCTCCAGCCCATCAGGCTGTGCACCTGCCCAGTGGCAGCGGGAACAAGCAGCAGGTTCTTGGTCTGTCTTATTTATAAATGATGTTGTGAACTCCATTTGTTTTAAGAGTAAAATTCTGTAGTCATTAAAATAATTTCTGTTCTTCAAATGAAAAAGATTGAATGTTATATTCAACAAATGTGTGCCTAAATCCAGAAGCAATGAGAATTAGGTACATAATAAAAAAAAAAACCTAGATCCATCAAATAAAGAAATCTTACTTTTAAAGAAACAGCATTTG
>NW_012146517.1:0-832 GCF_000956105.1 Propithecus coquereli
GGGCTTGGGGACCCCCAGTTGAGGGGGGAGGGCTGCTGTGGCAGGTTCCTCATCTTAGCCCTTCCAGGTCGGTGACGCAGTGTCCCCTAAGAGCTCCGCGTCCTGGAGTAGGACCAGGCTCCAGTGCTGTCTTTACGGGTCAGAGCAGGTGGCCAGAGGGTTTCTCGTCGTCAACCGTAGCCATGCTCTGGTGGAGCAAGGACCAGGGTGAGGGATCTAGAAGAGGAGAGTCACCAGGAGGGGGCGGACTCTCAGGACGTGCGCGGAGAGGGAAAGCAGCCCTGCAGAGGATGAGGGACAGTGGTGTGGAAGGGCAGCAGGCGGCTAGTATGTAACATGTAGCTGGTGTGCACACATATTGCTAGAGTAGGTATGTAGCTAGTACGTACACACGTGTAGCTAGTATACACATCACTAGAGTAGGCATGTAACTAGTATGTACACACATGTAGCCCATGTATATAAGCACAAAGCCAGTATGTATAAGCATGTAGAGGTACACATATACATGTGTGTGTATAGGTCTATGGTTAGTCTGTAAGTATATAGCTCGTGTGTGTATACATGTGCCCAGCGTATATAACCATGTAACTACTTGTATGAGCAGGTAGCTGGTGTGTGTAAGCATGTAGCTGGTATGTATGAACATGTAGCTGGTGTGATGAGCATGTAGCAATATGTGTGAGCATGGAGTTGGTATATATGAGCTCATTGCTGATATGCATAAACATGAAGTTGGTGTGTATGAGCATGTAGCTGGTATGCATATAGGTATGTAGTATGTATGAGCATGGAGCTACTGTGTATGAGCATGGAGCTAGTGTGTGTAAGC
>NW_012146518.1:0-1062 GCF_000956105.1 Propithecus coquereli
ATTTTCTGACTTAATTTTGCATGTTTAAAGTTAAAAATATTTGGGGCCCGGTGCGATGGCTCACACCTGTAATCCTCGCACTTGGGAGGCCAAGGCAGGAGGATCTCTTGAGCCTAGGAGTTCAAGACCAGCCTGAGCAACATAGCGAGACCCCTATACAAAAAAATAGAAAAATTAGCCAAGCGTGGTGGCACATGCTGTAGTCCCAGCTACTTGGGAGGCTGAGGGAGGAGGATCACTTGAGCTCAGGAGTTTGAGGTTGCTGTGAGCTACAACGATGCCACTGCACTTTAGGTGGGGCAACAGAGTAAGAGTAAGTCTTACTCTGGGGAACACCAATTGTAGAAAGATATTAAAATCTCTTCAATCTCATGATATGAAAACTATGGCAAATGGATATTGTTATTTCCCATCACTGAATTTTTTTTAATAAAAGACATAAAATCAAGAATACTTACTACTTTTTAAAAATGACTACTGATTTGTTAGTTTTATTATTAACCAAAGAATCTGAGTATAGAAAAAATTTGCAAGCTGTTGACTTTAAACATGAAAATAAAAATTTTACTCCTAGCTCAAGCTGAACAACGAGTCTTGTTCTAAAAATCTCTACAAATAACCTTCTTAACAAGAGAGGAGAAATGGATGTAAATGACACGACTTCAAGAGTTTAGATGGAACTCCAGATTTCTAAATCTGGAACAGGAGAAGGACAAAGAAGCATTTGTCTTTTTTTTTTTTTTTCTTTTTAAGTAATGCTGACTCTCACCCACACAGAACGAAAGGCGTGTTGTAATAAGTTGTTTCTCATTTGTGACTCAATGAAACATCAGAACACTTGCCGTACAATATAACTTTTAAAGGAAGTTTAGCCAATCTTCTTCTTGGAAGAAGAAATGAAATCACCCATAAAAAGCACTTTGGGAACTATAATGAAAATAGGGAAATGAGCCCTTCCTCTTGTGAATAAAGATTGAGTGTCACTGTATCTAATGGTGAAGAAACTGAAAATAGGAAACATTTAATAGGGAGTTTAATGTTTGTTAATAAAAGACAGATAAA
>NW_012146519.1:0-1158 GCF_000956105.1 Propithecus coquereli
GGCTGGTCTCGAACTCCTGACCTTGAGCGATCCACCCGCTTCGGCCTCCCAGAGTGCTAGGATAACAGGCGTGAGCCACCGCGCCTGGCCTCTCTGGACTTTTTAAAAGACATATTGAGAGTATGTTAACATATTAAGAGTTTTTTTTAAGGGATATTATATAACTGTTTTGCAATTTACTTTCTCACATTATATACCTTGGATATACTTCCAAGTCAGTGAGAGTATATCTAGCCCACTTTGTAAAATAGCTTTGTAATATACCATTTCAGGAAGGGACAGGATAGCATAGCCCTTGGAGTTCATTCAGTTCAGTTTCTGGATCTGCCACTTACTACTGATGTGGACTTTGGGCAAGTTCTTGGACTTTTCAGAGTTTCAGTTTTTTCAGCCATAAAGCAAAGTTCTCTCAATGTCTCTCATAGGCTTGGAGTAAGATTAAGGAATGCAAATATAAGCACGGTGCCTGGCTCAGAGTCAGTACTCAGGAAATGGTAGCTATTAGAATGTAACCAGCCTTTTATTATTGCTGCGTAGGGTCATTCTAATTTGCCGCCATTGTAAGTGGTGCTTTCATGAATACTGTTGTTCATATTTTTGTGCATTTGTACAAAAGGCATGAATCTTTTCAATTTTAACAGGCTGGTATACAAAACTGTTGTATCAATTTACACTTTACTAGTACCATTTTAGAATGTCTGTTTTTCCCATATCCTGGCTAATATTTGTGTTGTCTATTTTTCCAAACTTTGCCAATCTGCCAAAAAAAGATATCCACTGTTACTTTAAATGCATTTCCTTTTTAGTATTATAATATGGTTGTATTTCTTTTCCTCAGTGTACTGGCCTTTTATATTTCTTTCGTGAGTAGGTTATTCATCTATTTTTTCTGATTGTTTTTTTCCCCTTTATTTATTTTTTTAAGAGATGGGGTCTCACTTGTCACCAGGCTGGAGTGCAATGGTACGATCATAGCACATTGTGGTCTCAAACTCCTGGGCTCAAGCAATCCTCCCAGGTCAGCCTCCCAAGTAGCTGGGACCAGAGGCATGAGCCACATTTGGTTAATTTTTCTTTCCTTTTTTTTCCCCTTTTGGTCCTTGATTCAGAACTGGCTACTTTTTAAAATTTCTTTTTTATATAGGAGAACAATTATAA
>NW_012146520.1:0-1072 GCF_000956105.1 Propithecus coquereli
CGGCAGGCCTGAGGTGGAGAAGTCGGATCATCTGAACCCTGGCCACACAGTCCTCTGCATTCTTAGTAACAGGTTTTCACTGCCATCCCATAAATGTTTGGCAGCATTCCCTCCACACCAAAAAAGTTAAAGTGGCAATGGAGGGTATAAATGTATGTGAATTTTAAAAGAAAATGTCACCATAGTAGTGGCTATGTCCTAGATTTTCTACTACTAAAAGTTCTCAGAAAACTTGACATTTCTGGAAATTAACACCTAAGCAGCAGCATGTCCTCTTCTGCCATCCATTTCCCAGAAAATGTCCTTGAGTAGCGCATAGAGATGGGACTTCAGAAATAGAGTTGGGAAGCCACATCCTCAAATATGCTTGCTAATTTCGGTCTCCCACACCCTTGCAAGACAGCTAAGGTGATGAAATCCACCCCTCAGAAGACTCCATGTAACCTTCACTCTGAGACGCGCCCCTCCTCTCTCCCCCCATCTCCGTCTGCTTTTCAATTTCCTCCAAATTACTAGACTAAATGCCAGGTCATGACAGTAAGTTTCCTAATGGGAAAATACAGACTTAATAGGCACTAGAAAAGGACAAAGGACGTAAGCTGTCTTTAAAAAGAGCAAATTGACTAATGCCTTAATAAATAGGCTTCCTCTATTGAGTGAGGCAAAAATAAATTGAATGACAATCCCGAATTAAAAAGAGATAGTAATGGAACTATCTCTTGACCCTTAATTATGGCAGGTTAGATCAGAAGATGGCTCTAATGAACAGGAGACTACAGAAATTAATGATTCTTAAATGGCTTCTGGCTTAGCATTTTCATAGTATGTTCAAAACTATCTGTATTATAAACTAGGGACTTGTTCCCCTGAGCAAAACATACAATCTCTCCCAGCCTCTGTTCCTTACTTATAAAATAAAATAAAGCTTCAGAGCATATAAGAATAACTTGGGGCATTTGTTTAAAATGTAAGTTAACAGGTCTCATTCCAAGAGATTTTGATTCAGAAGGTCTTGAGCAGGAATCTTATTCTCTAGACACATGGTTTCCAATTTCATTGGAACAACAACATG
>NW_012146521.1:0-1111 GCF_000956105.1 Propithecus coquereli
ATTATTCCAGGGTTTTGTGAGGGTACAAACATTGTAGTTACACTTTATGTCTTTGCCTCCCCCAAAGGCATGCCCTTCCCTCCCTTTAGTGCTCCATTTACTCTTTGTCTTCCCTTTTCTATTTCAATACTTCTCATTTTAATATTTGTTTCAAGGATTTTCATAATTGCTCATTCAATCATTTTTATGATAGCCACTTTATAGTGCTTATCAAATAATCCCAACATTGTATCATGTCATTCTGGGCATCTCTTGGTTGTCTTTCCCCATTTGAATTTAGCATTTCATTGTTCTTTGCATGATGAGAAATTTTGGGTTGTATCCTGGACATTTTAGATATTACAAAATGACACTCCAGGTCTTGCTAAAACATATGAAGAATGTTGATATATTTGTTTTAGCAGGCAATCTATATGGTTACATTCAGGCCACAGGTTCCGTCCTATCTTCTGTGGGCGTGGACTTCTTCTCTAAAATAACATTTGATGCTAAAAATTTTCCTCTCAGTACTGCTTTTTCTGCAGCCCACAAAGTCTGAGATATTGTATTTTCATTTTTGTTAAGTTCAAAATACTTTCTAATTTCCTTGGAGACTTTTTCCTTGACCCATGGATTATTTAGAAGTGTGGTGTTTAATTTCCAAATGATTGGAGATTTTACTGTTGTCTTTTCGATATTAATTTGAGGTTTAATTCCATTATGGTCAGAGAGTATGTCTTCTATTATTTCAATTTTTTGAAATTTATTAAACTCTGATTCATGACCCAGGTTATGTTTTGTCTTGCTAATGTGCTATGTGCACTTGAGAAAAATGTGTATTCATTCTTCTGTTGTAGGGTGGAATGTTCTATAAATATCAGTTAGATTCAGTTGGTTGATGGCACTGTTCAGATATGCTATATCCTTCCTGAGCTTCTGTCTACTATTACTGAGGAAGGAGTGTTGAAATCTCTAACTGCAATTTTGGATTTGTCTATTTCTCTATTCAGTACTGACAGTTTTTGTTCGTATATTTTGGAACTCTGTTGTTAGGTGCATACACCTTTAGAATTGTATGTCTTCATGGTAAATTTACCCCTTTTTGGTTTTTTTTGTTTGTTTGTTTGTTTGT
>NW_012146522.1:0-1174 GCF_000956105.1 Propithecus coquereli
GACAAAATAGGTCCTGTTTACATGTCTAAATTTTATTTGCCTCAGTAAGTAATATTATGAGGACTGTGGACCAAAATTTGGGATAAAGTACTTTACACTGCACATTGATTTTTGATTTTTAAAAACCTCTTTATATCTTTTTTTTCCAGTTTCAAATGAGTTTAGAGTTAAATATTCAAATGTTTACATTTTAGCTAGGACTGGCTGAATTGTATGAGAAAAACAAAATCTAGTAGCCTTCTGTCAGTAACAAATCTATATTTTGTTTGCTGGTATGGTTTGCTTGACTAGTCAATGTGGGCGAGGAAGCATTTTTAAAAAGCTATTTGCAGTTTTGTTTTTTGAGTTTTTGTTGTTGTTTGGTGTTTTTTGTTTGTTTGCTTGCTTTTTCTGGACCCTAAGTGGAAGATTAAGCAATCTTAATGCTGGACAGAGATACCTTGTATTATTGCTCTGAGCTCAAGATCTTGACCTATTGGATCTGAGATCCTAACTTTTATGAACACGTGTTCAGTTCTTCTTCTTTTAGAATATCAATCCCTCAATTAACTGTTCCATCACCCTGTGCAATCGTTAGGCACGCTTAAATTTACATTTCCAAAAGATGACTAGGTTGTTGGTTGCCATGGAGCTGTTGTAATTTGCAAAGCCATTAATTTGAAAGCCCTTTAAGACTTTTTTAAAACTTCATTCGAAAGGCCATAAGCAGTGAGATTGTCACAGCACCAGCAGAAAAAGCAGCAGATTTAAAGTAGGCAGAAAAAAATAAATAAAGAGAGAGAGAACTTAGAAGGCTCTACGTATTAACTCTATAGTTGCAGTTTCTAATTCAGCCTTAAGGAAAATAGACTTGAGGACTTTGAATAATCTCCATCATGTGCATAAGAAAAAGCCATAGAGCCTGCTGGAGTGAGGGAAACCTCGGCATGCCATAGAACGTTGAGAATCTCACTCCACTTCTTACTAATCTCTGAAGAGCAAAGAAAACCCTATAAATCCTGTCAGGAAATATGAAGAGTTTGGACCAGTGTTTTAGATGGTGATGACAGTCCTAGTGGCTTTTATTAATAATTAGCCATCCTGTGCCCACCACTTAGATTAAGTTTTGCTCTCTAAAGATTTTCAAAAGCCAGTAAGAAAAAAAGAGCCAAATAATTTACAGACACACATAATC
>NW_012146523.1:0-58693 GCF_000956105.1 Propithecus coquereli
GGCTACGAGCTGTGCAGTGACCTAACCCTCTGCTGCCCTGATACTCAATGCAAGGTCCCTGAACCAGCAGCTTCAAAGACACCTGGGAGCTCATTCAAAATGCAGAACCTCAGGCCCTGCACCAGACCTGTGAGTCAGAACCTGAATTCTAACAAGATGCCCAGATGATTGGTGTACACATTAAAGTTGGAGGAGCCCTGCTCTACTGGGTGGAAGCCAAGAATGCAGGAATTCTTCTCCAGTATTTTCTAAGTTATCACTGTTGTTACCAATTTTTATAAACTCTATTTACGGCTACATCATGGCATTTCTCTTCTCCTCCCTGATTACAGGTGTTTCACGTGTCTGTCTCACCCACACCCTATCAAATATTAGACACTGTTACGTTTAAGCCCTGGTTTTTTGCTTGTCGTCTTTGACTTTCCACCTTGCAGTGGCTTGTAAATGATCAAGAAATATTAATGAGGGCAAATAATTGATTTTCTTCTTTCTTCCTAGATGCTTGAGAATATGGCAATAGACACCTATTGGGTAGTCTTCCCAGCATCTCTTCCCACTTCCTGGGATCCCGGCCACCCAGTTCTCCCTTGGGAAACCACTCTTCTCCAGTCTCAGGCTAATGGATTCAAATGTTCCTAACTGCCTGCTCCTGGGTGAACACATGAGAGCTTTCATCATGCGGGCCTCTGTGATTTTTCGGGAAGCCCATGCATTCCAAGCTAGGGCAATGAGCATTAGCCACATTTGCTGGAATGAAGGAAGAAAGGCATGCTTTTCCCTCTACAGTTACTAAGCTGGCAAGATGGAAGCCTAGAGCTACCGTAGCCATCCCTGCCCCTCCCTAGAAAAAGTCAGACTGCAGATTAAACAGAGCCAGAGATGGAGAAAGACTCCAGAAGCCACTATTTGAGCACTTGAATCATCCTGCCCAAATCCACATACCTTTTCTAGGTGAGGGGCAAGTATTCAAGGGTGTGGGGCCAGGATTGCTCTAGATTCTCCCAAAAGAAGTCCTCCTATGGTTAGAGGCCTGAATAAGATGGGCCACAAGCTCCCAGTTAATACTTTGCTTTTCCTGTGGCTTGCCTTGGGGTTCCTGAGAGTCCCATGTTGTGAGTGCTCTTTGGTTTTATAAAACAGCACCAGCAACATAATTACTCCTCAACATCCTCATGTATTCTGTATTAGTCAGATTAGGGACAGGGATGTTACAGTTGGGCAAGTCAGATGGCATTTGGATACTTCTATCAACATGCTAGTACCATGACCCAGAATCCCCAGGTGCATAGGCATCCTGCCACCAATCTCCTGGTGTACACCTCCTGTGTGATGAGTCACCCCCAAACATACATACACAGCCCAGTGCATCTCTCATGGAGCCCTCTCAGGCCAAAGGATGTCTCGAGGGTATCAGCAGCTGGGAAGAACACGTCTACAGCACCCACTAAAGATTTTTTTAGGTTCAACTAAACATTCAGACTCACAAGACAACTACAGGCCACACTCGGCATCCATCTGTTAGCTTATAGACAAAAGAATAAATGATAAAAACAAAGGGCCTTTTGAGCTGGCCAAAAGGACAACTACAGGCACTCTGTTTCTGTAGGAGTCCTTGCAGTAGTCTAACAGCTCAGATGCAAGGAGATAAGCCCTGTATCAGGTAGGTGTAGGATCCACCTGGCCTAAAAGCTGCTAACCCAGAGGAGTCATAGTTTCCAAGGTTTCTGCAAGATCCATGCCCAGATATGAGTCACACCTCTTAGGGAAGTCCAAAGCATAGCTTCCCTTTCAAGTATTTATAGTTCATTTAGAGCTCTCCCAGTTCAGATGCAATTTGACAATCAAAGGTCATTTTTAGCACAAGCAATTCTGCCTAGAAACATAGTTGACATTCTGTCATTGTCAAGTTACCAGGGGAACTGAGCTGGAGAGTTAACCAAAGGTCAAATTCTTATTCAAAAAGGGAAATGGCTTTGTCAACTATTTATCCAATCCAAAAACTTAATAATATCCTCAGAAAACACAGAGGGATTCTTACAGAGACCCTGGCGCCCCATAGTTCAGATGGATATACTGGCAGAACAATTATATAAACAATGCAGGCATAACCAGCTCTCTCTTACAAGAATAAGACTGCTTCAGTGATGGGCCCAGAGTTCTGTGGGTGGAGCACCGTTGTTTGGAGTGTTCCACCTGCTGAAGGCTGGATGCACTGGCCAAAGAAAACCAATGATCAGATACTTTCACCAGTTGTGTTATCCCTCCTTGTAAAGGCTGAACTGGGGCCTAGAGAAGGTGTTCTTTCTGAAAAGTCATGAGAATAGATGTAAGAAGGTGTCCACTTCTGGCATCTGTGCCAATTAGACCCAGATTGGCATAGCCAAGGCTGACCTCCATACATACAGTGCAATAGCCAGGAGTCCCTCACAGTCCTGCTGTCAGTGAGCGTGCGTGTGTGCATGCATGCACATACATGCAAGTAGTGAGAAGAAACCCACAATATCTCACCTTCCCCGGCCTAGCAAGAAACCAAGAACAATGTATATTTAGCTTCCTTGGAAACTCAGTGGCATTAAAGGTTTAGTTCTCAAACTGTGGCAAAAGCTAGCAGAAAATCTGAGTTCCCCAATATATTGTATAGGTAGTCATGCTAAGTAATGCTAACACCTGTAACCACCTAAAAGCACAAGGACCATAATCATCAAAAGCACAAGTACCAACGTCATCAAAGCCACCAATACTAGCTACATTTCCATAAATGCCTCCAAATGCCATTATCATTGAGCCCCCAATACCTAGAATCACAAGACCACTGCAATCTAAACTGCAATTATTATAACCAGAGCCACAAAATTTCAAATATCCAGAACTATTGCTGTTGCTGTCACCCAGAAACATGTGTCCAATATTACATGTCAGCTATTGTCACAATAAAGCTGTGTAACACATCAACCTAAAATTAAGTGGCTTTAAACAACAATTAATTTTTGCTCCTGACCCTGCAATTGATCAGGCAGTTCCTCTGGTCTGTCCCAGGTTTGGCTGAACTCAGCCAGATGTGTTCATTGGCTTCAGTTAGATGGTAGGTTAGCTAGCAGCTGGCTGGTCTGCGACGTCCTCAGCTAGGACGACTCAGGTCTGCCACAAATGATCTCTCACCTTCCGGCAGGCTAGGCTAGGCTTGTTCACGCTGAAGGAAGAGGGATACTACTGAGAGTGAAGCGCAAAGGGCCTTTTGAGGTCTAGGCTTAGAAATGACACAGGGTCATTTCAGCCACTTTCTCCTGGCCAGAGCAAATGACAAGATGAGCCCAGATTCGAAGGGGAAGAGGGGAAGACACTACCTCTTGATGTTAGCTGCTGCAAAGTCCCATTGCAAAGGGTACATGTACAGGGATATGTAGACAATTGGGGCTATATTTCTAATCAATTCACTGCAGACACTTTGAAAGATAATGCCACATGTACCTTGACAAAGACTCTCTTCTTTGACCAGAATGTTAGGCAGCCTCCTCTGAGTCCTCCACTTGACTAGGCTCAGCCTTGGGCTTCTCTCTCCACCCTTGCAGAATCCACTGTGAGCAAGAATCCTGCTTTGACAATCCCTGACCCTTGGTATTCTGACCGCCCTCCATATCTTATCACCCTGGCCTACCTTCGGCAATAATCTTATCAAATCAGTTTAGCCAAAGCCTCTTATCCTCAATGTTTTCCCCTAGTGATCTTTTACCCACTGCCCCCAGCTGCTCCTTGACTGTGAACCCCCAGCTGTCCTTGTTGGAGACAGAGCTGGACTCAGGGTAGAGTCTAATCTGCCCCCAACAGCAAGGCCCCATTGCAGTGGTCCTTATGCCTATTCTCATGCTCCCCCCTTACCATCTTTAACAAGTGTCATGAATAATTTTTTCTTTAACAATCTGGAACTAAAAGTGAAACCAACAGCTAAAGTCACAAGACCCATCAAGTGCCACGAATATTTAATGTCACAAGTATGTCACCATCACATGACTAATATCACCCAGAAACAATACACATCTTAACGTACACCTGCATCGACTACCTAATCCAATGTTAAAGATTAAAATGCTTAAGTCATCAAAGAGTCCCCTCTCATTGCATCCTTGTTAACAGGTCATGTAGTGTCTGGGCATCTCTGTTCCCCACTAAGCTGAGGCCTATGAGAAGAATCTGTACTCTATCATAATTATTTTTTTCCAACTCTCTAAGAAATACAAGAACATTTTTTTAATACCATATCCTGACAAAGTAACCCCTAAGAATAATAAGCAATGTATGTGCAAGCATTAATTTCTTTTGTTGTTTTGCAAATTTTACAACATATAATTGTGGTTTTGGAATGGTCATCCCAACAGATAGTATGTCAGCTTGGTTCCTGTGAAAGAATCAAATCTATTTCTTTGGGGAACCTTCTGTGAGTACATTTTCAGAAAGCAAATGTTTATTTTCTTGGTAAATAAATGTACTGCTTTGAAAAAGTTTCCTGGGAAGGAGAAAATGAGCAATGTTGAATTATTACTGGTCATTACTAAAAAAAGTCAGAAACTATTTACAAAACCCAAATATATAGTGAAGCATATTATAGCTAGTGAAATAAGAGACTTGGCAGAAACTCAAGCTTCATGAGTTTTAGCATATGGTTTTGGAAGAGCCAGGAGTTTTCCGTGAGCATTCACATCAGCATGCATGAGATCTGGTCTTACAGGGGCCTGCTTCCCCGCACTGGAAGATGACCCCAGAGGAGGAAATACACTAGGGCCTCCTTGAAGGACTTTATACAGAAGAATGGCAGCTCCAAATGTGCTGATGGCTGTCAGACATCACCCTTTGTCTGACAGACAGGGCCACTGAGAACCGGTCCTATCAGCACCTCCAAAATTGCAATGTTGGTGACACCATTAGAGGTCAGTACCAACTGTTGGCTCTGAAGACATTGTTCCTCAGAAACAAACTCGCATCCTCACAGGTCAAACGATGCACACAGCAGTGGAAGATGTTGGCATATTTTGCTAACTTTTAATTTTGTTTGTCCAATAATGCTGCTATTAATCTGTCCTGGTGGCCCTTCGGATTCCATTGCTGCCTCTCTTCAGGGGCAGTAGGAATAGCACGTGTATTGTTGGGGAGTCAGGAAGGGTCCCTCCAAACTATGAGCAAAGATTGTTGAGAAGGGAGACTAGTTTTTACAAACTGTTTCTGTGGCTGTTATTCCAGGGACACACTGGACCCAGCCACGTACCAAAAGTTTCAGCTGTAAAGACTCGTTCATTCCTATTTACTGCACACATACTTTGTGCCGGGATTTGTGCTGGGCGCTGCAGACACTGCCGTGGTTAAATAGACAAGGTTCCTGCTCTAACCTACATTCAAACATGGAAGTATGTCACAAATGGGAAACACGTAAGTGAACAAAAGAATTATAGTTTGTGATAAATGCCAAGAAGGAACAAACAGAATGAAATGAAGAATGGCCAATCCATATTCAGCAGGTGTCAGGAAACGACTCTGTAGAAGGTGACATTGAAACTAAATCCCAAAGGACGAGAAGGAAGCAGGCATGCAAATATCTGGGAGAAGGGCAGAGGAACACGGAAGTGTGAAGAGCTCGAGGCAGGAAAGGACCATTCCAGGGCGTGTCAGAAGACAAGTGTGACTACCGCAGCGGGTCTGTGGAGAGACAGGCCTGAGACCGAGTCAGAAAGGGGCGTGGGAACCCGGTGATGCAGGGCCTCGCCAACCACGAGGAAGAAGGCACAGTTTATTCTCAAAGTGAAAGGAGCCAGTTTCCAGCTTTAAGCCAGGGAGTACCATGATCTTGTTTGCATTTTTTAAAAATCCATCTAGTTACTGGATAAAGAATAGATTATGCCTATATTATCATATTTATTTAACTATACTGTTACAAACCAGCATATAAACATAAACTCCTCAGAGTGATATTAATTTGAGCAAAGGGCCCACAAATCACCTGGCCTCCATATAAAAATAAATATTGTTTTAATGCATTGCCAAAAGCAGCACGCACCAGACTTCATTAGTGTGTGTTAATTTTTAATTTGATGCTTGAGCGCCTCCTTGTGGCTGTATGGTTGCAAGCTCCCTGGCAATGTCAGTTTCCATACAGCAGCTAGGAATCTTTTTTTAATTCATCCTTGTTAATAAAAAATGCAAAGCCTAAAATGTGAGTTTGAAATTTAATTAGTGCATTTGAAAATATAAATTTATCTATTACAGATTAGTTCTTATATACAACATATGTACTATATAACATATGGTATGATATGGTTACACTCTCACTGAAACCTGTTGGTGTCTGTAACATTCTTGCCAACATCTGATACAAATTAAAGTAAGATATAAGATATTTGCCTTCCCTCAAAAATAATTTCATCAGTGTCTTTAACAGTGTCTTTAACAAATTCACAGCAACCAAACAAAAGGACTAAGTCTTTGTGTTCCATCTTCAGAGTAAAAAACTGAGGTGGGACATATTTATCTTCTATGGAAGATACAAATAAAAATAATTGTCTTATTCACATGGTAGTAATATTCATTGGGGGTTGGGAGTTGGGGTGGGTAAACTCACAACTAATGGACGCAGTGAGCATTGTATGGGGGGAGGGCACGCCTCTAATCCTGGCTTGAGTGAGACAAAGTCATAACATGTAACCAAAATGTTTGTACCCCCATAATATCCTGAAATTTAAAAAAAATAATAATTGTTTTCTTCATTCATCACCATATATAGTTGGTGACTGACAACTTTAATTAGAGAGAAACCAAATTAGCTGGGCATTAGGGACTTTCTAACTGTTGTATCCCTCACTTAATAAGAATTACAACTTTGGAGACTTGCTCTCGGAAGGCACATCCATGCCAAAAGAATCTCATTTTCAACCCATCTTGATGTGTAGAAAGCTCTCATGCCATGAGATACGCCATGCATTTATAAGCTAGAAGGAAGAAGAGCTTACTCAGCCCTGGAGATCTGAGACATGTTACCTGGGGTTGAAGTTAAATCTTTGCCACCTTAATTCTCTGTATCTCTTTTCTTAGCTCTAATTATTATTCCCAATGTATTTCCAGCGTGTTTGGAATTTCCAAGTAGACGTAGTTGGGCTGGGGTATAAGAAAGGAATGCTAGGAACACTATGGGGCCAGTCAGCCAGAAGTAACCATAGTAATGGCACCTTCCCTGGACAAGTAGGAATATCCTCATGGGTAATGTTTAAAATCTAAAAATGTCCTCAAGGCATAAATTGCATTAAATGACTGTTCAAAGTGAATTAACACATTAAACTTCCACTAATGTCACATTCCCTACATGCGGCTTACATAGTCCACCAGACTACCCTATGTGTGATTCCTGCAGGAAATTGTACTTAACCACAAAGATCTGCTTTGAAATAACAATAAGGCAAACTGCTGCAGGATTTTGTTTCTGCTCACAAATCATGAAGGTGGTAGTAATCTAAAAAAAAAAAATGTAAATGCCTGCAGTTACTTGCAAACAAGTAACCATAATATTGGGAATGTAGATCAGTATTCCATGATGCACTATCGCTTTATGATGTATGAAGTGTAAAACATTTCAGTCATAGCCATCTCATCTTTTTGCTGTTACCGTCAAAAGAGTAATAGCTCCCTAAAAAATGGGAACCAATTTTGTGTAGAGTCAGTTTACATAATAGATTCATAAGATGCGAAACATTTGCAACAAAAATAAAATAAAACCACAGAAAACAGAAATACTCAAGAGACAATGAATATATTATATCTGAAATGCAGGATAACTTAAACTTACTAGAATTATGAAATTAAGATACAAGTAACAACAGATGATTTCACTAAAAAACGCATTTTAAATGCTCTGAATAATGACGTGTAAAAGATATAAAAATTCAAACCACTCAAGGGCACTGAAACTGTACTATCATTCATGGACATGATCTCCGAAATAGTTTAGGAGATCCGTCAGGACCCATCTGGTGTAAATCACAGGAATGTAATGCAAACTAGTGCAACTATTTTTTCATAACAAAAAAAAAATACAAAGATGAAGAGGGCCACAGGAAATCAGTGTTCATGCTCTCTCCTTCTCTTTCTCTCCCTCTCGCTCTCGCTGTCTCTCGTTTTCTTCTGCTCTACTACTTTTTTTTTTTTTTTTTTTTGAGACACAGTCTCACCCTGGCTAGGGTGCAGTGGCATCATGACAGCTCACAGCAACCTCAAACACCTGAGCTCAAGAGATCCTCCTGCCTCAGCTTCCCGAGTAGCTGGGACTACAGGCGCACACCACCACGCCCAGCTAATTTTTTCTATTTTTGGTAGAGACAGGGTCTCACTCTTGCTCAGGTTGGTCCTCCCACCTCAGCCTCCCAGAGTGCTAGGGTTACAGGTGTGAGCCACCGCACCTGGCCTTGCTCTACTACTTTCTGAGTTTTATCCTCACTCTCTCCCACTACAGACACCTTGCTCTATGTAGCTGGGTTTAAGGGCAGAAGGAAATGGCTTGCTATGGTCTGAATGTTTATGTTTCCCCAATTCATATGTTGAAACCTAATCCCCAATGTGATAGTATTAGGACATGGGGCTTGTGGGTGTGGGAGATGATTAGGAATTGGAGCCCTTATAAAAGAGGCCCCAGTGAGCTTCCTTGCCCCTTTCACCATATGACAACACAGGTAGAAAGCACCATCATCTATGAACCAAAAAGTGGTCCCTCGCCAGACTCTGAATCTGCCAGTGCCTTGATCTTGGACTTCTCGGCCCCCAGAACTGTGAGAAACAAATTCTGTTGTTTACAAAATGCTCAGTCTGTGGTATTTTGTTACAGCAGCCTGAATGGACTAACATCTGGCTATAGACATTCCTATTTCCAGAGAACAGAGAGCATTTTTCTCTCACAGTACCCTGTATTAAATCTACAGTAAGGACCCAGTTTAGAGCACATACCTAAACCCCTGCACCGATTCCCAAAGCCTGGTGGATGGGGAATTATATTTGGCTATCTCTGGATCCACTGTAGCCTGGTGGAGGTTGGGAGGCAAAGAACAGAATATTGTATTAATAATTTGTATCCTTCCTATACACAAAATACACAAAGAAAGGTGCTGTTGCTAGAAAAAGGGAGTAAGAAAGTATGGGAGGGAGAGTAGCTGAGCAGGAAAATATACACGCACACACACACACACACACACAAGTATATGCACAATGTGTGTACTACAGTGTCATTATGTCAAATGATCACCAGCTTTAGGAAAGTGGTTATAGGGTATAAGTCCACTCTCATATGGCTCCATGGTGAGGGAGGGGAGAACAAAGTGGAACAGGAGCTACAGAAGGGCAGGTTTTACATCAAATATAGACAGAACTTTCTATCAATCAGATACAAAAGATGCAATAGGTTACACCTCACAAAGTAGTGAGCCACCTACTTTTGGAGATATTCAATTCTTAGCTGGAAGACAATTGGGCTAAGATGTTGCAATGGGAATATAAATTTCAGTGGGTAGAATGTGAATCCAAATAACAGTAATCTTGAACATTCATGATTCTGCAAATTACGATATACTGAATGGGATGAGATTTATCCTTAGGGACATTGTTGTATTTTGATCCTTGGGGCCTACCTTATGGTGGAGGTCACCAACTGATGGTCCATGAACCACCTAGTATTTTTTAAATATTTGAATTAACTGCTAATACTTCAAACTCTTGGAAAATTCATATAAAATTTTGATTTTACAGCTTCTCTTGAAAAATACTAGATCCGTATTAGCAGGAGCCAAGAGTGACTGCACCCTTAGCACAGGGCTCATGCTATTCCAATTTCCAGAGGCAAACCCAGCCCACTGCATTAATTTACAGCCTCTCTTTCTCCTGTTTATATTTCAGTTTGCAACCCCTGTGTAAACCAAAGTTTTTTAACACTACTCTTTACGCTGGTTGCTATAGCTTTATACTCGTTCTTCATCAGACTAATTTTCCCCACCACAATCACACACTCTTAACCACTGTACCAAGAGCAACTATAATAAACATAATAATAAAAGGTATTGAGTAACACTTACTGAGTGTTCATTATGTGCTAGCTAAGCTAAGCACTGAACTAAAGCTGTTATATACTCTATCATGTAGTATAAACAAACTTCCACTGCAGTGACGAACAATTGCCAATCTCCAGGACGTAACACCCAAAAGTTCATTTCTTATACATGTTTCTCATCCAATAGGGAGCAGCATGGTGTTCTAATCTACAGTTTCTCAAACATCTAGAGCGACCAAGGCTCTACCGTCTTGTGGTTTATTTTTGGATCTTCTCGAAAATTTAGTAGACTTCTTCCTATTTGTTTGCCAAAAATTTCATGGACCAACATCTTCATCCATAGTTATTTATAAAGCATGTTCTTAGAAAACATTCTGTTTTCCAACCTTTTCCCCTGGAACTAAAAGTTCATTAGAGTATTATCTTCCTCTCAAGTTATAGCAGATGACAGTATTATCAAACATTTTGCCTCTATGTAACATGGACATTCTTCTGGTCTCTGATATCACTGTCCTCATTACCTTTGACCAGACCATTAAGCCAATACAAAATATTTTAGGTTTTTATTAAAATAGCACCCCTACTTCCTATAAGCGTGATATTATTCACAATAGCCTAAGCTTATGCTGCCATAACAAACCACCCAAATCATCAGGGGCTTGACACAGTAAAAGTTTATTTCTCATTTATGCCAGTATCTAGTTCAGTAGCCAGGGCTCTCCTCTGCACAGTCACGCAGGGACCCGGCCTGAGACTGAAGCTCCACCATTGTGTAGCTGTGCCACCTGTAACACGCTACCTTCTCAGTTGCCACAGCAGGGGAAGAAAAAGATTAGCAAATTATTCCATAACAAACGTGACGCATAGTCTTTTCATGTTTTATTGCTAGAACCAGTCACACGAGCCACCTAACTGCTGTGAAATGTGTGAGAGCAGATAGAAAGTTTAGTGAGCATTACTCGTCTTTCTGCCTCGTTATGCCATCTGATCTCATTACAGTTCTCTTACAGAGGTATTGCTATCCTCATTCTACGTATGAAGAAACAAAGACTTAGAGAAGTTGAATGACTCATCCAAGGACATAACTAGTAAGTGGAAGATGCAAGATGGAGATGCCAAAAGGACCAGGCAGAGGAATTGCAACCAGAACACAGTATCTACATCTTTTAGGTCCTTCTAAATTGATTCATTTATCACAAATTCACTGATTCACCACACAGAAGGTTCTAATCCAAATTTTACCACCATATTGTGATTTTGCACAATTCACAACTTCAGTCTCATAGAGCCTATTAATGTGAGAATTAAAAAACATCACCTGAACCTCAGTTTTTTTGCCCATGATTAAAGAAAGTGGACCAGGAATTCCTAATGCCCCATCTACCTCTAATGCTTCTGATTCACTTCTAAGGCCAGTGTGAAACTGATTGAGAACTCAAGATATCAGCCCTCTAACAGGTGCTGATACATTATCCACAGAATTGTGGTGGCCAGCATGACATTTCATAAGAAAGCATTATTGTCAGTGCTCCTATGTATTCACCAGAAATCTTTGAAATGTTTTATTTCTCAGAGCAAGAAATAACCTTATATAACTTAGAGCAAGCCATGTAAGACAGAAAGTTTATGATCATTGATACTACATCACCGTATGCAGACTGATCAAGGCCACCTCTAAGTCCTACTGAATCCTATTATTTTTACCTTCATATACCACCCCAGTCTAAGCCACCTACTGGATTATTACAATGGCCTCCTCCACCTTCCACTCTGGTACTGTTACAGTCTACTCTCCACACTGCAACCAGAATGAGTCTTGTACAACATAAGTTAAAGCATGTCATTGTTCCGCGGAAGCCCCTCCAATGGCTTTCCCGCTCACATAAAATAACAGTCTCAATCCTGCAAGGATGATGTGGTCATCATCTAGCCCCTGCTCCTCCTCTCTGGCTTTGCCTCCTTCTTGCTCTGATTTCTTGCTCCTTCCCAACCTTCTTACTATTCCTTGAACTCCACACGCTGCTGCCACCTCAGGGCTGCTATCCTTGCTCCTCCTCTGCCTCAAGTTCTCATCTCCTAGAGAGCTGCAGGGCTCACCTGCTCACTTCCTTGAGGTCTCTGCTCGCATATCTTCACATCAGTGATGTCTTAGACTACTCACGTTTAATAAAGTACCATATTACTCTGCACCCTTTCCCTGAATTGCTTTTTTTCCTTTTGCATTTCACATCTCCTGATATACCAAGTATTTGCGTATTAGCTGTTTCTCCCTAGTAGAAAAGGATAGAATATTCCTCCATGATAGCAAGGACTTTGTTCACTGCTGTATCCCTACTGCCTAGAACAATGCCTGTCATGTAGTAAGTGCTTAATAAATACTTATTTAATAACTGCACAATTATTTAATTAAGTGCTTAGTGCAGTATTCATAGTAGGAACTAAATAACTTGAAGCTCTTCTTATCTATTATGGTTATTACTAGACTCTGACTGCATATTCCTGCTCATTCTGGGGGGAAATGCACGTTCTTACTTGAAGGACTTCCTTCAACTTTGGGAGCGAAGCCTTCAAAGACAGCAGGAAAGATAGACAGGTCTCACTGTATATCCCAACAGACGAAGGACTCTAAAATAGCAACTCAGCTGGGCGGTTCACCTTGACTAGACTATTAACCTCATAAATACAGTATTATTAAGACTAAGTAAAATAGAATTGTGCTGTCCAATACAGTAGCTGCTAACCACATACGGCTATTTAAATTTAAAGTAGTTAAAGGTAAAAAAAATTAAAAATTCAGTTCCTTAGTGCACCAGCAGCATTTCAAGTGCTCAGTAGCTACAAGTGGCTGGTGACTACCTTATTAGAGAGGGTAGATATATTAATAGAACATTTTCATCATTGCATTTCATCTTGGATGGTGCTGAACTAGAGTTCAGCAAATATACTAAAAGGTTGAGGAAAACCAGAACTATGTCGCCCCTGGGTTTATTTGGAAAATTGATGGAATGTGTTCACCAGAGCCTCTTGACACAGGGGTGAAGACTATTAGGAGAATAAAGTCTGGCGGCAAGACTGATTGGAGGGGGTGGAGCAAGATGGCCAAATAGAAACCTTCAGCGATCGTCCCTCCACACAAATACCAAATTCAGCAAATACCAACAAATTCAACAATTCTACACAAGGAAAACCTTCAGAAGAACCAAAAATCAGGTGAGTGATCATACTACCTGGTTTTGATATTATATCCAGGAAAGAGCACTGAAAAGGGCAGAAAAGACAACCTTGCATTGTACAAGCTACTCCTCCCCATCCCCCGGCAAGGCCTCACCAGCACTCTGAGTGTGCCCAGGGAGGGAGAGTAAAGTGATTGCGGGACTTTGCATTGAAACCCAGGGCTGCCCGGGTAAAAGGGGAACATAGCACAGGGAGCATTTCAGACCAGCCCAGGCAGAGGGAAATCCTCTACCCCAAAACCCAAGTTCCGGCTAGCCCAAATACCTGCTGACAAAAAGAAGCCTGGGGCCTGGACTAAATTCGTAAGGCAGTCAGGCCACAAAGGCTGCAGCCCTTGGGAAATTCCTGAGGCTGTGCTGGCTCCGAGCCAGTAGACTTGGGGTGCAATGACCCTGTGAGACACTAGCTGCAAAGGCCAAGCTCGTTCCTCTTCCCCCAAATATAGGCAGCGCGGCTCAGGGAGAGTCTTCTTGCACTTGGGTAAAGAAAAGGGAAGAGCTGAGAGAATTTTGTTTTGTAACGTGGGAACCAGCTCAGCCACAGCAAAATAAAGTACCAAGCAGACTCTTAAAGCCCCTGAGTTCAGGTCATAGTTCCTGAACAGAATTTCTGGACCCATGCTGGGCCAAAAGGAAACATGCTGCTCTGAAGGGAAGGACCCAGTCCTGGCAGGATTCACCACGTGCAAACTAAAAGGCCATTGGGCTTTGAATAAGCATCAGAGGAGGCCAGGCAGCAGTCACCATGGGCTTTGGGTAAGACTGAGCTGGCTTCAGGTGTGACCTGGCACTGGTAGCCACGGGGGAGTGCCCACATCACTCCTCCCCCAACTCCAGGAGTTCAGTACAGTGAAAGAAGAGAGTGAGAGACTTTGCCTGGTCATCCAGGGAATTCCCCCATATTCTACCCAAGTCTACCAGGAGTACCAGGAGTCTACAGACTAGTACTACCAGGAGTCTGCAAGAGTTACAGCATTACTGGGCTTAGGGCACCGCTATTGCTGATACAGCTCAGTGACCAAAGTCTTGGATCATAACACTCAATTAACTTTAAATATCTAGAAAGCTTTCTCAAGAAGGATACGTTCAAATAAGCCCAGGTTACAAACTTCATAATAAACACATAACTCTTCAATGCCCAGACATCGACAAACATCCACAAGCATCAAGAACATCCAGGAAAACATAATCTCATCAAATGAACTAAATAAGGTACCAGTGACCAATCTTGGAGCAATGGAGATATGTGACTTATCAGACAAATAATTCAAAATAGCTGTCCTGAAGAAGCTCAATGAACTTCAAGATAACACAGAGAAGCCTATCTGAGAAATTTAACAAAGAAATTGAAATATAAAAAAAGGTCAAGCATAAATTCTGGAGATGAAGAATGCAATTGCCAAAATGAGAAATGCATCAGAGTCTCTCAATGGTAGAATTGACCAAGCAGAAGAAGGAATTAATAATCTTGAAGACAGGCTATTTGAAAATACATAATCAGAATAGAAAAAAGAATAAAGAATAAAAAAGAATGAAGCACATCTACAAGATCAAGAAAATATTCACAAAAGGGCAAATCTGAGACTTACTGGCCTTAAAGTGAAGCAGCAGAGCCTCATCTGTAGCAGATACGTGTTTGTTTGTTGACATGGTGGTCCCCAGGATGAGCCTGGCTACTTTGTAAGTACATATGAGAGATTCATTGGGGAAACCTAAAAATATTTGAAGGGTACCTCACAGGGACCTAAGATCCTATGGGATCAGGAAGAGCAAAAGCCAGAGGAACTAGCTTATTCTTAATAATATAGCACTGTTTGTAAGTATAGGCTAGAGAAACCAGGGTAAAGGGTGGAGGAGACATGGCTTACACTTAAGAATGGTCAGATTAAACAGGACAACCAGCAAGGAAACCCTCATGGACTATAAAAGACATGAAAGCATCACTTCATGCAATGCTACCTAATTCTGGACAGCTGCAGATTGCAAAAAGGATGAGCAATTTTGTTCTGCTGAAATAAGGAAACAAGCTCTGTTTTTCAAGTCAACTCCTAAAGCCAAACTTGAGACTTCTAAAAAGAATTGCAAGCATGATGCTCGTCAAAATACCAGCCACAAATGCTCATGGAAATGCAAACTTCATGTGCAGAGCGAAGGAAAGACTTGATGTTAGGAACTGGCTCTTCAGCCAAATCCCCTCACATCTTTAAAAATAAAATAAACCACACAGAATTTATTTTCAAGCATTTGGTCATTCTGAAAAATCAGAGAGAATTTTAGCCAAAAGGGAGGAAAAGTAGCACCCCTCCACAAAGGATAAATATCTGCTCCATAATTTATGGAGAATGCAAATCATCCAAGCAGCAGTCTGTTGACACTGACTGTTATTTCATCTAAGTAAATGCTTATATGAGCCTCAGAATGCCATGTCTCCTCCCAGCTGACCCTATTCCCATGACCTCCCCTACA
Organism: Propithecus coquereli; assembly: GCF_000956105.1. NCBI lineage: Eukaryota > Metazoa > Chordata > Mammalia > Primates > Indriidae > Propithecus > Propithecus coquereli. The sequence goes on from NW_012146523.1 coordinate 15,766, forward strand.
CAGAGTTCAGGGGAAAATGATACTTGAGAAAGATGTTGCATTTTTAACCTTGAGAAAAATATGGATTTGTGCATGAATGTATAGTTAGGTGGTAAGGGCTTTTGCCTTGATTGCTTTGTACCGGGGAAGCCTCTTTGACTATGGTATATGACAAACTTAAGCTGCCCTATTTTTAAAAAAAGCAAAATCAAGGAGCAGTCAGCCTCATTGCTTTTTCACTGTCAATGCAGTCAAATTTTGCATGCAATGTGTGTCACTGTTCATGCTGTTTTTAAAAACAATTCCAGAGCTCAGCACTTCCTAAGCTTGTTTTTGCTACTAAAATCTTGACTCTTGAGCAATGTTGAGTTTCCTGAGTTTTCTTTGGGCACTAGAGTTGTGACCCAATGTTAGGCCAATTAGGTCTTAGAGCATACATAGGTAAAGTCTTAACAGAAAGTTGAATGCTGGCTTATCTCCCCTGACCATGGAGTGTAAGGGTGATGGGTCCACGGAGGAGCCACATTAAATAAGCCTCCACAGTGTCAGATCTCCCTCTCTTTCCTTTCCCTCATCATCCTCTGCCTCAGTCTTTTTTTCCCAATGGCTACACCCATGGATTTTTTTAAAATATTTTTATTGAGTTGTATTAAATATAAAAGAGGATTAATTTTTACATATATACACCCACATGACTACTACTTAGATCAAAATACAGAATATTTCCAACATTCTAAAAGGCTCCCACATGCCCCTCCCAGTCAAATAGCCTCCCCTCAAAGGTAACCACTGTTCTGATTTTAATTCCATAGATTAGTTTAGTTTGCTCGTGAACTTCACATAAATGGAATCACACACTACATAGTTTTTTGTCTCTTCTTGCATTCATCATCATGATTGTAAGATTTATTCACACTGTGGCATGTCACAGCAGTTCTCTCTTTCTTATATTCCATCGTGTCAATACACACAGTTTATTTGGAGCCTTCAGTCTTTTTTCTCTGTTTCTTGTCCTCCCCAGATCCCAGTTCTATCACAAAGCTCTATCTAGATCCTTCTAGAAGCTGTGTGACATCCCAGGCTCCACAAGGTGAGTAGACAAAAAAAAAACATATTCAAGCTTGTGAGGTCCTGTCCTGGAGGAGATTTTAGGTGTTTTAGAGTCTTCTAAGTGAAACAATCAAAAATAATAATAACAAGCATTTCCTTGCTAATGCAGATCCCTTTCAAAGTCTAACTGTGTATGTTCAACTAATGGACTTTTTTAGTACCTTTTATATGCCAGGTACTTTTTAGATCCTGGAAATGAAGCATCAAATAAGACAGAGAAGAGCACACTGTTCTTCTGAAGCCAACCTTCAAAGAAAATATCAGATGGTGATAAAAGCTATCGGGAAAATTAAAATAGGACAGTGCAATAGGAAAGGCCTGAGGAGAGCACAGAATGACAAGAAATAGCCAGCTGCAGGAAGGTCAAGGGAAGCCATCAGGAGGAAGGATATTCTAAGCTTGCAGGACAGCAAGGTCAATGCTCTCAAGTCAGAGTGAACTTGGCCTTCTTAAAGAACAGAAAGGTTCTTGGGGCTAGCACGTAGTGGGAAGTATGAAAGCAACAGAAGATGAAATCAGTGTAGATTTTATTCTAAGCATGGTGGGAAGAAATTAGAGGGCTTTCAGCAGGAGAGTAACTCTGGAAGTCAAGTGGGAAATGATTTGAAAGGGGTTGGGATCCTGATGAAAAGGATCCTGATGAAAAGGCCACTTCCCGCAACGATGGGTGATGGTATCTTGTACCAAGATGACAGCAAAGGAGGCAGAGAAGTGGACAGAGCCCACTATGTTTCAAAGGGAGGGTCAACAGAATACACCATGGATAAGACGTGCCATTATGCTAAACAAGTTTCTGTCTTACTATGTCTTACTCAAGACCCCTTTATATGCTGGGATGGTGGAGGAAAGAAAAAACATTAAAGGGAAAGAAAATCCTGCCTCGTGGTACTAACTTCCATTGGCCCATGACATGAAGGAAATACTCTCACATGCACATTCTCTTAAGAGTCCTACAAGAATCATATAAGAGAAGGAAGCAGAACTAATGAGTTTAATTTTACAAATAAAGTCTCAGGATTTTTTGCACACCTCCTTTTCACATCAGTTAAAAACCCTCCATGTTGTTTTCCAGAGATATTTGCTCTAACAATTATAATAAATCTTAACTTTTATTGAGTGCTTTGTCTTTTCCAGACGCTATGAGAATTCGTGACAAAAAATCACCTCTTTTTATCCTAGCATGTGAGTGCTATTACTGCTGTCCTTAGTTTGAAGACCTGTAAGTTTAAGGCTCAGAGAGTTTAAGTAATCTTTCAAAGCTTTCACAGCCATTAAATGCTGGAACCAGAATTCCAGCCAAGGCAAACTCACTCCAAAGCCCATTTTCCCAGTCATAATATTAAGCTATTATAGACAAAATAGGCAGAATCTGTTGAAAAGCCTATTTGTCATCTCTAATGTTAGAGAAATTATTAATTAAAATAATTTCAAATACTAATATTCTCTCAGACCCTTTAATAAGTCTGTGCTGGTAAATAAATATACAAAGATTCTGGACATTTCATTCTCACCCATGATATTCATTGAGGAATCTATTTCTCAGCTTCTCTCTCTGGCCTCTGAAAAATGTCCAAGCTGTGAGATCTGATGATCTGCCCTTTTACCATTTGATCCCCAGCAACACCCATCTATAGCCACCAGTATAATTAGAGATGTGTCGAAACATCAAGGCTGTTGGCAGGATTGACTCTATCGTTTGCTCAGAAAACATAAAGCATTCATTACAGAGCCAGCACTTTATGATTATAAACATTTCTTTTTTTTTTTTTTTAGAAAAAAACTAAATGTTTTTCCAGGGCTAGAGTGCCGTGGCGTCATCCCAGGTCACAGCAACCTCAAACTCCTGGGCTCAAGCGATCCTCCTGCCTCAGCCTCCCGAGTAGCTGGGACTACAGGCATGCGCCACCATGCCCGGCTAATTTTTTCTATATATTTTTAGTTTCTTTCTGTTTTTAGTAGAGACGGGGTCTCGCTCTGGCTCAGGCTGGTCTCGAACTCCTGAGCTCAAACAATCCGCCCACCTCGGCCTCCCAGGGAGCTAGGATTACAGGCGTGAGCCACCGCACCCGGCCTATAAACATTTCTTAAAGACAAGTCAACAATGGACATACCAACTCACCCAGATAAAAACATCTATTTATGAGATCTCCTCCAAGGTATCTTCTATTATTTAACCAAACATTATCTAACTTTTTAAAAAATAAGATTCAGAATGCTTTCTGATTAAAATATTTTTTGCTTCATAAATCCTACATCTGCCATTCAAATGCATTATATTAAATTATATATACCACTTAGAGTTAGAAACGACATCAGGGACTATGTGACCTAATGGCCTCAAGTTATGTAGACAGAGACACTCAGTTCCATGGAGTGTCCAGGGTCCCCCAGAGAATGGATGAGAAGCCTGGCCTGTGACTATCAGCACAGTGATGATATTTTGACATCCCTCTTTATGTGTTACCTTTATGAGCATATTAACATTTTCCCTCTCTGATAAAGAAAGCTGTTTATATGGATGACTTAGTCTACAGTCATATACTTTACAGTTGAGTAACCTCTTCCAAATCCAGGTCATATGTGGCTGCTTTGATTCGCAGACAGAATGAGTCATTCTGTCATTGTGTTCCTGGGGAATTCTGCTGATTTCTCAATAGTTATCACTTTGCATTCTAATTTTTCTATTTAAATGCCTCCTTTATAGGACTCTGAGCCCATAAAGGCAAACACCCCAGCACCTTGCATAAAATACATTCATAATAAAAAATGTTAATGAATGAATGCATTATTGAATTAATCAGTTATTGGAGATCACCTTGTCCACTCTCTGAGCTCAAAGATATAGGACAATCAATGCATTTGTGGCATACAAAAATACCTTTGTATAAATAATCATAAATAAAGCAAAGTAGACAGTTGAAGAGATTATTGTCGGGGAGGAGAAGAATTGTATCTGTGTGGGTCCAATCAGAAAATCAGGAGACAAAAACCACACGGTAACTAAATAGAAGTTTAGTACGAAGAATTATTAAACCATGCTAGGAGAATAACTATAACGATGTGAAGAAAACTCTAAAGGATACCTTGGACCAAGGGAGAGTATCCAGGGAAGGGCAAACTTGGAATGGAGCCCCCTCCTCAAGCCTCAGGTTCAGACCTCAGTGAAGGTATGGTTGCACCCCACTAGATGGTGAGGAAGATTACCGGTTTGCCTGGGCCAGGGCTAGTCCAGGGCTGTTGTGCAAACAGCAGCAGCCCTTCGGAGTACAAGCAAGCCAGGTTACAAAGCTTGCAATGATCACTGAGAAGGAAAAATGCTTTAAAAGTTCAATTCATTCTCATAGGACAAATATTGAAGGAGAAATTTGGAGCTAAGAGACAAGGGATTCATGACTGGCACAAAGACCCAATACTCAGAAAATAAAAGACACATGGACCTAAGCTACAGTGCCCTCTAGCTCTGTTTCCCCAGCTGTACAATGAGGACAGTAATAGCACCCACCTCATATGTGGTGTATATATTAAGTAAGATAACGTGGCAATGTGTGATCATAGAACAGTGCCTGGGACATAATAAGAATTCAATAAATGTTTGCTGTGATCACTTTGATGACTTGAAAAAGCAGAACCTGAATCAGGAGGCCTGAGTTCCATTCCCAGCCCTGCTTCTGACTGAGTCTGGAACACAGAGCAGTCACTCCCACTGTGCCTTAGTTCCTGCTTCTGTCAAGTGGTCCTTTCTCACTCTTAACCTCCCATGTTCCCATCTCACATGCCTGACATGTGTGCCTCCTGCTGCACACCAGGAAAACCCATTTCAGGGTGTACAATGAGCCTGCCCTCAAAACTAAAGCTAAAAGACGAGAGAAAAAGGTGAGTTGGCTGCACTGATGAACACTGAAGACATTTACAAGATAAAAATAACAATTCAATGTTATGGGTTTTCAAAGTCTGTACATTTAGAAAATCTTCCTTGTACAGGTTTTTAGACACTTATGCTGAGATTTTTTCAGAACCAGCCTTGGTTGGAAGCAATGGCAAAAACGAGGAACCAACTTACCTGTGCTTAGATTAGATGACTTCTTATGAGAAATGATAAGAGAGTCATGAAGAAGGTTCTCTTGCCTTGAAATTATTGTCCCTCAATACTACTCTATGCACACCACTCACCCACACTGCCCTTCATTTATTAGATAAAAAAGAATTGCCCCATATTGAATTGCAAGCACACCTGGGAAGAATATTGCATTAAGCTATAACTTGTGATATATACCTTAATGTGAGTTCTCTTATCAAATGCCCTCCAAGTGGTCCAGAATCCAAAAGCATGCCTGAATGCAGGGGACTGAGAATAGCTCTGGTCCCCTAGAAGAGAGGCAGCAACACTGAAAGGGAAGCTGGAAGTGCCTGAATAATAAACATTACCAGCTTCATAGTTTTTCCTGGAGCTACTTCAGTAGGAAAATCCCCTAAATGAAGAGGCCCACTAATATTTTCTTGCCAGTATACAAGTGTCCAAAATTCCATTAATATTATTCCTTGGGTTAGAAAAACTTTCCCAAAATTACCTACTTATCAGAATCATCTGGAGTGCTTGTTAAAAACACAAATTCTTAGGGTCCCATCCCAAGCATACTAAATTAAATGCTCCAAAGACAGTCCTAGGAATTCATAACAAATACTTAGGAGGTTCTTATAATCAGGTTGTTAGGGAAATAGTGTTTAATAAAATGATCATAACACTCACTGGGTGGCTATATATATATATATTTTTTTTTTTTTTTTTTTTTTTTTTTTTTTTTTTTTTTTTTTTTTTTTTTTTTTTTTTTTTCTGGGCCACAGAACTACAGAGTCAAAATATTCAGGGACTCTCAAGAGTGCTGGGTGCTGGTTATGGTCAGTGTCTTAGCTCAGACTGCCACAAAATACCATTGGCTGGGTGGCTTCAAAAGCAGAAATTTATTTCTCACAGTTCATAGTTCTAAGTTTAAGATCAAGGTGCTGGCAAGGTAGATTTCATTCTGAGGCCTCTCCTCTTGGCTTGTAGGTAGCCACCATCTCCCTATAGGCACACATGATCTCTTCTTGGTTTTCTGTGGGACAGGGTGGTTGAGTTCTCTCTTGTGTCTCTTCTTGTAAGGGCACCATCATTCATTATGGCCCCACCCTCATGACCTCATCTAACCCTAAGTACCTTCCAAAGGCTTCATCTCCAAATACCGTTACATTGTGGGCTTCAACTGATGGATCTGGGGGAGACACAAATATTCAGACCATAACAGTCAGGTATTTTGAAAACCCTGGGTTAGATTATTATTTACATGCAGCTTCTTCCAAAATTCCTAGTTTAGCTGGGAAACAATAGCACATTTCAACTAATATCAGACATTAATTCATTAGGAAGGTTTAGTAAGGCCCAAAACAAGTAGGACACAGGAAAAATAATTTCTAAAAACACATTTGAAGGGAATGGCAGACTTCCACCTAGAGCAGCTAAGGTGCGATGTGACGTGAGAGATGGGGCTTCTCAAACTTTAGGGTGCCCCCGAGTCACCTGAAGTCTTGTTACAAAATGGATTGTGATTCAGCAGGTCTGGGGGTGAGGTCTGAGATTCTGCCTTTCTCATGAGCTGCTGGTCCACAGACCACACTCTGAGAAGAGCCGTGAGAGCAGGGACTTCTATGTCTGGTGGGTATGACACAAAAGGCAGGCTTTTTTGACTTACATTTTTTGCTTGGAGTCAATAATCTAACACCATTGCAGAAGGCTGACTTCCAAAATATTATCTAGAAGAAAAGAATTTCAGAAATGCCAATCCCTGAGCTCTGTTGCTCCCAACTTTTTAAAAAATAAGTTCAAAAGCACAGAAATTGAATAAATGTAATATCAGGAATTATTTTAAATGACCATCTGATTACACCAGGGGTTCCCAAAAAGTCTTGCTTCATGGAGCCCTTACTGCCTCCATTATCCTTTCACAGTAGCCTAATTCAAAAGAAATATCCAATTGTTCTGTTTATTAAGTAGTTAGGTCCGTATTGACTTAGTGAGTTTTTTTGTCCTAATAACTTAGCAGCCATTTGAAAAAATAATACACATAAGCTGAAAGAAAAATGTTTTTATTTCATCCTTAAATAAATACAATTGCTTACTTATTGGGATGTGTGAATCTATCGGGCACCACACAACTTCTCAAACTTAGGAATCGAACCAGATACCACCACCTTCATTTCCCTTTGTGCATTGCTTTTAGTGTGGTAATTGCTATTAATATTTATCACAGCAACTGTCAAGAGCCCAGCTTCAAAAATATGACATCATTGAAAGGAAGGTAGTACAATCTATTGAAGAAATCGTGAGCTACATTGGGCTAGTAATTTAGATGGTACCCAAGAAACATTGAATATCTCTGTATTTCCTTCAAAAACTGAAAATTTTCAGAGGTACCTCAAGCTACCATGGCTTAGTATGGGAATTGTAGGACCGTACTCTTTACAAAGTACTAATGGAAACCAAAGGCAAAGTAAGAATTCTAAATGACGATAGAAACTTTTATAAACAATAGGTACAAACAATACAACAAAATTTCCCTTAGATATTAGAGAGAAATCAGCTATTCTCTGCTTCATAAATGAGGAACTCAAGATGGAAATCAAAAGATTCTTTGGACTAAATGACAATGGAGACACAAGTTACCAGAATCTATGAGACATAGCTAAAGCAGTCATGAGAGGAAAGTTTATTTCCATAAATGCCTATATCCAAAAGACAGAAGGATCACAAATAGACAACCTAATGAATCGACTCAAAGAGCTGGAAAAAGAAGAACAGATCGACCACAAACCCAGCAGAAGAAGTGAAATTAATAAGATCAAATCAGAACTAAATGAAATTGACAACAAGAAAACTATATAGAAGATTAATAAAACAAAAAGTTGGTTCTTTGAAAAAATAAACGAAGTTGACATGCCTTTGGCTAGACTAATGAAAAGAAGAAAAGAAAAATCTCTGATAAGCTTCACCAGGAACAAAAAAGGAGAAATAACAACTGATTGTGCAGAGATACAAGATATAATCTATGAATACTATGAAAACCTTTATGCACACAAACTGGAAAATGTGAAGGAAATGGACAAATTTTTAGAAATACACAGCCTCCCTAGGCTCAACCAGGAAGAAATAGAATTCCTGAACAGACCAATATCATGTACTGAAATTGAAACAGCCATAAAAAACCTTCCTAAAAAGAAAAGTCCCAGACCAGACAGTTTCACACCCAAATTTTACCACACCTACAAAAAGAACTGGTGCCTATCCTGCAGAAATTATTCCACAACATTGAGAAGGATGGGTTCCCCCCCAACACATTTTATGAAGCCAACATAACCCTGATACCAAAACCAGGAAAGGATGCAACAAAAAAGGAAAACTACAGACCAATATCCCTTATGAATATAGATGCAAAAATTCTCAACAAAATCCTAGCAAACTGAATCCAGGTGCTTGTCAAGAAAATAATCCATCACGACCAAGTGGGCTTCATCCCAGAGATGCAGGGATGGTTCAACATACACAAATCTATAAATGTAATTCCCCATATAAATAGAAGCAAAAGCAAAGACCATATGATTCTCTCAATAGATGCAGAAAAAGCATTTGACAAAATTCAACACCCTTTTATAAGAACACTTAACAAGATAGGCATAGATGGGGCTTACCTAAAAGTGATACAAGCCATATATGACAAACCCACAGCCAACATCATACTGAATGGGGAAAAATCAAAAGCATTCCCACTTAGAACTGGAACCAAGCAAGGTTGTCCGCTATCTCCACTTCTATTCAACATAGTGCTGGAAGTCCTTGCTATAGCAATTAGACAAGAGAGCACAATTAAGGGCGTCCAAATGGGGGCAGAAGAGATCAAACCCTCACTCTTTGCTGATGATATTGTATCTAGAAAACCCCAGGGATTCAACCAAGAGACTCCTGGAATTGATAAATGAATTCAGTAAAGTCTCAGGATACAAAATCAATACACACAAATCAGAGGCATTCATATATACCAATAACAGTCAAACTGAGAACCAAATCAAAGACTCAATACCCTTCACAATAGCAACAAAGAAAACAAAGTACCTAGGAATATATTTAACTAAGGAGGTAAAAGACCTCTGCAGGGAGAACTATGAAACACTGAGGAAGGAAATAGCAGAGGACATAAACAGGTGGAAAACCATACCATTTTGTGGGTCAGCAAAATCAACATTGTTAAAATGTCTATACTACCCAAAGTGATCTACAGATTCAACGCAATCCTTATTAAAATACCAACATCATTTTTCACAGATATAGAAAAAATAATTTTACACTTCGTATGGAACCAGAGAAGACCCCTTTTAGCAAAAGTAATCCTAGGCAATAAAAACAAAATGGGAGACATCCATTTACCAGACTTCAAACTATACTACAAGGCTATAGTAATGAAAACAGCTTGGTACTGGCACAAGAACAGAGACATTGTCCTGTGAAACAGAACCGAGAACCTAGATATAAAACCATCCTCATATAGCCATCTAATCTTTGACAAAGCAGACAAAAACAAACACTGGGGAAAAGAATCCTTATTCAATAAATGGTGCTGGGAAAACTGGATAGCCACATGTAGAAGACTGAATCAGGATCCACACCTTTCACCTCTCACAAAAATCAACTCACGCTGGGTAACAGATTTAAACCTAAGGAGGAAACTATTAGAATTCTAGAAGAAAATGTTGGAAAAACTCTTCTAGACATTGGCCTAGGCAAAAAATTTATGAAGAAGACCCCAAAGGCAATCACAGCAACAACCAAAATAAATAAATGGGACCTGATCAAATGAAAAAACTTCTTAACAGCCAAAGAAACTGTCATGAGAGCAAACAGACAACCTACAGAATGGGAGAAAATTTTTGCATGCTACACATCCGATAAAGGGCTGATAACTAGAATCTATTTAGAACTCAGGAAAATCAGCAAGAAAAAATCAAACAACCCTATCAAAAAGTGGGCAAAGGACATGAACAGAAACTTTTCAAAAGAAGACAGAATAATGGCCAAGAAACATATGAAAAAATGCTCAACATCTCTAATCATCAGGGAAATGCAAGTCAAAACCACAATAAGATATCACTTATCTCCAGTGAGAATGGACTTTATCAAAAAGTCCCAAAACAATAAATGTTGGCATGGATGTGGAGAGATACGAACACTCATACACTGCCGGTGGGACTGCAAACTAGTACAACCTCTGTGGAAAACAATATGGAGATACTGTAAAGAGATATAAGCAGATCTACCATTTGATCCAGCAATCCCACTACTGGGCATCTACCTAAAAGAACAAAAGACATTCTATAAAAAAGACACCTGCACTCGAATGTTTATAGCAGCACAATTCACGATTGCAAAGATGTTGAAACAACCCAAGTGCCCATCAATACATGAATGGATTAATAAAATGTGGTATATGTATACCATGGAGTACTATTCAGCTATAAGAAACAATGGTGATATAGCACCTCTTGTATTTTCCTGGATAGAGCTGGAACCCATTCTACTAAGTGAAGTATCCCAAGAAGGGAAAAATAAGCACCACGTGTACTCACTAGTAAATTGGTTTCACTGATCAACACCTAAGTGCACATATAGGAATAACATTTATCAGGCATCAGACAGATGGGAGGGGCGTATATACATACATGTATATACATACATGGGTATATACATACATAATGAGTGCGATGTGCACCGTCAGGGGTATGGACATGCTTGAAGCTCTAACTGGGCAGGAGCGGGGGACAAGGGCAACGTAACCTAAACATTGGTACCCCCATAATATGCAGAAATAAAAAAAATAAAATAAAGAAATCAGCTATTCTCTGGCTTGTTAGAACAAAAGCATATCATTCTTAAATTAATCTTAGGATTCTTAAAATAAAAGGTTCTGATCTTTTGAAGGAAAATTATCTTCCTAATATTTTCCCAGTAAGAGTACATCACTTTTCCATCTGAAAAAACGTAGCATCTAATTATTATTGCTCTTTTATTTTCTTACGTTCACCCTCTATTTCCTTGACATTAGATTTCAAATTAAACATAAGGAACAATTTTGAGCATTCAAGCCTCACAAAAAAAAAGAATCTTGATTGATTCAAAGTTTTACTTTACATACCTACAATTTCCCAGTAGTCCTATTTCTCAATCAGAATTTGAATAATCTTTACAACTTGTATTCCCCCAAACTCAGATTTAATGACTCAGTAGGTTCAGAAAGAGAAATAACAGCTGCAGCTCATCCCGCTGTGCTATTCAGTAATGACAATGTTATACCACATTAGCAATTGTGACATTAATAAAAAGAAGCCCATAGGATTAACCAAAGACATCTGACTTTAGTCAAATGTAGGTCAGGCTTTGTTTGCTCAGAAGCTGGTAATAAATTCCCAGGTAAGTGCTCTCGTGTGTCACACATATATGTCAGGAACATAATTTCAGCCTCACTAAATGATTCACATTTTTAAGTTTCTGTAAGCCATTTTTGAATTATTGTTAAGCATTTAATTCCACTGCCAGGCCTATAGGCTCTTTGAAATTATTAACTTAGGTGACATTATCGCATGTTTTTCCTTTAGGCAACACTTAAAAAGACCTTGGAGGGTTTCATGTTCACCTTCCAGTTACTGAAGTTCTTAATATAAGAGGCTCAGGGGTCACCCCTAATTTACAGCATAATTATGGAGGAAATGGTGCTGACGGCTAAGATAGCCATCTATAATTGCGAAGTTCTCATTGTCAGAGGAAGTATCATTGTAAGCCTAATGTTAATATTGCATTCTTAATGAAGTCTTACGGTACGTTTTATACAAACAAGAAGTCCAGAACCATACAATCCTAAAATATACTGTAAAATATAAACACTTTGGGAAACAGTACAGCAGTTTCTTTAAAAGTTAAACATATACCTACCATATGATCTAGCAATTGCTCTCCTAGGTATTTGTCTAAGAAATGAAACCATATGTCCACAAAAAAGACCTACACAAAAATGTTCATAGCAATTCTATTGATAAAGGCCCCAAACTGGCAACAACCCAAATCAAAAAGAGAATAGCTAAACAAACAGTGGCATATTTATACACTAGAACACCACTCACTCAGTAATAAAAAGGAAAGAGCCACATAGCCACTCAAGAATCATGGACAAATCCCCAAACATTATGTTCAGTGAAAGTAGCTAGATGCAAAACAGTACATATTGTGTGATTCCATTTATGTAAAATTCTAGGGCAGTCAAAACCAATCTATGGTGATACAAATTGAAGTGGGGCAAGGATTGTCTAGTAGGGACATAAGAGCACTTTCTGGAGTGATGAAATGTTCTTTAACTCATTGTGGTGATTTTATGTGCATGTATATACTTGTCAAACTCATCAAATTGTACATTTTAAATTTTTTCTATTGAAGTAAAGTATATATATATATAATTTACCATCTTTACCATTTTTGAGTATAAAAACTGTACATTTAACATCTGTACATTAAGATCTGCATCTAAATTATACCTCAATAAATAACATATATATGAGTGTTCTGTAAGCTCTTCAATTTTATACTTAAACTTTATTAAATCAACCACCTTTATTAAATGCTTATGAAGTCTTTCATTATGAAGTCTTTTAAATATAAGCCAAAAGAGATGTCACCTGAAAGAGTTACTAACCCAATATTATCCAAGTAAGGATAACAAGCAGTATATTTAATGAGTAAAATAAATGGATAATTTTAACTGATTTACATTTTAATTCTTTCTACATGCAAATGGCATAATTTAAGAGCTCTGCGTTTATAAATTAGAAAAATTAGAAAACTATCAATGTGCATAAATACAATTAAGTGCTTAAAGTTAATTTATATTAATGTGGAGGAGCAGTTACAAGATCAGCCAGAAACAGTAAATGATACAAAAATCATTTGAATTTCTAATATTCCGCAGAGTTTCATTGACTCTTCCAATCCAAACCCTACCATTACCACTACTATGATTCAGGCCCTTGCTAACTTTTTAAGTACAACAGATTTCTAATTGGCTCTCCTAATTTTACCCCTTTTAAAACCACCATATTAATCTTAAAGCACAGCCTGAGCATTTCATGCTATTTATCACCATTACAGTCAGGTTCAGCCTCCTAACCTGGCACTCAAAGGTCGGTGTTGGTCTGACTGCAATCTGTCCTCGGTTGTACCCACTCTCAGGGCCACTTTTTTACCTGGCTTCCCACCAGTTTACAGATCCTTGCATAAGGCAGCTGAATGGCTCTCCCAACCCTACCACTGGACCTTTGTTCATGCTGCCTCTCCATTTGAACTTTACACCATGTCCAATTCATCCCAGTTTTCAAGACCTACTTCCACCATCACCTCCTTGGCAAGGAAGTTCCTGATTTTACTTACTCGGAGCAATCTTTCTTTCCTAGAAATACCCACCATATTTCATGCCCAGTTCTCTTATCATAATCACCATCCTCTATCTTATATTGTTAAATGGTTTGAATTCCAACTTCAAAAAGAAACACGTAGCTTCAAAACTTAGCTCCCCAGCTGTCAGAATTTAGGTAAGTTGCTTCATCTCTCTATGCTTCTGTTTCTTCATCTGTTAAAAATAGTATCTCTCTTGTGCAATTGTTATAAGTAGAAAATTAATGTACATAAAGTGCTTAGTCTGACACATATTTTCAGTACTCAATAATATTTACCCCAAAATCCGCTAGCTAAAATAGAATGAATTCTCTAAATGGATGAAATATATTCCAAGAATTGAGAGAACTTGTAAATGGAAAATTTTTGAGGAATATCAAGATATACCAGAAGGCTGGAGGTGGATTAGTTTTGCTACTATTTTCAAAATAGGGCATAAGTTAGGTTTTAGAAACTGAAGGATGGTAAGACTTATGTTAATTTGAGGCAGGAAGAGTCTGGTTAAAAAGGAAAACAAAGAAGGAGAAGTAGTCCAGGTACCAAAGAGAAATGAAAACACATGTCCACACCAAGACTTATACATGAATATTCATGGCAGCTTTATTCACAATAACAAAAAACTAGAAACAAATGTCCACCAACACAGAAATGGATAAGCCAAATATGTTATATCCCTACAACAGAATATCACTCAGCAATAACCCAGCAATAAAAGGGAACATACCAAGGAAGCAACAACATGGGTGAATCTCAAATAATTATATTGAGTGAAAGAAGCCAAACACAAAAGAGTACATACTGTGTAATTCCATTTATATGAAATTCTAGAAAATGAACTAACCTATCTTTACAGGAAAGAAATCAATGGCTGCCTGGAGCATGGAGAGAAAGGGTGACACCAAAGGGCATGAGGAAACCTCAGAAGATGATGAAATGTTCTGTGTCTCCACTGTGGTGGTAGTTTCAAAGGTATGTACATAATTCTGCCAAAATTCATCATTGTCTACTTTAAATGAGTGTGATTTTTTCCTTTTTTTAGGTCAATAAGAACCTAAAAAATGAAGTAGAGTTGGTTGGAACACAGCATATTCCTTTGTGTTGGCTAAACATTGGTATGTTGGATAAGAGATGAGGATCTAAATCATCTGGACAGGCTAGAGCAGTAGTTTAGATATAATATGGTAAAACTTTATAAGGACAACTATTAAATAGCCAAACTGAGTCTAAAATTTAGCTTTCTAAGTACAAGATAGAGGAACCATGCCATACCAACAGGACATTAGAAAAGGCAGCATTAGAGTCATAATCAGCAACAAGCTCAGTGTCAATCAACAATGAAATGGAACACATGGCCTTGGGTTGCATCAAAAAAGATATAAGCTTTAATAAAAAGAAGGTGAAAATCTTATTTTATTCTCCATAATGAGCTTACATTTAAAAATATTTCATTAAGTTTATAGTGATAAGCTTGGAGGGAGAAGATTAGAATTAGATCAGAGGAGGAAAAATAGCATGCTTTTAATCTATGAGTTCCTTAAAGATAGGATCCATAGTCATCTCAGCATCACTAGCACCCATCTCGATTCCTGGCATGACCATAATTCTTGTTTACAAAGTAAATGGTGTTTATATATTGATAAGACTTGAATTGATGTCATGTAAGTAGTGGGAAGTTAACAGAGCTTTTTAACCTAGAGAAGACTGACAGAGTGAGAAGGAAGGGTGAAGAAAGAATAATTGCATAAGATGTGCCTGTGGTGCAAAATCTTTGTCACTTTCTTCCATCAAGAAGTGGGGTTATATGTCCCACCACTTGAATCTGGGATGAATCTGTGACTACTTTGAATAAAAGAATGAAGGGAAAATGACACTGTGCCAGTTCCAGGCCCGGTATTTAAGAAGACTGGCAACTTCCAATTCCTCCTTCTTGGAACCTACTCACCATATTAGAAGGAAGCCCAAGCAGCTACAAGGACAGGCCCACATGTGGCAGAATTGAGGCACCCAGCCCAAAAACCAAGCAGAGCTCCCTGCCAATAGGTAGCACCAACTTGCCAATGCATGTAAGTGAGCCACTTGGAAGTGGATCCTTATTTAATAAGCCATCCCAGTTAATGCCACATGAAGCAAAAATGAACTTTCCCTACTGAGTCGTGTGCAAAATTGTTAGTAAATAAGTTATTGTAATAAGCCACTAAGTGTTGGGGTGGTTTGCTATACAGCAAGAGATAACTGAAACAGTAACCATGTTCAAATAAACGAAAGTATCATATACATGACCCATGGGATAGAATTAGGATCATCATGAAAAATTGAGATCAATATGCATAACTTGGAGAGTTTCACTGAGAAGCAGGCTAGAGCATTAAAGATAAGACCAGGCAGAGAAACCCAGAAGAGACTGCCAGAGTTGTGGAACTCATCTGGCGTTAGAACTGGCCTCAAGGAAATAAGCCAAGAATCTAGATTAGAAAGCTCAAAGGGTATATGATTAGCTCAGCTCAATTTCGGATGGAATCAATTTCCATGGATTTCATCTGCTGGCAAATGTGGGCATAATAGTACCAGAGAGAAGACCATTCAGATTGAATAAAACCCTATGCATCCAATGGCTAGGAATAGAAGAGCAGGGAAAGGATGGAAGACTTTCATGACCCCAGTTAAGATAAGACTCAGAGCGGGATACCAAACCCAGAGCCATCCTGGAATGACCAACTAAAACCAGAGAAATGCAAAGACACAAGGACTGTGCACCAGACTGGGGGCTTGAATGGTATAGTTTAGAATGAGAAAACACCTTACACCTACCAGACATCAGATATGATCTTGATCCCACCACCTGATGAAAATGCAAATCCTAATGTGCCTTCAGACTAGTTTAGAATTGGCTCAAAAACCAGCCATTTGATGAAATGGCTAGGAAACTAGAATGGATAAGTAGGCAGTGAGCAGCTCTTCAGTATCCTTGGCTCGACGTGGCTAAGACAAGAGGCTTTAGAGAGGAGCTAGAGGAAAACGAGTTTTAACACAAAGAAGAACATGAGAAGTATATTCTCATAATTGCAAAAGGCTGAATTACCACCTGCCAGGAGATCTACAGAGAAAATGCATCCATCTGATAAGAATAACATCAAATAACTTCTAAAAATTTTTTTGTTTGTGTATATTCATGGGGTAGAAGTGCAATTTTCCTACATTGATATATTGTATTGTAGTAAAGTCAGAGCCTCCAGTTCATCCATTACTGGAGCAACACACATTGTACCTTCCAAGTAACCTCCAAGTATCCTCCCCCCTCACCTTCCACACCCCTCCAAGTCTCCAAAGTCCATAATTTTCCACTCTTTTTCTATGTGTATACATTATTTAACCCCCACTTATAAGTGAGAACATGTGCTATTTGTCTTTCTGTGTATGACTTATTTCACATAAGATAATAGCCTCCAGTTCCATCCATATTGCTGCAAAAGACATGATTTCATTCTTTTTTGTGGCTGAATAGCATTCTGTTGTGTATATATACCACATTTTCTTTATCCAATCCTCTGTTATTGCACACTTAGGTTGATTTCATATCTTTGCTATTGTTAATAGTGCTGTGATAAACATTAGTGCAGGCATCTTTTTAATATATTTATTTCTTTTCCTTTGGGTAGATGCCCAGGAGTCAGATTCCTGGATTTTATGGTAGTTCTGTTCTTAGTTCTTTGATAAAATACTGTCTTCCATAGAGATTGCACTAATTTACATTTCCACCAACAATGTATAAGAGTTTACTTTCTCCAAATCCTCACCAACATCTGTTATTGTTTGTTTTTTTAATAATAGGCATTCTGATTTGGTGTGAGATGATTTTTCATTGTGGTTTTAATTTGCATTTCTCTGATGATTAGTGAGTTTGAACATTTTTTCATATGCTTTTTGACCACTTGTTTGTCTTCTTCTGAAAAATATCTATTCATGTCCTTAGCCTACTTTTTAATGGGGTTATTTGGTTTGGGTTTTTTTTTTTTTTTTTTTTTTTGGTGTTGAGTTGTTCAAGTTCCTTGTAAATTCCGGATATCACCCTGTTGGATGTATAGTTTGCAAATATTTTCTCACATTCTACTGGTTGTCTATTCACTCTGTTATTTCTTTTTCTGTACAGATGCTCTGTAGTTTAATTAACTCCCATTTGTCTGTTTCTGTTATTGTTGCCTGTGCTTTTGCCTAGATGGTGTCCAGAAGAGTTTTTGCTAGGTTTTCTTCTAGTATTTTTATAATTTTCAGTCTTACATTCAAGTCTTTAATCCATTTTGAGTTGATTTTTGTATATGGTGAGAGATAAGGGCCCAGTTTCATCCTTCAGCATATGGCAATCCAATTTTCCCAGTACCATTTATTGAAAAGGATGCTCTTTCCTCAGTGTATGTTCTTGTTAACTTTGTCAAAGATCAGTTGGCTATAAGTATGCAGCTTTACTTCTGGGTTCTCTCTCCTATTCCATTGGTCTACGTGTCTATGGTCCAGTCTCACAGTAGCCCATTGTAAAGTGGCAAGTACAGTCTTATGTATATGTAGAAGAGCCTGGTTTAACTGTCCCTCTCAAGCCAGGCAGCAACTGCAGCTGCATCAGCCCAAACTCAGCCTGAGATCAGGACACAGACCAGCATTAAACTCTCAAAATGGCACTTTGGACCTGTGATCAAGGAGGGTAGGGCCCCTCTCAGTCAAGCAGTGTAGGCAAGAAGTTCTGGAGAGTGCAGTCCACTCGTGTCCCAGTCTCAACAGCAGCCTGCAGCAGGGCAGTGGGGACCTCCGTAGGTTTGCATAGGAGATGCCCAGTCTCCCATCTCCCTCCTTGGAGCAGTGCAATGGTGGCAGCCATGTCTGTAGATCTCTGGTATCTAGGTCTCAAAATGGCACAGTTGATCTAGGTTCGGATGCTTGTAGGATTCCCTGTGGGTTCCCTTTTTGTGCAACATCTCTGTGCAATCTACATGCAGCTCCCTATGTTAGGCCATAGGTCAAGGGGTTCTCCATTAGCCAAGATTGTAAAACCTGTTTCAGAGTGTAAGGCCCTGTGGACTTCTCTCTTACTATTTCCCCATATCTAGGAGCTTCTCCCAGCTCCCAGCCAGTCCCCAGTGGGGCAATCTTCCTTGAACCCTCTCCTTACTTATTTTTGGTGCTTTCTGTCACTTCTGTGGTGAATCCTAGTATTCTCTCCTAGACTATCTGTTCAAAATGTATCCACTTACTATTCTGGTTCCTCTTCATGGAGAGGGCGCACACTACCTGCATTTAGTCAGCTGTCTTGATCCTGAGTCAAACAACTTTAAAATTCCCTTCCGACTTGAGATTTCCTGAAAATACACAATGTGAGGCCAAACTGCACAGAGTATACAGGTGCTCAACAAGGGATGGATGGACAGATGAACAGATGGATGGATAGAGAGACAGATGGTTGAATAAATGGAAAGATGGATAATGCAGTCTGACATTTTCAAATACTCAGCACCACCTGTCCACTGGCATATTAGCTACAGGAAATAAGCTGGACCCCAGAGGAAAGAAATTAAAATGTACTTGTACCTCTAAGAGTTTGCCAAACACTTATC
The DNA here is from genome assembly GCF_000956105.1 of Propithecus coquereli. Classification (NCBI taxonomy): domain Eukaryota; kingdom Metazoa; phylum Chordata; class Mammalia; order Primates; family Indriidae; genus Propithecus; species Propithecus coquereli. The sequence continues at coordinate 34,972 of NW_012146523.1, forward strand.
TTTGAGTACCCAAATATATGCTGCATTTTTATGCTTATGAAAGCAATTTCCAAAGAAAATTTGAATTTCATATGAAAATATATCCACTTATTCTGACTGGGGGTCACTGTGGACCTGTCTCCTTTGGAATTTGGTAAATTCGGTGCAGCTCTGTTCTGACAGTCAGGAACCCAAGCTCCAGTGCAAAAGAAAGACTTGAGCAACAGAGAAGCAGTGACCTCTTTTCCCACCCGACTTCTCATCCCACCATCCCACATTGGGCTTTGCCTACTTTGCACCTCTTTTTTATTTTTTCATTCTGTCGCCCTGCTAGCACGCAGTGGCGTGATCATAGTGCAGTGAGTTTTCCACCGCTTTTTATCCATTGCTCCTGTCACACTCTCCCCAGTATGAGACATTTCTGCAAGCCTCTGACCCAGAGCATATACAGTCCTCGCAATAACAGGACTCTTCAACACTGAGGTTTTATGTAAATAAGTTTTCTAGCAGTTTCACACACAAAGAACATCTTGCTCTCTAAGGCAGAGGATGAAGCTCTGAGTTGTAGGGAGTGATGTATAAATTCGTTTAACTATGACTCACAAATAAAAAACATTTTACATCACAACCTACTACAGAGAGTGTGTATAAAACAATCTTTGCTATGTGCCATGCATTCCAATATTTTCTTTCATTTTTAAGCTGATGGTGAGAACCCACAAATTTAATTTTATGACACACAGCATGGCACTGCTGGTCTGAAAGACACTGCTTAAGCAATAATTATCAAGTAATGTTTACAGGGAGTGTAGCAGTGGGCCAAGTACCCAAAAACTGTGTTATCAACATTAGAAGCAAATCCCTGGGCCCCTAAAACCTATAAATAATGTTGCCAATTCCTAAGGACAAAAATAGTAAGAGCTAATACATGATGGATGAGATTAGCTAAATGTAGGAATTAATTCAAGAAAATGTTGGGCTATGGGGATTTGAAAATACTCAAGTCCAATCAAGGTGTCCGGGATGTGCAGTGTGACAGTAGTCTTACTGGATTATAACATGGAAATTATATGTTAAAATAGAAAGTTGTATTTTGTCTTGCCTGAGGAAATCCTGCTAATAGCAGGAACTGACTACATTGGGATCTTGTAAGTGAGAAGTCAAAAGACAAGGACTTTTTAGCGGGTCTTTCACCCAGGGGAAAGACTACTGCAGCCCCTGAGTGCAAATATCCAGTATGCTTGGCAGCTGGGGCCAAGAGGAAAGCGGAGCATGCAATCCTCACTGCTCAATGACACTTGTCCCCTTTCTCTTCATCTAGATTCACTGAGCAACTTAAGATTTAACATTGGTTTCCCATACCTGTTTTCCTAAAGAAGTTAGATAGAACACACTATTCAACTAATATGAACTTCTCATCTGTTTGCCAGTTATATTTCTCATTGTAAATTAATAGACTAGAATCTTGATTAATATACCTCAGTCTTGTGGGCTTGTTACATGATCATTTCTGTGCCAAATGAAATGCAAGGTTGTGGAAGGCAAAGAACCAGACCTAGAATAAGGCAGCACTTTTGGGATGATGGAACTCAAGAGAGAGCCTGCCTGGGCAGCCAGCCAGCCAGTCTCAAAGAAATCCCTCTCTCAACTCTGTCACTTGACCTATAACAAGTTATTCAGAGGTTAATAAATGACAAACCAAATAAAGATGTATTGGTTGCATAGAGAAAAGCATTGACTTAGCATTCCTTTAGCCAGCTGGAGTGAAGGAATATTATTGAGACCCTGTCAAATTTGCTTTCATACACCAGAGTTGGGCATGGTCCAAACTTCCACAGACTGAAATTAATATTTTTAAGGAAAGATGAAACAATTTGTGTCATAGAGTCTGATGGCCACATCTCACCTTAATATTTCCAATCAATGGCTGGATCTGGCTTTTCGTTGCATCTCAACATCATTCATTCATTCCACACACATTTCGGGAGCATCCAGACTCGGTGGTCTCAAAAGAGGTAAGATTTCTACCCTCGAGGAGCTTAAAGTCTGGAATAGAAGGATAAATAACTATAAACCACTGTTGAGATGTAGTGTTATATTCAATATAAAGTCGTGGCATCAAGTAGGATCAACTCAACTTGAGGCAAGGAGATGAAAGAGGATTTCACAGGAGAGATGCTGGAGATGGGTCGTGGGTGGAAACTGGAGGTGACAAAGCAGACAGTGGAGAACAATCACTGGAGGAAGAGAGAACATGCACTGGAGTTTGGACTCTGCAGAGAGTTTGGACCGGACTAGTCACGGTACTTCCCATGAGTTTAAAGGAGACATTTTTGTTATTGAAGATTTGCTTTATTTTCAAGAAGAGCACCATGATCAGACTTGCACTCTTTAAAAAACCCTGTGGAAATAATGGGGCATGAAGTGGAGGAGCTAAGTGGCAGGACTAGAGACAGGGTCCAATAAGATAACTTAGCATCCCTGACACTAGATTTGGGGGGTTGTTTAGGAGCTAACACATACACATAAGAATACTGAGTTTGTCTGGTTTGTTTTGGCCTTGCCTTGTTTTCTTACAAAAAAAATTGAAATTAAAGCTAATGTAAACTCTTGCCACAGGAAATACAAATAGTTCCAATGATGGTCTGCTTTGTTTTATTTCTTTTTCCAAAGCCACCCAAAATGATAGGGAAATTTTTTTAGAAAGAATGCACTGTACTTTTAGCTAATGTTTTAACACTCGTTTTGTCTCCTTTTCTATAATCTTAAAACATGTAATTGTGTGAACGGGACACTCATTAGAAGCGGCAATGCCTAGCAAATTTTTACTCTGTTTTCTAAATCATCATTCATAGAAGGAACCGTCTCTGCAGGTGTCCAATCCATACTCCTAGATTAGTGAGGGCCCAGAGCACCGAGGACCCAGCCAGGAAGGACAGTGGGTGCCAGATACCCAGGTCCAGCATCGGGGATTAGTGGAAATGTCAGGAAGGGATACATGCAGAACCAGGATGGCTTCCAGCCCAAGCCCCACACCAGATAGGAAGGGTCTAGGTGTGCAGACAACAGGTAGGAGGCAGGATTGTTGGTTCAAAGCCAACACTGTGAGGAAAGACCCAGACTGAATTCTACACCAAGCAATGAACAGTATGGCAGTGACTTTATGGCATGAAGTGCTAAAAGACACATTCAGAAGGGGTTGTAAGATTTTCTCCCCTCATTGTTAAAAAGGAGTCATGTTTCTGCCAAATACAGGGACTATACATTACTTCATAAAATCAAATTGTTCTATGATACCAGAAATAAACACGGCCAAGCAAATTTATTTATAAAACCAAAGTTTGAAAGGACCTGAGGACAAGGGAAAAATATCACGTTTTTCCCAATTATTATGAACTGGAGAGTTTCTTGTAATTCTTCATGAGTCACTGGTACGCATAGAAATAAACTCTCTCCGAGCAAGATAACATCCATTGTGTTATGATGTCAGAACATGGTCAAATTGCCAATTATTGTTTAAGCTAGCATTTATTTATTTGCTTATATGTTTGTTTAAGTATGCCTTTTTCTGAGAAGTACTGGAAGTGGCTTGTTCAAGTGAACAAACACAAAACTGAGTGCCATGCCATCTTCCTGAACTAGATAGTTAAGATGCATTCAAAATATACTTAAATAAAAATACTTATATTTTAAAATATTTACTTAAAATATATTTTTAAATAATAAGGCAGTCGCCTAACTTAATGCTTTCATGGATATTACATATAATTACATGAGATACTATCTTTCCACTTGTACATTTAGAATGAAAATCATATAGTATAAGGAGTCAAATAGCAGATTTCATGAGTGTTCTCAAAAACCAGACAGATCAATAGAAACAAGAGGCCTCTCCAGAAGTTCCCAGAAACACATTACACAAGAGTAAATTCAGGGATATAAATTATTCTACTGTTTTTTAGGAGTTTTACATTAAAATGTTATTACTAATAAGTATCATAAGTTGTTTTTCATTTCGGTTCTGTGTTTTTCCTTCTATGCTAGGTTTCTTGCTGTTTCAGGCATATGCTGCCACACGTTCAATTAGCAGCTAATCATATCCTGGAAGTGTAACAATATTATAGCCAGCTTCAGGCTTCTGTGACTGAACGGGCAATATTGCTCGCTCCGATTTAACTCACAAAAGTAGCATCAAAGCAGTAAAGCACTCTACAAATTCAAAACAATGGTGAAAAGAAATGAATGAACTTTTGAAAACGGAAATAACAAGGTAGTTGATTGTATTGTGCATATTTCCACATATAAGGCTATTTGAAAACTACAAATGTTACATTTTATTCAAGGTCTTCTTCATGTTTTGATGTAACAACTCTTCCTCCCTATTTTTAATTTATCAAAAGAATGTAGATAGGAAGTTTCATTTTTTGTTTAAGAGATGATTCGATTATAATATTATAAGGATTATTTTTACTTGTATGACTTATGTAAGATGGAAAAGCTTACAAATATTTCCCTGCTTCAAAACTTTTGAAAATGGCTTGAGATGATTATAACCAGATTTGTGAGGCCACAGCCAGTTAATAGTTAATTATCACAGGGTTGAGAAGAAGAGCCACCTTCTTTAAAAAATAAACAATTTTAAATAAAAGATACTGTTCTCTACCAAAAAAGTTTAGCAGATATGATTGTCTATAAGAAACATTAATAGTCTTTAGGTTTCATATCAATAGCCTTTGGCTCTACTAAAGAAAAATTATAAAGATTACAGAAAATACTTGCCATTATTAGTAAAGATATTTTAGATAGAAACTCAACTTTATGATAAGATAAATAATAAAATTAACAAATATTATGATAAATGATATACATATTTTCTACCCTTTCTTATCCTCTCTCAATAACTGTCAATAACTAAATCATGCTTTGCATCTTCTAAAGTCCTTGTGTTAATGGTTCCTTTACTTAAAGTTTTTATTAAGTGACAGTGAAATTATTTCAACTCTAATTTTAATCAAATCAGAATGAAAGAATCTAGGACATAATAATCTATTTCTACATTAGCAAAGATTCTTTCCCTTAGTCATAAAAATTAAGTTGAAAAGGGCATGGTGAAACAGCCATTCTTATCTAGTTTTGATGAGTGAATAAATTTGTATAATCTTTTAAAAGGTGACATGAATATATCAAGAGCTTCATATTAGTTATCTATTGCTATATTAAATATTATCCCAAAGCAACAAACTTTTTGTTGCTGTTGTTGAGACAGGGTCTCACTCTGTTGCCCAGGCTAGAGTGCAGTGGTGTCATCATAGCTCACAGCAACCTCAGACTCCTGGGCCCAAGCAATCTTCCTGCCTGAGCCTCCCAAGTAGCTGGGACTACAGGCGTGCATCACCTCACCTGGCTAATTTTTCTGTTTTTTGTGGAAACACAGTCCCGCTATGTTGCTCAGGCTGGTCTCAAACTCTGAGCTCAAGCAATCCTCCCACCTTGGCCTCCCAGAGTGCTAGGATTACGTATGTGAGCCAGCACGCCCAGCCACAACAGACATTTTTTATCTCATAGTTTCTGTGGATCTGGAATTTGAGCACAGTTTACCTGGGTGATTTCAGGGTTTCTTATGAGGTTGTAGCCAATATGTTGGCCAGGACTGCCATCATCTAAAGGCTTTCCTGAGGCTACAGGATATGCTTCCAAAGTGACTCACATGTCTGGCTAGTGGACAGAGACCCTGGTGGAGGCTGTTGGCAGAGGTCATTACACGGATCTCACCATAGGGCTGCAGGAGCATCCTCATAACATGTCAGCTGGCTTTCCCAGAGCAGTGTTCCAAGGGAAAACAAGAAAAAATTGCTTTTCATGACCTAGTCTCCAAAGTCACACACTATTACTTCTACCATAGTCTATTTATTAGAAGTGTGTCCCTAAGCCCATCTCCCACTTAAGAAGAGGTAAATTAAGAGCCATTTTCAGAAGAAAGGAGTATCAAAGAAATTTTAGACATACTTTAAAACCACATGCTTCTATTATAACATTATGTGGGAAAGCATTAAATGAAAAATAGACATGGAAAAATACTAAAATATTAAAAAGAATTAAAATGTTAAATCAGTTGCCTTTGTGTGTCAGAATTGAAAGTTAATATTCTCCTCTCTACCTTTCAATATGTCCACACAAGAGAGCATCTGCTTTCCTCTATTTCCTCCTTGAAGTATACTGATACGCACCCTGTATGTAATGCTCTTTTAAAACTTACAAGTGTTATCTTTTATTCAAGAGTTTCCTAAAACAGGAGAATTTCTTATTTCTATTTTAAAATTTTCAAATTTGTGATTATTTCAGTTATAAAACCTCAATCCAAAGGACACAGCAAAACAGAATTCCTGTTCATTGCTGGTAGTAGGGAGAACACTCCACTGCACAAGGCATCTTGTTATGTTCGTAAGAGTCCTGTTGTGCTGCTGGGAGGAGACAAGACACATGCAGTGAAGGGCATTTTAGGCCAGGGCTCTGAGTACAAGCAAGGTACAGCTGATGCCAGAAAGTAATTCCTGGACCGAGAGGCTGGAAGCAGGGCTCTGTGACAATATGGCTCCTATGAACTCACACGGTAACTCCTGTAGTTGCCTTCTCCTAGCCACCCATCTGAGGACATTCCAGAAAACAGATCTGCAAGGGACCACTCTCATGAATGGGACACAGGGGTCTGATCAGTCAGATCCACCCTCCCTTCTCCTCCTTACACACATCCTGCACCCACCTGTTCCATCCATGCTCCTATTACAGACATTTGTGACAGACACTGTGCTCCACGCAGGTCCCCTGAAATCCTCCTTACTAGTTTTGGGTGTCCATTCCCCCACTTCTGGGTGCCTTTTGTTTTTGAAACAAGGTCTTGCTCTTTTACTCAAGCTGGAGTGCGGTGGCATAATCATAGCTCACTGCAGTCTTGAACTCCTGGACTCAAGCAATCCTCCTGCCTCAGCCTCCTGAGTAGCCGAGACTACAGGCACATGCCACTACACCTAGCTAATTTTTCTATTTCTTTTTTGTAGAGATGGAGTCTCCTTATGTTACCCAGGCTGATCTCAAACTCCTGGGCTCAAGTGATTCTCCTGCCTCAGCCTCCCAAAGTGCTGGGATTATTACATCTGTGAGCCACTGTGCCAGCCTGCTTTATTGTGAAGGGCTTGTAGCTACAACTTTGTTCAGATATTTCTTTTGAGCTACTGGACTACATTGGCTGCAAGCATGGAGAGCTGAAAGTGCTTGCAAGTTCACATCTCACCCACTCACCCCAAATGCTCCTGCCACCGCCACACAGACACACACACAGAGCAGTCCGAGGCCAATGACTGATGGAAGTGGGAATAAAAAAGCCTAGCTCCCTGTCTCAAGCCAGGATAAACTTTAAAATATTACTCTTTTTGGTGTCTTCTCCTATCCTACACTACTTCCCCCACACCCTTTCTAATTCTTCTAGAAGCTTCTCCTCAATAAGCACACATTCCTCCTTCCAGGGTTTGCTGAAAGGGGACGTGATGAAAACCCCAATGACTAGATGGAATTTAGTTGCCTGGAGACCAGGGATGTTAAAAGACCTTCAATGCAAAGAACATCCCACTTAACAAAGAATTGCCCTGCCCAAAATGACCATGGTACCTTGACCAAGAACTACTAGGAGAGAGGAAAAAAATGTTCACTTAAGACCAAAACAAGAGTAAGTCCAAAGTTTGGATTTGGTTGAGAAAGAGGAGTCAGCTAATGATATTGAGAGGGAGATGCCAGCATGAAATAGGAAGAAACCAAGAGAATATAATGAATAGAAACCAAGGTAAGTGTTCCAAAAAGGAGGGGTCAGCAGTGTTTGATGCACTAAGATCACAGAACAAGAACAGAGAACTGGCCACTGGGTTTGCTCCACGAAGTCACTGGTGCCCTTGACAAATGGAACTCCTGAGGAGAGGTGAGAGTGAAGTCAGATTAATGTGGGTCAAAGAATAAATGGATGTAAAGGAAGAGGAGACAGTTCATGTGCTTGCCCTTGAATAGGGGCAGAATAATAGGAAGGCGATTGGAGAGGAATTTGGGACTAGAGGAAATTCTTAAAGAAAATGTTTCCATAATGATAGGACTTATTTAGTAGAGAAGGAGCAATATATGGTACATGAAAGAGAGGAGAGAACAGAATGAACATAACAAAGCAGGCAAGAAAAGATAGGATCTAGATCTCTCAGAATGCACTCACTCTTCCCCAAGGACCTAGTTCTTAGAGCCATAATGCCTGTTCTCCCAAGCAGCCCACCTCTGCCCCTTCCCTGGGGGAAGGAAAATGCATTCATGTTTCGTAAAGACTCACCCTTCCCAAACAACAGATTGAAAGACTTCCTGCTAAACCACACACAAAAACCACAATGATAACATACACAAATACTGCCCCCTCTATATATTCAGTTTTTATTCCCTATGTGGTTTTGAATAATGGTCAGGGCAGGTAGGGGAGGGTGACCTTGATTTTTGAAAAGCAAATTCCTCCTCCCTCGCCTCCTAAGGCTTTCTGTGGCCTCTATGGGGGTATACCATGCAAACATTTTTAGAGAGAACTTGCTGCAAGGAATGTAGTTAGCTTACTGCCTTCAGATGCTGCATCTTTGGGATCCATCCCAGGATTCACACTGAGGCCATCCTTTTCCCAGTCTGCTCCCACCCAAGGACTGAGCTTGGCAGGGCTACTAGAGTTGGGAGATTCCTGTCGAACACAAGGCTCTTCTGATTGGAAATTTTTGCACTAAATCTCCCCATCAGCCTGGTCTAGACGTTCTCAGAACTGCATTGCAATGTGAGGTTCTTCTACAAGTCCTCTTTACTGACCCTTTCAGTGTTCAAACCTGCAGGATAGTCTGAAGTTTCTCTCTAACTGCTTCCGTGATCTTTCCCTTTATCTTTCACAGGTATTTACTGTAATAAATCTGTTACACTTCTAATTCTGTCTTGGTGTCTGCTTCCTGGAGGACACAAACTCCTTTTCCTTTGGAGATCTAAAACATTTCCCAGGATTGAGACCTTGTTAGCCTGTCAGTTTTAGCCTGGATTTTACATATATAACATTTTCTAACCAAATACTTGGCATCTGTAGAAATAGTAAATCAAATTTTTGACTTTCAAGAAGTAGATGATTAATAAATTGTTATTATTATTGATAGCTGTGCTAGTGTTATAAATGATTGTTATAACCTTCAGAAGTTCTGGCACCAATTCATATCTGTCTGTTCTCTATTGAATAAGCACAGCTCAATAGATTGTTATTCTTGTTTGCTCTTTTCCAACAAAGAAATCACAGTGCACAGTTGCCAAATGAATAGACTGGAATATTGTTAGGATGCAAATAGAGCAAAGAATGCCACCCAGGCATTCTGTATCAATAGGTTTCTTGATTACATGCTATAGCTAACTTCAGCAACAGGGCACCTAATTTGTCAACATGATAGAGGGTAGAGGAGGAAGACTGACAGAATCAACAGAAAGCCAGAGCACCAGGCTCAGGAATGGATTGAAAGGACCAAGGAGGTTCTGAATGCTGAGAAGTAGGAAACAACTCAGCAATCATTTCATAGTGGGACAATCCCAGGCAGAACTGTAATAGTACATTGCTGCGACGTCACTTGCAACCACCTCCGACATTCACCTTTGTGTGTGCAACTGCTTGGGCTCACGTCTAATAGATGCCATCTGCCTATACCAGGGGAAGGGAGAAAAAAGATCCAGGAAGGTCACCTTAAGTGGTAAGAGGACAGATGTTTCTACCACTAAGGCTATGAACAAAGGGTAGAAGAAATTCCTTCAAAGGAAATTAAGGAGGTATTATGAAGGTTCTGAGAAGATAAAAAATTAAAAAGACAAATTCTACCACACATTTCTTGATCTGAAATCAGCCCTTTTCCATCATACAAAAAGCATGGAAAGTTCATTCAAAGAAAATATTAGCCAGGCACAGTGGCTATAATCCCAGCTACCAAGGAGGCTGAAACAGGAGGATCACTTGAGCCCAGGAATTCGAGACCAGCCTGTGCAACATAGCAAGACCTTGTCTCAAAAAAGAAACAAAAAAAGGAGAAGAATGAAAGCAAGCAAATGAAAATGATAACAATCTAGGACTCTGATAATAAAGTATTGAAAAAGCAGGACTAAGGTGTTGCTTACATTTTTAAAAAGAAAGAAAAAAAAATTAGAGCAGTGGTTCTCAACCTTGGCTGATGAAAACATGACCTGGGGAACTTTTATGAATCCTAATACTCAGACCAAAACCCAGAGCAATTGGAGAAGAATTTGGAGGGGTGGGACCCAGACATCAGTACCTTTGAATGCTTCCCAGATGATTCTGATGTGCCGTCAAAGTTGAGAACAACTGTATTTGTAGACAGAGCTACTCCAGTGAGGAGGAAGATTGGTACCTCTTCCATCCCCACTGGTCCCTGAGATACCATTAAGGAATTCTTTTATACCAGCACTTAAGATGGGTTGTAATTATACGTTTATTGACTCCTCTATGCTTCTCATACCCCAAATCCAATCTGTCAGGTTGGCTCAACCTTCAAAAGGTAATAAGAATCTGACCACCTCTCACCACCCACACTGCAAGCTCCCATCATCTCTTGCTTGGATTGCTGCAAGACCTTCCTAATGAATCTCTCCGCTTCTATCCCACCTCCCTGCGCACTGTTCTCAACACAGCAACAGGAGTAATTCTCACATAAGATAAAGCCAGTCCTGTTATTCCTCATTCAGAGTAAAGGCCAAAACCTCCAAGGCTCTACGCTAGGGGTTGGCAAATTTTTCAGTAAATATATCAGGTCACGTAGGCCATAAGGTCCCCGTCATGACTATCGACTCTGCCGTTACAGCCGGAGAGCAGCATAGACCGTATGTAAATGAAGAAGTGTGGCCATGTTCGAATAAGACTTCCTGTACAAAAACAGGTGAAGGGGCTGGATGTGGCCCACAGGCCACAGTTGCAACCCCTGTGGTGCAGATCAGACCCCACCACGGTTCCAGCCTGACTCCTGCCCTCCTCCTTGCTGTCTCCTTTCTAGTCACACAGGGCTCCCAGTGTGTTCTCTGCTCCCTCTGCCCATGCAGATTTTCCCTGGACCACCCCCCCCCCTCCTTCAGGTCTGTGTCCAGATCTTTCCTTCTCAATAAGGCCCATCATGGCCACCCTAGTTAACGCAGTACCCTGCCTCCCACCCCACTCTGCATGGCATCTAAGTCCCCTTACCCTTCCTTCTGTAATTTTCTTTTTTTCCATAGCACCTTTCACTTTTAAGCATATTTACAATTTACTTATTACATTTATTAAATTGTCTACTGTCTGTCTAGAATGTAAACTCTGCAAAGGCAGCATATCTGTCAGGACTGAATCAGAGCAGCAGAACCACTGTGAGAGAGAGTAAAGGATTTATTGTAGGGACTGGTGACCGTGGGGTTTGAGAGACAGGTGGGGCAGGCTGTATGGGCTGTTGCCTGAAGTCACCATAAGTCAACCATTCCAGCAGGGACAAAGCAGAGTAGACAAGGACAACTGCAGACAAACTGGAACCTAATCTGTCTCAGCAACTCCAGCTTCACGGCTATAGGGAACCTCCAGGAGAAGCTGGTCCCTTTTGCATGGAGCTGCCCCACACCAGGCCCAGGCCTCAGAGAAGCAGCAGGAGGAGATCCAGCAGGACAGGCAGCTCACCCCCTGCACATGGTGCAGCAGATCAGCCTGGTGCCCTGGCTGCTGCTTTGCCCCTGCCTTCCAGAGCTTACGCAAATTTCTCTTGTGGGCATCCCTAACCCTCAATCTTCCAGAGAAGGAAATTTTGGGAAATGTAGTTCCAGCTTAGATAGGTTGGCACAGTATAAAGCCACCACAGGCAGGAACAATGTTATTTGTTTGTTTTACTAATGGATCGGAATCCCAAGAACGTAAAATATTGCCTAGCGCATCGTAGATGCTTAACTAGTTTCTGAATGGATGAATGATATTCTGGTGGTTATTTGATTCCTGCCAGCTCCCCTCCGGGTATGTAAGTTCCATGAGAGCAGATAGCGTGTGTGTTGTGCCCAACATTATACCGTCAGCACCTGGCGCCCACATCCAGACTCCGCGCAGGCTCTATTTGGGGAAACACTAACCAGCAGCCTAAAGACAGAAATTCCAACCCTAATGGGAACTCTGAACGAATGCCAAAGGGTATCCAGCACAGACCCACAGCATTTCTTAAAATCCATTCTCCAGCCCTCAAACTCTCAGTGTCTCTCACCTCTCCCTCAGCGCCCCCCACTGAAAATTCCTCCCTTGCCCACTCCTCCCCACTGTCCCCTCACCTGCCTGCATTGACTCTTCTCTCCCGTCCCTTTATGACCTAAGTCTCCTTTTTCCTTACACCCTCACCCCACCACCAAGCCCTCTAATGTACATCAGAAGCACCATGAATGAGCTAGCAGACTGACTAGCTGACTACGACTGTTCTTCCTTTTAGCAGCCCTGCCACTGCATGAACTATTCACCTGCAACAGGACCAGGAACACATGATAAATTAAGTCTCTTTGGGTGCTAATGTAATAGAATCAAACCAGGTGATATTTCAAAGATATGGGTATATTTTATATACATACATATATGTTAGTGAGAATATTCTGCAAACTCTTAGGTCATAGTAACATTAAAAATATAATAAATCAGAATTAAAATTATACAGACATAAACTTGTCATTTGAAATCTTTTCAAAGGATAATTCTGCTTCATGTGTTTGTGGTTATTTTACCTACTGAGCAGTAGTAATATAAAGTCAAAACTATTCACTTAATAAAGGCACTGACAATAAAGAAATGTATAAAAACATTTTCATTTGGCTTCAAAACACATTATATAATATGTTGCAGCCAACCCATAGTTATATTATACTAATTTCTACTAGTATTGAAATGAGTTTACATTTTCTAGGACATGTTTATACTTGGAAAAAGCGGTCTAAAATTCATCCCCAAAAAGTCACAAAATAAATAATATGCAGGAAAAATAATCCAGCTTTAGCATTCTTCAAACAGAATTAAATGTCCGGTGGATACAACAGACAATGGAGGACAAAGAACAGGCCTGCGTGTCTCTGACACATTTAGAGCAGGGCAAAGAAATTCCCAGGAAATCCCCAACCCACTGCCATATTTCTTCTGAGCCAAGGTCAAATTCAGGAGAGAGGTAAATCATCCACCCTTGATACTTTCTGAAACTTATTTCAAAAAACAAAGATACATAATTTCTCTAGACTTCACACCCAAATCAGAGAACAACATCTTTTTATCTAAAAGATGATCTAAAATGTGTGTTATGATCAGGCCAAGGCTAAAAATACCACCACCACCAGGGTTTGTGATAAATTGATTCTGTAATGACTCAAATCCAGAATAAGCCTATCTATTTACAATGTCCTGGATCGGTCTTGGTGCCAGTCCTTAATCCAGAACGGATCTCATTCATTCCAGAGTTTCTGGCACAAACTGTTCAAACCATCCTTGCTAGTTTTCCACTCACTCTGACATAGCTATAATCAGACAACTTTGGTGTTGTTTATAACACAAAACCATTATCTATTCTTCAACTAAGTCCCCCGCAGTCTTAAAGCAGATTCTGTTTCTATATGGGAAAACAGCTCTGCTAACAGTGAGCTTCAGATACTGAAACCTATAAAAGCCAACATTGTGGCTCATTGTTAAGTAATTGTCTTAACAGAATTGTGGTTATGAATCACTGCAATCGATTCTCTACAAATAAAAAATCTGGCTAACTTAATTCAATAAGTCATGTAAGTCCAAAAGAATAAAGTGAAAAATTAAGAAAGAGTCAATCATACTAATATGAAGGTGAGGGAAGAATGTGGCATTTTGGAGTCAGATTTCATAGCTGACAAAAACCAGGATAGACCCATTGTCCCTTCAGGCCTGTTGACATGGGGTACTGTTATGTGGTGAAAGGTACCTGTCTTCCCTCAGTGTATCCATTACTTCCTAAATACATGACCTAAAAGTTACTTGCTCAGAGAATCTACCAAACCCCATTGTACTTATAATAATTATTACTACATGGATATAATGAACTTGACTTCTGCTTTGCAATAACAAAAAATCTGTTTCTTAAGCAGAAAGGGAACAAAAAGTGCCACTTTACTCTTCTAAATTTTCTGCTTTGCCTTTAGAAGGAAGAAATGACTTAGCTTCTTCTAAGTACTGGCCATCCCCATTTCTTCAATTTCTTTTTACATACATGGTGAGAGTCCTACCCTCATTCAGCAATATTTATAACCATGTACTGTGTGTTAAGTACTTTGGACAACCATACATAACCGACCCTGCCAATTTTATTATTAGGGACGTTTCTTTCAAAATTTGTTCCTGACATTTTCCTCTGGTTTAAAACCATATTTGTAATTCTTTAAATTTAATTTATGTACAACCTGTGCTTAGTGTAAGCCCTTTTGTAAACTTATTTTCTCATCGTTGAGTCCTAGTTCTCACCTAGGTCAGCTAGAACTCACTTTTTAGCCATTTTTTTTTCCAGGAAATTTTTTTGGTAGCTATTTTACTTATCCTTTCAGAAATGAAATGTTTTTCATATATAGATGTAACTTTACTGGAATAAAATTCTTGTACCACTCCTATGCCAAATCTTTTCCCCATCTATCCCTATAATCTGTGCTTTTCTAAATTGTAATGTTGTTGAGAGGATACCAGAGGGAAATATGATCCCACACACATACCCCCTTTGCAGGCCACTTGATTTGCTCCCTGAATGAATGCTTTGGAAGTATTTGAAATTTAAAAATGTCATCAAGATATGTCTGAATTATTTTTCATTAATATAGATAGATTAGCTATTTCTACACAGACTCAGATGTCCCATAGCCTAGGGAGTTTTCTTCTACTACATATTTGAACGTCATTGTCATCCTTTTTGCTCTGGTCTCCTATTTAGAAACCTCAATTATCTCTATTTAATCACTACACTCTGCTCCTCAGCTATCTGTTGTTATTTTCACTCTATCCTTTTTCTCTACATCCTGAATAGTGTGTTCTCCATTTTTCTGCTTCAGAATCTTTTCATTAGCTCCTCTGGGTTTTTCCTACTCATCCTAGAATAAGGTAAGGCTTACTCTAGCTTAGTGTTTCCTTCACAAACTGAAAGACTAGGTTTACTTATTTCTCCTGACTGTCCTTGGAATCCTCCTCTCAGATTATGATCCAGAGACGAGTTGATGTGAATGTCTATTTCCTATTCGGCCTGAAGTAAATGGTATGCAGCAGGAGCCAAGGGCATTTCCAGCGGAGAAATGTCTTTGCACAGCTTCTTCCTGCTGTTGGTGAGGCTACAAAGCCTCCAGCTTTCTACTTCTAGTTCGCTGCTTGCCAGGCCTCCTTGCCAGGTAACAGCTGTGCCTCTGCCCACCCCCTTCTTGGTTCTGCTGCCAGCCAAATCAGGCACAAGCCTTACCACCCTGTTGGATGCGTTCCCTGTGTAGCTGCCTTGTGACACCAGCTGTCTCCCCAGGGTGCTAATTTCAGCTCTCTGGGCTGTGGGAGTGGAACAGAAACCCAATAGTGTGTTCTGTGTGACCCCACGACCCACCCCATCTCCAGTCTGTACTGACAGATTGGGGGTGTTAATGAGGTGTCCCAAGGTCTCCTTAGCTGACTTTGCATCCAAATGCAGCTCCCCTCGTGGTGCTGTCTTTCCTCCTAGGATAGGGGACAGCACTCACAAACCCTGGAGATTTCCTTTGCCACTAACCAATGCTGATCAGCAACTACACAACAAAATCCACCACATGTATTTTATATCCTGTACTCAGTCTGTCAACATACCACATATTATCACCTAGAAGCTGTAACATTAGAGCATCATACTGCAATGGTGTTCAGTCTCTTGATACTTGAATATTCTCCCCTCAGAACATGTGACAAAGCTGGAAAGTTACCTAATCTGTTTGTTTGGCAAAACAATCTTCTACTTTCCTTCTAGTCCTAAACCCAGCTGATGTGTCCTAGGTCAGGCTGCCATGGGAGGAACACAGATGCACAGATTCACTTTACTGTGTGTGCACAAACACAGAAACCCCGTCGTAATAAAAACTCTCCCTTAGAGTTCACGAAGTGCTTTGCACATAGGCTATTTTGCTTGCTCTTGGAGAGATCCATGTAAGAGTGATATTGTTATCACCCCTGTTTCATCAATGGCAGGAATGCACTTGTCTCTTTTGCGGCTCCACCCCCACCAACATCCTTTGCCCTGAACATCCTCTGATAATTTCCCATTGCTAGAGTCTCCCCAGACTCTGGCAGTTTTTCCAGTCTGTCTCCCAAACTCTCTTGCTCAGTCTTGCAGGTCCTCTGCAGCTGGCTCGTCACTTTGGATCACTGAACTGGGACTGGGCACATCAGACCTCCCCTGCCTCCCGCCCAGCCCTCCCACGGCCCGCAGCCCTGGCCCCACTCACACTGTGCTCCAGGTCCTCAGCTGTGAGCCAGCCCCACTCTCTCCCACACCAAGTCTGGAAACAGTCTGGGCAGAGCCCTGCACTCCCCAGTTACCTAGGAGAGGAAGACAAATATAGAGGACGAAATCAGCCCAAGAAGAGGCAAAATATGCAGTAAATACAAGGTCAGGCAGCCCATGTCTGAAATGCAACCAAGTCATCTACTAAGAGTATGACCTTCAGCAAGTGTCTTAACCTTTTTAAGTCTCTACTTATGAACTATAAAAAGGATATAATGATAACACATCTCCCTCCCAAAGCCTTTTTGCAAATATTAAATGAAATGGGTATCAGTTAAGTGCTAAGCACAATGCTTGGGACCTGGTAAGCTGTCATAAATATTAGCTATCATTATTACCATTATTATTAATGTCAAAGAATGAATAAGTGTCAAAGCTAGGAACTGACTCCTTCTCTATCTCTTCATTTCATTTTTAATAGTGCATAATTATAGAAAATTAGTATATGATGGCAGACAGAAATGGTCACTAAATAGCTTCTGACTAAATGTAGAAGAGTTTGATTACTTTAAGAGCTTACTAGAGGTAAGAAAAATATTACTTGCCCTAGATAAATAAAACAAGCACTTTCTATTATTAATATTGCATTAGACTGCTCTGACAGACAGTTCTAAAGGAACTAGCACTACCAAAAGGTGAGGTGACACACATTTTCTTGGTCTTTGTTGTTGTAAGCAAATACACATTATTAAATCCAGTGGCATTCTCTGTGGATTTACAATAATGCACTGCTAAAACTATCCTGGGTAGAATCTTCCCCTCTTGCAGATAAGTTCTGGAATCACTGCACAGATCTGTCTGTGCAATTAACATATGCAATTTTGCAGTGCTTCCTGACAGGCTGAGATGGGCTAAAAGGCGGTAGTACTTGTGATGGCCCTCAATATAAGAGCTACTTCAGGATTTTCCCTGCGGTAATAACATCCCATTAGAGTGCATGGTCCGGAGACAGGCTTTGAAAGCAGCCCATAATATATGTGTCAAGGTCCATCAGGTAATTAATTATGTGTGTTCCAGTGGAACCGTATTAGTGCATCCAGCTTTTCTCAATGGTATGTCTGCAGTATGTTTTTAATCTTGCTTGATGGACAAATTGGCCAAAGTGTTTATTGCGGGCCACAATCTTCATGGATTCTGACAGATTATCTTTTGATAGTTTCCAGCAGACGCTGCTACAGGAAAGGAGATATGTTCTTACTCAGAGGATACACTTATCTCACATTTTGCCAGATTTTAAGACATGCTTCCAGATTTTCTGGCAAAGAGATAAACCCTGGGGGCAACTAGAGTTCTGAATAGATCTGGATAATCTATTAAAAAAAAAAAATGCTTAGCTATGGTTCCTCAGGGTTTACCAGTGGTGGTTTGTACTTCATTGTTCCAAGGTTCAGCTGGGTATAATTTTATTCTGCTCATTCTGACAATGACCCTGAAAAGACATAAAATCCATAGCAAATTGAACATTAGGCAAACAAACCTAATCTAGATGAGAGAATAACTACTGTGAGCCAGGGACTGTGATAAACACTTCACTTTCATGAGCTCATTTGATTTTCATTATAAACCTGTCATATGGGTGCACTACTAAGCTCATTTAGAGATGAGAAACCTAAGCCTCAAAAGGATTAAATAACTTGCTCCAGGCCAAACTGCAAGCAAGATGAGGAAAAGGACTTTACCAGACTCCCTGGTTCTAGAACTGCAGCTTCTGCTAACCAGGGGCCATCCATACTTGTCCTCCTTTTTTCTGATTCTGGGACATGCCAAAACAAATACCACATTAGGGTCTGTGCCAACTTGTTGCCGCAGCTGTGAACACTCTACTCGCGGATGACTTGTTGTTATTCACAGCTCAGTGTAAATGTTCCCTACATGGGGAGGGCTTCTCTGTCACATAACATGCTCAGAGTTGTCTCAAGCAAGGGACAAGTAAGCTGAGGTAGTTATCCGTCGTCTCCTATCTGTCACTGGTTGAAGGTTGTGCCTGGGGGCTCTCTGGCCTGCTCTGTGCATAAACAAGCCGTGGCCTGTACAGGAATGCTGAGTGCCCGTGAGCAGGCTTTCAAGATCAGTTAGTCTAGAGGTTCACTGATTTCCTCAACAACCAGACAATTTCCTTCTTTACACTCAGCTACCCCGGTGCCAGATTTCCTCTCAGGAGTATTTGCCTCTTGGCCATAGGCCAGCTGCTAGGAACAACTAGGTCTGCTTGCTTCCTTATTCACACCTAGTGAGGCAGACCATCTCTTCCTATTAAGAGCAGAAAACTTCCCAGGCATTTCCAAAACATTCCCCTCATATCTCATTGGCTCAAATTAGATCGTGTGCCCATTCCTGAACCAATCCTTGCAAACAGGAAAATACTATGTGCTGATGGGGTTAGGCCCAGATTCTTAGACCAATCACTGCCAAGGAGGATGGTGTCACAGTAATTGGGTGATATTAGCCAGGGCCAGCATTGAAGCTGGGTCACTCAGCCTTCCCTGAGATACTCAGACACTTGGGAAGTGGTTTGTTTAGGAAGGAACAAGGGGGAAACGAATGCCAGTAGGCCATCAATCCTCCACTGCATTTAATGACCTTGGGGCTATTTTAAGACTTTCCTAGGTCTTTGGCACTCTCATTTACATAGGCAAAAACCATAGGTTCTCAGTATTCCCTACACCTATCCCAGTCAATATGTCGTGTTCTGATTTTATTTACATCACTATCTAATATATACTTGTTTGATCGTTTATTCACTTACTTAGTC
This sequence comes from Propithecus coquereli, assembly GCF_000956105.1. NCBI lineage: Eukaryota > Metazoa > Chordata > Mammalia > Primates > Indriidae > Propithecus > Propithecus coquereli. The sequence continues at coordinate 54,295 of NW_012146523.1, forward strand.
TGTTTTCTCCACTGGGAAATAAGCTCTAAGAGAATAAGGATGTTGTCTGCTTCATGTGCTGCTATAACTCTTACCCATAAAGTAATGCCTAGAACACAATAGATGCTAAATAAAAGTCTGCTGAATAAATGCATGAACTAAAAAATGAGTGAATCAATGAATAATAGCTTTTACTACATAAAGCCAGGAGATGAGAGAGGTATGTTGAGGCCATTGTTGGGGGGTCTTTTAGTTCCTGGCAGTGTTGGGTGGCAGTCAGAGACTGGGAAAGGGATAAGGGGAAAGAAATCCTGCTGCCCAGATTTTCTGGGTCCCAGACTGGAATTTGGGCAAGATACAACCAGCCGGTCTCACGGAATGTTGAATATCCCTGGTGGGGTGTGGCTAGAGCTAGGCTGGGGCAGGGGTGGTTCTTTAGGGGAAAAGAAATAGCTATTTAAGAAGCTGAACGGCCAACCCAGGGAAACAGTTCTGGAGCAGTGAGAACCCATATCCCAGAGTGACATGCAAAAGCCCCACACACATACCCAGATCCCAGCCATGTATATCCTCAGACCACTTTCCCTCCTAAAGATGCTAGATTTCATCTAGGCCTAGAGGAGATGAGAGAGAACTACAAACAAATAGTGCAGACCCCATTGGCCTGAACGAACTGAACAAACACACAAGGCCTAAGAGATTAATTACACTCAACACACTAACCATTTCAGACACACTGGCCACTCTGGACAGAATGATCACATTCAAAATATGGACCTGCCAGGACATGTGAACTCGTGCCAACGCACTGACCACTCTGGGCATACTGATGCTTTGACAGCAGCGGCAGCCTCCAAATCGCTACCCAGAGAAGCGTTAGAGGTGGAAACCTGATGAGAAGTGGAGACTAGAGGAACTGTCATGAAACGTAGTGTGCACACCATTGTTACATAGATGATAGGTGATTCACACGCCAGATCCGCCACTATTACACTGACCCACTCTGGAATTCTGACTGCTCAATACACATCAAGCCTGACTCAGTGCATAGTTCCTGCTCACTGTTATTACTCTGGATACAATGCTCTACTTGTGTGGACCTCTTTCCCCAAAACAATGAGCCATTGCTGGCTCCTTGCACCCTCCCCCAACCATAGTGTTTTCTGATATTGCTTTCCAGATTTAGAAGTAGAAGAATTGGTGTCACTATAGGGATGGGGAGCAAAGAACTCTCTGCCTTAAAAAGCAGTGCCTATGCAGTAGAAGAGTTGCACAGAACACTGGTTAATACAATCCTTGCATTAAGGAGACAGATAAGTGGCTGGGATGGAGCTTCTCCTCTCCAACTTTCTAGTGAGCATGTGGAGCCTGTTTCTGCTGGCACAGCTTGAATGGACCATCTATTATATTTTTCAAGCAGATCCATTATCCTTGTACAGCGCTGAAATATTTCCAAGATTCTGGCGATATGTTGAATAACAGCCCCAGCTTTTAATACTAATTTTCCCTTTGCTTCATAGGGATTATGGAGGGCCATTGATATGGGCTACGTGAGAATCCCTTAGCCTTCCCAAACTGAACTCCTTGATGCAAGCACATGTATTCTTACATATCTGTATCTTTTAATTGTAAGAGATATGTGCTTCCTATTAATCTTTAGGTCCTTTGTCTTTTTACTTCTAATATACCATGTTTGGTTCTCCTTCTCCTGAGCCTTCCTTTTTTTATTGCTGTTAATTGGGATAAAACTTTAATTCAGTCAAGAATACTCAGCTGAACAGTTCCATTCCATGAATTTTAACATACGTGTATAACCACCACCTGGATCAAGATGTAGAACATTTCTATCACTGGAGAAGTCTCTGTTAAGGCCCTTCTCTGATAATATCTCCTCCTTCAAAGGTAACCATTACTTCAACTTCTAGCAGTATACAATAATTTTAGTCCTAATGCTCTTTCTTAAATTTTGGGGGGCATAAAGTGCCCCAAGTTTCAGGGCACTACAATCTGTTCCTCTTGACTTCGTGTCATAAAAAGTGAAAAGAGAGGGTCCAATGGTGACAAAAGAGAGATGAGACCAAAAAAGAAGCTCCAGACTCTAGTTACTCTAGTCATTTAGGGCTGTGGTTATAAACTGGGGGTCATTTTGTTCCTCAAGGACTATGTGGCAATGTCTGGAGACATTTTTCGTTGTCACAACTGGGGGCGAGGATGGGGGTACTACTGGCATCTAGTGCGTAGAGACCAGGATGCTGCTAAATATCCCACAACACACAGGTCAGCCCCCTACGACAACAAATTATCGGATCCAAATGTCAATAGTGCCAGGATTGAGAAATCCTGGTTAAGAGGATGGCTACCTTTAAATAGGGGTTGACTTAAAATGTTTTCTATTATCTTTGAGCCGCTTTACACAGTGAGAAGTAAAAAGTGGGCAGGTGGTGTGTAGTCCAACAATAAGATTCTCAATCCATCTTCACCAATGATAGTTACTAGAAATTTCATCCAAAATTTGACTTGCTGTCTTTCCTTTAGTTTCCCCCTCCGTTGCCAATTTGGATCTTTTCTGTGCAAGTTGGGAGAAGGGGTATCAGACACAACTAGCTTGCTACCATAATTACCCAGAAGTTTCTATGTATAATTTTTATATTAAAAATGCAATGAAAATCAACATGATTATTTTAAATAAAATGCTTTTGTGACTATGAAATAGGGAGCAATTTTACCTGATGGGAATTCTAGGAGAATAGATGAAATTGAACAAATTGTTTTCTTGACTGTCAACCTTAGCTTTTTCTAAGGAAAGGCTGTTAGCAAGGCCCTTTTTTAACAGTGTGTTATCGATCAGGTTCCCAGGGAAATTTGCTAGCTCTGTAATGTAGGTCAGACTCACAATTTATAAGTGACCACCAATGCTTTTTACCTCGAAAATAACAAATGCTGCAATCAAGGGCAATACATTCTAATCTCCCCTCCTGGATTTTAAGATCATCTCTTGAGTCTCATTTTCAATAAGATATAAATTGTACAAATATGTGAAAAATGTAATTAGGAGAAAAAAGGCTTATGAAGCCAATGACAGTTTTGTTTTATGTCCATTTAGTTAAATCAGACAATAAAAATTTTATAGGAAAACATCCATATTCTCTCTGGCCCCACCACCCCACCCCATAGAAAATTCTTCATATTAATAAAATATATCTCCTTTATCAGACATTATTAAGAAGTGAGGCATTTCATGTAAGCAAACTGTCCAGGTAAATGAAACTTAACTTAAAGGAAGAAAATTGTTATTTTTTTAAAAAAAAAAAAGTTGGAATTTTCTTCTACTTCTGCCAATAAAAATTCTACTCATACTTTAAAACTTTCTCTTCCTTCATGAGAAGTTTCCCTTATTGACCTCATCAGAAAGAATCTCTTCCTACTTAGAATTCTTGCTGTATTTTAATCATGTTTCCATATATTGTGCCTGTATTGTGGGGTTACTTTGATAATATATAAATAAAATTAATGAGTTTGCTCCCTCAGACAGATAAACTATCAAATTAACTATGATGGACAAAAATGGACATAGAGAAAGATACTTTAAAGAGGATTAAATGAGTCAATGTATTTAAAGCCCTTGGAACTGTGCCTGGACACATCATAAGCCCTAAATAAACATAACTGACTGTAATTATTGATTTTGTTATTGGAATTAAATAACACAGATTGCTCCTAGAGAATAATACTTGATTATAATGGAAAATAATGTACCCATCAGGAGAATTATCCATTTTTGAAAGTCCAGGAAAGGGAGAATGCTAGGTGCAAATATTGGCTGGACACATCCCAGAAGTGTCCAAGAGAGAAGAATGTCTTTGCCTAGGAGACTTCCTGTCTGACCATTGGAAGGTAAATCCCATATTGTGGAGTTGGTAACTCCTACAACTAATCCCACTCTTTCCTCTATCTCATTCCATGCTCATTGGTCAGGATTATAGGTTGGTTTTCCCAATTGGAAGGCTTCTCAGAGGCTACGTGAAAAATGGACTGCCATGTAGTATATTTTCTAAAACCCTAGATTAGCTGACATTCAAACAATAATTTGGCTTTCAATGTCAGATATATATGAACAGAAAGTGACAGTGGGAGAGCATGTCTGGACTCTCTGGCACTTCTTATTTTCTGTGCATTAATAAATGGGTTTTTTTGTTGTTGTTGTTGTTGTTGTTTTTGTTTTTTTACCTCAGGTTCTGCGTGTTTGGTTATTGTGAAACTATTTCCAAAAAATGAATGCATTCGGTGAGCCAACAAATTGTGTTTATGAGCCTGCCATTTCAGCTAGGAAGAATTCACCAAGGCATCCTGGAGGTAGGGTAATACCCCTTTGCATCGCCATGCACTACAAACTATTACTTCTACAAGTTCAGCTACTTTT
>NW_012146523.1:60718-70525 GCF_000956105.1 Propithecus coquereli
TTACTTTCATGATTCTGTTTAAGTCCAAATCAATGTCATAATTAAAATCAAAAGAAGATAAAATTAGTGTTTTTTAAGTTGATGCCTGTTTGTCTTTTACTTCTTATTGAAGTTTAGCATGCATTCAGAAGGTATATAGGTCATTAAGTACACAGCTCAAAGAAATACCACACAGTGAAGAGATCCCGGTGAAGGAACAGAACATTACCAGCACTCAGAAACTCCCCTCCTGCCCACTTTCCAATGACGGGTCCCCTTTACTCCCCAAAATTAACCACTATCTGACTTCTAACACTACAACTTAATTTTGTCTTTTTTGAACTTTTTAAAAATAGGGGTCATATAGTATATTTTACTTTGTGTTTTACTTTATTCTTTAACATTATGTCTTTGAGAATCATTCAGGTTGTTAACGGAAGAGTATAGTTCATATTCATTGCTGTGTGGTATTCCATTGTATACATATACCATGTGCTTCAGATTGATTGTTTGTGCCTCCTAAAAGTCCTATGTTAAAATCCCAACCCAATTTCTACCATGGAAGAATGCATTGGTATTAGGAGGAGGGGCCTTTGAGAGGTGAACAGTTCAGGAACACAGAATGCTGATGAATGGGATTAGCTCCTTCATAAAAGAGATTCCAAAGAGCTCCCTCACCCCTTCTGCCATGTGAAGATGCAGTGAGAAGACATCTATGAACCAGGAAATGGAACTTTCCTAGACACCAAATCTGCTAGTACCTTGATCTTGGACTTTATGACTGTGAGAAGCAAATGTTTGTTATTAAAGCCAGTCAATCTAGGTATTAATATTTTTGTTATAGCAGCTGACTATAGACCAAACTGACTAAGACACCATCACGTATTGATCCATTTTACTGTTGATAGACATGCATTGCTGCCAGTTCTACCTATTCAAATAAGACAGAATGACAGACACTCTCAAGCACTGGTGGTAGGATTATCAGGTAGTTCTTCAATCACTTTGGGAAATGGTTTGCCTCTCAAAATGGGTTAACTATCAAAGTTAAACAACACATTTTTTATGATCTAGCAAGTTTACTCCAAGTATATACCCAAAAGAAATGCATGCACTTGCTTACCAAAATAAAGCTGTAAGAGTATTCATAATAGCATCATTCCTATTTTATTTTTATTGCATAAATATGGTAATTAATATACCTGTCATAGGGATAAACATGATGAATATATTTACATTTAGAAACACTGCTAGAGATACTGTGAAACAAAGTTCTTTACATGCTATGTGATTTAGCTAAACAAAATCATGACTAGAAATGAATCTAAATATTTAATGTCAACCCACTGAAAATAATATCATGTGTAAGACTGCCATCTCTCAACCTACTGTTGTGCAGCTTTATTAAAAGACCTACACACCAATCAGCTCACAGTTTTTGCATAGCACTTGGACCTAAGGTTTTATTTCATTATGAGCTTGAGTATTACAGTGAGTTTTCCATTTAATAATTAGTTTCACTAATGATTGAATTGTCATCTTAAATTACTGCTAACTGAACCTGAAATCCACTTCATTAACTTTAAAAATATAAGGCCACTGCTAAATTGAATTAAAAATGTCAGCAGCTAAAATAACAAAGAAGAAAGATATTCACTCTGTGATTTTCAAACCTCCTATTCTACAGAAAATTTTAAAGACAGAGAAATAACTCCATATGATACTCAAGCTAAAACAAAAATTTAGAGAACATCTTCATTTTAAGGACACTTTTAATCAAATCACAAATTGAGGACCAAGGGAAAAAAATCTATGAGCACACAGAAATTATTTCTCAATATTTTAAAACATGAAATGCAAAGATGCTCCTTATTAAGTAAGCTAAAATTTCAAGTATACCACAACAGCTAATTTTATAAATCTATATCTAATCACAAAATAATCAAAATAATTTGGGGATGGCAATTCAAAATAAAGTCATGGTGTAGGTTGTTCTGGTTTTAAGACTGAAAATTAATGTAAATATAGATTTACCCCCCCAAAAAAAACAGCAATTGCATTCCTCCCAAAAGAAATATCCACTCAAGAAAAATTAAAACATATGTCCACACAAAGACTTATACAGGAATGTCTAAAGCAGCTTTATTTATAACAGCCAAAAGTAGAAATAACTCACACATCCATCAACTGTTGAACAATAAGCAAAATGTACTTAATAGCATATCCATACAATGGAATACTATTAAGCAATAAAAAGCAACGAGGTACTGATACATACTGACACTTTTGAGCCTCAAAAACATGCTAAGTGAAAGAAACTGGACATGAACAATCACATCCTGTATGATTCCATTTACGTGAAATGTTCAGAAAAGGTAAATTTATAAAGACAGAAAGTAGATTAATGGTTGCCACGGCTGAGAGGAGAACGGGAAGTGACTGCTAATGGGTGTGAAGTTTCTTATTGGTGTGATGGGAACGTTCTAAAATTAGAATGTGATAATGGTTGCACAATCCTGTAAATATGCTAAAAGCCATAAAGTTATTCACTTAAACTAGATGAGGTTTATGGTGCGTAAATTATGCCTCGATAAAGCTGTTAAAAAACATAAGATTGAATTTTGAAAATGAGCCAGGCTATTACGAATTGGTTGTAGCTTCACATCAGTGCACATGATTCCTTTCTGTTTGTCTTCTCAAAAATTCCAATGTTAAAAAAAAAAAAAAAATTTCAATGTTGTGTCATCTACATTTTCAGAAATTAAAGCTCACTATACAAAAAATAATATAATAAAAATATAAAGACATTCCATTAGCTAATATAACATGGAATCCAAGAGGTGTGTATAAACTAATATGACTATATGAAAATATATGCCTGGGAAATAGAATTGTTCTTGAGGATATTTTTTAATTTTCCTCCTTCTTCACCCTCATAAAGTTCCTTCTCCATCCTTGATCCAGAGAAATAAATTTTAAAACCTAAAACAGATCCCATCACTACTATTGAAAGCCTCCAGCAATGGGAATAATCTATAGCTGTTCTTTTCCCCAGGCTGAAAGAGCCTCTCCATTCTCACCTTTGCCTACCTCCGTGGACTCAGTTCCTATGGTCATGTTTCTCATCCCTAAATAAACACCAGGCACACTGGTCTTGTTGCCATCCTTCTGAAACCCCAAGTTTGTTCCAGCCTCAGGGCCTTTGTACTGGCTATGCCTTAAAAGGCAGCATAGTGGTTAAGTGTGCAGACTCTGGCTTCATACTGTGTGGCTTCCCGCCTGTGTTTAAATACTAGCTATGATACTCAGGTAAGTTACTTAATTCCCCTGTGCCTCAGTTTCCTCATCTGTATCATGGGAATAATAATTGTACCTATGTCATATGGTTGTTAGAGGATTAAATGAATTAATGTTTGAAAAGTGCTCAGAAGAGCTTTTGTATAAATTCTTATAAATTCTCTTCCCGAAATGATCTTTCCCTATATCTTTTCGGAGGAGACCTCCTATCATTCAGAACTTGGCTCAAATGTCCTCACCTCAACCCCTTCGTTAGTTTCCAACCCCATTCATTCATTACATATTTATTAAATATTGCTTTGCACCAGGCACTGTTTTGGGTGCTGAGCACAGTCATGAAGAAAACAAAGATTCTTGCCTTTGTGGAGTTTAATGGAGTTTACTTTTTAGTGGGGTGAGATAGATGATAAGTAATAATCACAGCAAATGTAACATGTCAGAAGCAGTCGTGCTGTGGAGAAAGAAGAAAATAGAGATCAGAGTAAGGGAGGTGGGGAGTGCAGGAGCGGGCGTGGGGAGGAGAGGTTTGCATCGTTATATGGAGGGGTGGTGTCAGGGACACAGAATTGAGGAGGCAAAGAAGTCAGTCAAAGCAGTGGGTAGGAAGAGTGCTCCATGCGGTTAGAACAGAATCCAGGCAGAGTGTGCCTGGCCTGTTTGAGGACATCTGAGGGGCCACTGGGCTGCAGTGCAGGGACAGGGAAGAGGGAGAGGATGGGGAAAGGGAGCCGGGGTCAGAGAGGTATGAAGGACAGGGGTGGATTACTGAGGCCTCCGGGGCCATTTAAGGGCTTTGCCTCCTTATCTCAGTGACATGGGGTGGGGGGACGCAGATAGACTCTAAGAGGACACCCAACTATTCCGAACTCCTGATCCACTAAAACCATGTGATAACAAATGTGTACTGTTTTAAACCAATAACTTGTAGTAATTTGTTACCCGACAATAGATAATGAAGAGGGAGACATGGAGGCTTTAGAGGAGAGGAGTAATGTGATCTGATTTGTTTTAGAAGGATTGCTCTGGCAATGGAGAATGGACCATGAAAGAGAAAGCGCTGAATCAAGGAGCCTGGTTAAAAAACTACTGCAATAATCCAAGGAAGAGATCATGGTGACTTGGACTAGGATATGAGGTCACGAGATGCAGTCATAGTTTCTCTTTCTCATGGAACTTCTACCTAACATTTCCATCCTTTTTCATTTATTTGCTATAACCTTTTTCCATTCCCCAACCCACCTCTGAAAGAAAGTCCTATGAGGACAGATACCTTGTCCATCTTGTATGTTATTTTAACCACTGCATCTAAAGTACACAGTGAGTGGGTGCTAAATGTTTATGGAGTGAGCAAATGGAAGAATGAAGAAGTGAATGAATGAATGAGTTCAAATCCACTTTCAGTATACATGACTTTAATATATGATAAATATGACATTTCAGATTAATGAATAGGGCTTTATTTTTAATAGCTGTTGCCGGGATAGCTAACAATTAAGAATAAAATCAAATTAGATGTTTACCTTATACACTCAAATAGATGGCAGGTGGTTTAAAGAGTTTAACGTAAAAAAGAAATCCTAAAAGAACAAAAAGGAAATATAACCTAATTATTTCAATGTAGAAAAGGGCTCTCCAAAGGCAGAAACTACTTTAAAAAGATTGATAGGTTTGATAACACAAAAATTCTTAACTTCTGCTAAGAAAAATTATAAACAAAATTTAAAACCTAACAACAAACTGGAACGAACATACAAAAAAATGTCACTACATATGGGACAATAGGATTATATCCTTCACACATAAATGACATTTACAAATAAATGAAAGGAAAGATATCCCCCATAGAAAAATTTGGGTAAAGTATAGGAAGAAAGAATTTATAAGAAAGACATGTAAACGTTCAATAAACATAAAAAGTATTCAGCCGGTGGAAGTTCTAGGCCGGGCGCGGTGGCTCACACCTGTAATCCTAGCACTCTGGGAGGCCGAGGCGGGTGGATCGCTCAAGGTCAGGAGTTCGAGACCAGCCTGAGCAAGAGCGAGACCCCGTCTCTACCAAAAAATAGAAAGAAATGATCTGGACAACTAAAAATATATATATAGAAAAAATTAGCCGGGCATGGTGGCGCATGCCTGTGGTCCCAGCTACTTGGGAGGCTAAGGCAAAAGGATCGCTTAAGCCCAGGAGTCTGAGGTTGCTGTGAGCTAGGCTGACGCCACGGCACTCACTCTAGCCAGGGCAACAGAGTGAGACTCTGTCTGAAAAAAAAGAAAAAAAAGTATTCAACCTTACTAGAAATTAAATATATACAAATTAAAGCACAATACAATACTTTTCACCTATCAAATATGTATTGATTTTTTTTAATGCTAATACCCATGTTGGCCAAGTCACTGGTTAATGGACATCATCATTCATTCTGGTCACATGAATATAAACAAATACATTTCAAGGGGCAATTCAGTAGTATACGGTAAATAACCTTTAAAATGTCCATAGCTATGACCGCCTAATTCCACTTTTTTTCTATTTACTTTAAAGAAATTATCCAAGATGCACACACAAAGATGTATGTCTATACAATGGAATACTAGACAGACATAAAAATGTTACCATTTTATGAGAGATACTAATTGCATTGAAACACATTCTCAATACAATATATTGTTAAAAGGAAAAAATTATAAAGCAAACTGTACAGAATGATCCCAATTTTTAATAAATCATCTTTATTGTGGTGGTGGTTACACAAATACACACATGATAAAAATGACATAGAACTATTATATATACATCCATTGTACTAATGGCAGTTTCCTGGCTTCTGATATTGTACCATAGTAATATAAAATATAACCATTGGGTATAACTGGGTGAACTATACACAGAACAACTCTGTGCTATTTTTGTAACATCCTGTATATCTATAATTATCTCAATAGAAAATATTTTTCTTTACATATGCAGTTTAGAAAAGAGGGACATAAAATAAAATGCTAATAGTCATTTCCACTGATTTATAAGATTTGGGTGATTTTTATTTTCATCACATTTTTAAACTTTTATTGAATGAGCAAATATTTTTATAATCAGAAAATGTCATATTATTTTAAATAATGTAAAAACCTAAAGATGCCCCAAGGAAAACTTTTTTAGTATATATTTATGTATGTGTATGTTAACATATATAGTAGATATACACATGAGAAAAAATAGATGGATGGATGGATAATAGAGCCAGTTACAAAATTTACCATATATTGGAATGAATTATCATGAAAGTGCTTCTGATAATGCAAAGAGCATAGATATGTGAGGAACAGACGGAGCTTTCATATTAATTAGTTAATAGTTAGCTACTATGTCTTTAAATTGAGTTAATCAGTTCTTTACATTTAAATCACATTTGCATAACTTTGTATTACATACTATATTGTGATCAACTACAAACATAGATGTCAACATTAACGAATGTCATAAACCAGCTTTGTTTTCCTTCTCCCCTCTCCCCATCAATGCAACGTCCTTCACCTCTTTCCTCTTCCTTGCCCTCAAGTATTATGATGAAAACAGTTTGAAGTGGAAGAAACCAGTTTGAATCTGGTTTTTCTATTTAGCATCTGTGGTTGTGGGCAAATCTATCCTCTCTGTGCCCCAGCTAACTCCTCTGTAAGATGGAAGTATTAATTAACTCATTCACAGAGTGGTTGAGAGAATTAACTGAGAAGACGTGCATGAAGTAACTAGGACTGGTAGGTTCTAACAGATGTGCGTTCCCTCCTTTTCCTTTCTCCCTTTACTTACCGTTCCTCAACCCCTGCCTTATTTTGTGAGAAAACACAAGGATTAAAAAAAGTTGCACATACTGGGACATTAATTTTCTCAGCAGTGTCACCTTTTAAGAATCAAACATCACTAGGGCCTTTTCTTTTGGGGGTTGGGGGGAGTAGAGGAGGACAGAGAGTCTTGTTTTTTGTCACCACCGAGAGCCCACCTAGTTCTATAGGGAGGCCAGCCTCTCCCAGTTAGAACCGTGGCTGGAGATCTAGTTTTACCGAATCAACCAAGAGTACATTCTCTGCAAAACCTCCTCAGAACGCTAAAGAAGGCTAAGAGCAATTCTATTCTCGAAGCTCTATTTCTTCTCCATGTCATTTTTAATGCTGCGGAATGCCATTATGCAATGATTTGAGTAGAAGACGGCTTTTCAAAATGGCATATTTTCTCGCTTATCCCGAAGAAGTCATCCTATATTTCAAATGGCCTACTTTCAAGCTGTTATATCAGTCAGATTAACACATGGTCACAGATTTAGCAATTTAGGGGAGGGAGAAGGGGGAGAGGGGGATGAAAGGGCTTGATTTGCCACTGTGATATAGCGCAGCCCTTAAATCTTTAGGATTCCTGCACGTCCTGGGCTCACCTCCGCAGTTGCTCCACGTCCGCACATACTCAGCGTTTCACATTCGGGTCGTCCAGCCTTTGTTCCCAGCTGACTATCACAGGCCTCAGGGCAGCCCACTGTGGTCATTTCCCATCATTCAAATAAATAACAAAAATGTGTGCTCCATAAACAGCAATAAGTGAAAAAGGCAAACCTGCCTGTCCTACATGTGACTCTCAGCGCAGCAAGCCGAGGGATCTTTAGTATGCCGGTCTCATTATACAATAACCCCTCTGGTCCTGAGCTGCATGAGTCCTTCCGATTTATATCAGTGTCTGGGTTGTTAATCTTTTACCATTCTGGCCTCCAGCCCATGCCTATTTTCTCTTAGCTGTAATCTAAGTGAATGCAATAGATTCTGAAGAGTCAAGCAGGCAGGCCTCCTTTTTAAATGTACAGATATTTAGGCAGAAAATTCTAGTATTTCATTGTAGTAGGCATTTGTTTTCCATTTTCTGAGCCTGGTTGCCCATTTTCTCCCCCCGCTCCCTGCCCCCTCTTTCCCCCATTCTGGGAGCTGCCAATACTTTCAGTAAACTCCTTTCCCATTAAATTTAGCCAATCATCTTCTGTTCTTTGCAGCCAAGAACCTGAGGAGCATAACCTTCAAGTTACCATAATACATTCTCATAATCTAAGATAATGGTGATAAAAATGTCAGGAGAACTTCAGATAACATGAATACCAATAAAAATATATACCTGAAAGAAAGATGTTTATGAAATAATGTTGGGGGGAACAAGCAATTTACAAAATGGTATGTATAGTATGGTCCTATTTTTGCAAAAGAAAAAAATATATGTATATATTTACACATCAAAAAAGACTGAAAGGATATTTACCAAAATGTAAACAGGGTGGATAATCTTCATGAGAAAAACTTGCCTGTAATTTTTATTTAATTCTTTTTGCTTCTCCATGTTCTCTGTAGTTTCTATCGTGAATACCCATTCCTTTTGCAATGTGAAAAAAAATGATAAATGTTATTTTAAGGAATGCATGCTCAAGGATGAACTTTCAGAATAATTAGGGGTTAGCTACTGATTGAAAACTATGTGGGCAATTAATGAAATGTTATTCCAAGGACCCGCCTTTGTAGCGGCTCTTGAATCTTAATGATACCACTGAAATATATCACCTATTGTTACCCAGTTCTCAAAAACTAAATATGTGCAAATAGGTCATGTTGTTAATCATGACTCACAAAGATGAATCACAGCATATAAGGCAAGCCACTAAAAGGCTGTAGTTAAACATACTATCGATCTATGTATAAAACTATTCCCACTATTTTGAGAATCTAAGTATTTCTTACAAATGATTATTACATGGGCTTGGCATTTGAGCAGCTTTTCTTCTTTGCGGCAGTTAAAATCATGCATTGTCATTCAGCACACATAACAAAGAACAACATTAATAAAGACAATTAACCAAATATGAGTAATTTAATACTATGGACTGAATCTTTTTGTCCCCCCAAAATTCATATGTTCAATTCCTAACCCCCAGTGTGATGATGTGAGGAGGTAGAGCTTTTTGAAAGGTAATTAGGTTATGAAGATGGAGCCCTCACGAATGGGATTAGTGGGCTTATAAGAAGAGGCCAGAGAGCTAGCTAGCTGGCTTTCAAACACGTGAGGATGCAATGAGAAGTTGCCAGTATGCAACCCAGAAGAGGGCCCTCACCAGGACTTGACCGTGCTGGCACCCTGATCTCAGACTTTCAACCTGCAGAATCATGAGAAATAAATTCCTATTGTTTATAAGCTTTCCAGTCCACGGTTCTTTGTTACAGCAGTCCAAGAAGACTACGACATTTGACTATATTGCAATTTCAGAAAAATCTCCCCCTTTTTTAATAAAGAAAATAAAAATAGGAATTTTTTAGTGTCAAAGCTCACTAGTTAAATTCTAACTTTTTCCATTTAATTTTTAAAGACTGTGCCATTACACAGTCATAATAATTTATTTACCTTACATCAATTCCTCTTCTGCTAGGAGAATTTTTTAGAAATATTTGTCTGTTTTTTCCTTTTCATTAATTCAACGTTGTGTCTGGTTTTGCTTCAAAGGTTGGAGGCAAAAC
>NW_012146523.1:70790-73650 GCF_000956105.1 Propithecus coquereli
AGAGTGAGACTCTGTCTGAAAAAAAAGAAAAAAAAGTATTCAACCTTACTAGAAATTAAATATATACAAATTAAAGCACAATACAATACTTTTCACCTATCAAATATGTATTGATTTTTTTTAATGCTAATACCCATGTTGGCCAAGTCACTGGTTAATGGACATCATCATTCATTCTGGTCACATGAATATAAACAAATACATTTCAAGGGGCAATTCAGTAGTATACGGTAAATAACCTTTAAAATGTCCATAGCTATGACCGCCTAATTCCACTTTTTTTCTATTTACTTTAAAGAAATTATCCAAGATGCACACACAAAGATGTATGTCTATACAATGGAATACTAGACAGACATAAAAATGTTACCATTTTATGAGAGATACTAATTGCATTGAAACACATTCTCAATACAATATATTGTTAAAAGGAAAAAATTATAAAGCAAACTGTACAGAATGATCCCAATTTTTAATAAATCATCTTTATTGTGGTGGTGGTTACACAAATACACACATGATAAAAATGACATAGAACTATTATATATACATCCATTGTACTAATGGCAGTTTCCTGGCTTCTGATATTGTACCATAGTAATATAAAATATAACCATTGGGTATAACTGGGTGAACTATACACAGAACAACTCTGTGCTATTTTTGTAACATCCTGTATATCTATAATTATCTCAATAGAAAATATTTTTCTTTACATATGCAGTTTAGAAAAGAAGGACATAAAATAAAATGCTAATAGTCATTTCCACTGATTTATAAGATTTGGGTGATTTTTATTTTCATCACATTTTTAAACTTTTATTGAATGAGCAAATATTTTTATAATCAGAAAATGTCATATTATTTTAAATAATGTAAAAACCTAAAGATGCCCCAAGAAAAACTTTTTTAGTATATATTTATGTATGTGTATGTTAACATATATAGTAGATATACACATGAGAAAAAATAGATGGATGGATGGATAATAGAGCCAGTTACAAAATTTACCATATATTGGAATGAATTATCATGAAAGTGCTTCTGATAATGCAAAGAGCATAGATATGTGAGGAACAGACGGAGCTTTCATATTAATTAGTTAATAGTTAGCTACTATGTCTTTAAATTGAGTTAATCAGTTCTTTACATTTAAATCACATTTGCATAACTTTGTATTACATACTATATTGTGATCAACTACAAACATAGATGTCAACATTAACGAATGTCATAAACCAGCCTTGTTTTCCTTCTCCCCTCTCCCCATCAATGCAACGTCCTTCACCTCTTTCCTCTTCCTTGCCCTCAAGTATTATGATGAAAACAGTTTGAAGTGGAAGAAACCAGTTTGAATCTGGTTTTTCTATTTAGCATCTGTGGTTGTGGGCAAATCTATCCTCTCTGTGCCCCAGCTAACTCCTCTGTAAGATGGAAGTATTAATTAACTCATTCACAGAGTGGTTGAGAGAATTAACTGAGAAGACGTGCATGAAGTAACTAGGACTGGTAGGTTCTAACAGATGTGCGTTCCCTCCTTTTCCTTTCTCCCTTTACTTACCGTTCCTCAACCCATGCCTTATTTTGTGAGAAAACACAAGGATTAAAAAAAGTTGCACATACTGGGACATTAATTTTCTCAGCAGTGTCACCTTTTAAGAATCAAACATCACTAGGGCCTTTTCTTTTGGGGGTTGGGGGGAGTAGAGGAGGACAGAGAGTCTTGTTTTTTGTCACCACCGAGAGCCCACCTAGTTCTATAGGGAGGCCAGCCTCTCCCAGTTAGAACCGTGGCTGGAGATCTAGTTTTACCGAATCAACCAAGAGTACATTCTCTGCAAAACCTCCTCAGAACGCTAAAGAAGGCTAAGAGCAATTCTATTCTCGAAGCTCTATTTCTTCTCCATGTCATTTTTAATGCTGCGGAATGCCATTATGCAATGATTTGAGTAGAAGACGGCTTTTCAAAATGGCATATTTTCTCGCTTATCCCGAAGAAGTCATCCTATATTTCAAATGGCCTACTTTCAAGCTGTTATATCAGTCAGATTAACACATGGTCACAGATTTAGCAATTTAGGGGAGGGAGAAGGGGGAGAGGGGGATGAAAGGGCTTGATTTGCCACTGTGATATAGCGCAGCCCTTAAATCTTTAGGATTCCTGCACGTCCTGGGCTCACCTCCGCAGTTGCTCCACGTCCGCACACACTCAGCGTTTCACATTCGGGTCGTCCAGCCTTTGTTCCCAGCTGACTATCACAGGCCTCAGGGCAGCCCACTGTGGTCATTTCCCATCATTCAAATAAATAACAAAAATGTGTGCTCCATAAACAGCAATAAGTGAAAAAGGCAAACCTGCCTGTCCTACATGTGACTCTCAGCGCAGCAAGCCGAGGGATCTTTAGTATGCCGGTCTCATTATACAATAACCCCTCTGGTCCTGAGCTGCATGAGTCCTTCCGATTTATATCAGTGTCTGGGTTGTTAATCTTTTACCATTCTGGCCTCCAGCCCATGCCTATTTTCTCTTAGCTGTAATCTAAGTGAATGCAATAGATTCTGAAGAGTCAAGCAGGCAGGCCTCCTTTTTAAATGTACAGATATTTAGGCAGAAAATTCTAGTATTTCATTGTAGTAGGCATTTGTTTTCCATTTTCTGAGCCTGGTTGCCCATTTTCTCCCCCCGCTCCCTGCCCCCTCTTTCCCCCATTCTGGGAGCTGCCAATACTTTCAGTAAACTCCTTTCCCATTAAATTTAGCCAATCATCTTCTGTTCTTTGCAGCCAAGAACCTGAGGAGCATAACCTTCAAGTTACCATAATACATTCTCATAATCTAAGATAATGGTGATAAAAATGTC
>NW_012146523.1:75455-80023 GCF_000956105.1 Propithecus coquereli
TCATTAGATTATCATAAATAGCATATTTTATGAAAAGTATCTATATTTTCTAAAACAAAAAGAAATTAATGAGAGAATATCATTGCTATACTTTTTGCAAATCTCTTTAATGTCCGGCTCAATCAATGACAACGGGATTATCCTATCTACTTCTGTATTTACTCTGTTGCAATATCACACATCATTTAGCCTCTAGAAAAGCCAATGTTCACCCATGAGAAAACAAAAGTGAAAAAGGCAAGTAACACCTTAGTATCATTATGAAAATAGTTTTGACGTCATGAACTCCCTGAAAAGATTTCAGGGAACTCCCTCCCTAGGACTCCCCATACTGAGAACTATTACTACACATAAAGCCACAAGAGATATACATGAGTTGATGTCTTCTCATGGTTATACAGGAGCTAAATCAGGTATCTAGCACAGGGCACTAAATATTTTCTGGGTCAAGGAATACTTTCCTCATGGCAGTTGTTGGCTCTCTAAGCCACAGTAACGGATAAAGATCTCTTCGGACCTTTCATTGAGATGCAAGGAGAATTGCCTCACCTTCCCAATTTTCAGCTATGACAGGACTCAGGGATACAACCATAGGGAACCCTGTTTTACAACAACCCCCAACTCTGTCCCTCTATTTCAGAAAGTTAATGTTTGTCCCTAAAATACCAAAGGATACCAAAATCCCTCAGGAAAGGAACACCCTCCATTCCCATCATAGATTATCCCAAAGACAACTAGCTCTTGAGGCTGCCTTAACTTTCTCATTAGTCTTTAAAAAAATTTATGTATTAAGATTCGACTAATAACGGCTGTACATATATCTTGGGCCATACAGTGGGCTAACCACTTTACATGCATTTTCTTATTTAATGCAAAGAGGATTCTCATGGATTACTCACTCTGAGAGAAGTTAGCTGCCATGTTGTAGGGATATTCAAGCACCCTGCCCAAGGAGCTTATGGGGTTCCTTGGTAGCAGATCCTACAGCCCCAGCTGATATCTTGTTTTTTTAAAGAAACACAGTCTTGCTATGTTGCCCAAGCTGGTCTTGAGCTCCTGGGCTCAAGCGATCCTTCTGCCTCAGCCTTCTGAGTAGCTGGGGCTACAAGTGCAAGCCACCATGTCCAACCTTCCTATGAAACATTACCATTTAATGGAAACACTTTAGTGACTGTTCTTTAATGCAATAATTGTTTCAACAACCCATGATTGTCAAACCATCATCTAAGCTAGAAGACTGAAATGAAAAAATGAATATAGACAGTTAATACAGAAGAAATTTTTAAAACTATCTTCCACTCACACACTCAATCACAGATTAACAGAGGCTCTCCCAATCCCTCCAGAAAATGTACTCACTGATGCCAACATTATGCTGGCCCTTGTGACCAGTAGGCATACATACACCTCACTTAATGACAGGGATTATACCAGTTGAGTTGTACTTTAACCAGAGTCAGTTAAGTTGAACTTGTTTTTATTATTATGTAATTTAATGTAATATTTGATCAACTGATAAGTATGAGAATAAAGAGTTGTTTCTATGAAATTTCAGCTGAATACTTTTGGAAAGTTGTAATAAAGGTAAGTCCCTTAAAAATACTAGAGTTGAGTCAAGTCTGGGTATAACAACTTTTAAAAGACTACAGAAAAAAGGTAAAATGCTAAAAAAACTGATAAGTATGAGAATAAAGAGTTGTTTCTATGAAATCTCAGCTGAATACTTTTGGAAAGTTGTAATAAAGGCAAGTCCCTTAAAAATACTAGAGTTGAGTCAAGTCTGGGTATAACAACTTTTAAAAGACTACAGAAAAAAGGTAAAATGCTAAAAAAAAAAAAAAGTGCTAAAAGAATTCGTTCTCAAATTTCTGAAAGAATGTAACATCTTGCCTGAGAAATTAAAAATTGTAGATAATTCATAATGGGTGAATTTTATAAAAATAAACAAGTTAGCCCCAATCAAGTGCTAGTATTGACTATAGCATTGTAAATTATAGTGTTTATTATAAATGATATAAAAATTCAGAAAGTAAACACCAACTGTGCTAGAATCATCAGGACAGTTCCATGAAGGGAGTGGGACATGAGCTAGGTCTTACAGGATTGGGGAGGAGTTGTTCTTTTTTGTGTAACATGTGATTTTCAAATGATGAGATAAAATGAATTCAATGAGTCATTCATGAAAATCTGGCATGCATTCACTGTCACATCTTGCCTTCCCATTGTTCTATATTTCTCATCCACCAAAATCTACCAACTGATAACATACCTTGTCATTGCTGCTTGTTTATTTCCACCTTTGACTTTCTCAAACTCCCACTTTGTTCTCTCTATGAAAATTCCCTTCCCTGTATTTTTAACAACTTTCACTTTGCCAGTTCTAGAGACCTCAACCTTTTGCCATTCTGCAGCTTGGACATCTTTTTCCTATCCTTCATTGCTTGTTGTTCCTGATTACAAAATGATGTCCAAATAGCAGAACTTTTCTTAAGATTTTATGATGCAAGTATTAAAAAAAAATCACAAACCTACCCCAGTATATTCTATTTTTACAAAACTATTCCCTGAATCCACATCCCTGAGCCCCTTGAGTTCAAAAAGTTTTGTGTTGTCTGTGCATATTCACTTCATTTCCATACCTCTCATATTCTCCTCCTGGCTGTTCAAAGGGCTGCCTCCTTCCCTTCCACATGCCAGGTTAAATATCACCTCCGGAGAGAGGCTTTGCTCAACCTACCAACCTACCTAAGCAGCCCCTGCCTCCGCCCCACTAGGCTGTGCCATAGCATCCTCATATCCTGCTTATCTCCTTCTGAGCACTTACCAATGTCTAATTACTTGTATTTATCTATTTACTTCTTAAGCATTTCTTTTTCCTCTAGAATTGAAGTGCCAGTGGAGCAGGGAGCATGTCTGTTCCATTTATAAACCCAGAGCCCTGCACAGTGCATGGCATATAATAGATGATCAATAAACATCAAATGATTGAGTGAATGGATGGATGCATAATTTTGCTAAGCAGCCACTTTAACTCTTTGGTGAGTACACTCATAATTTTTCTTACAAGAGCACATATATATTTTTTCTTTTCAAAATAAAAGGATTGTACTATGTGTACTTTTATTACCTATTTTTGTTCACCTAAAATATGGCATAAACATCTTTCTATGGGAGAAATTTCTTATCTTCATCTTCATTTGAATATGGAAGAGGTTTCCAACATATGGAAGCTAACCAATTTCCTATTTTTGAGCATTCAGAGTGATTTTTTACTAATTCGGATATATGGAACCTCTGTTTTCTGAATTTGAAAGAAGTATTGTCACTCTCTTTCAAGATTACCCATTCATTAACCGTAGTAAACGTCTCTTTTTACGCTATGTCATCTAAGAACTCTTGTTTTCTACCCCTTTCTATTTACAAAAATTATCGTACATTCTATTTTAGTGCAGCTCTTCTGTGTTACATCATCTCTCATATTATTTCAACAGAAGAGAAAAATAGTCATTTTCCACTCAAACTGCAACATTTTTACTCAAACAGCAACATTTTGTATTGACATTCTACGTGCCTTTCTTCACTTTGTGTTAATCATTAAATTTTCTTTCTTCTTCACATTTCAACATTTCCGTGAAGATTTTTTAATTTTCCTAGTATGTTCTTCTTCTCCCTTGGCTGGCTTTTCATAAGAATACTAAGGTGAATACTATATTTATGATAATTTTCCCCCTCATTATTTTGGCCCTACTATTCTTTTTCCAAATATGGCCAATTTTTTTTCATTCTGTGCTATATCAATTGGTCAGTTACCTAACTCAATTCAGTATCTCTAAGCACTGATAAGTTAGTCATTAATTTTCTTAAATACCCAATTAAATTTTTTGACATCTCTCTACTCTAAACTCTCTCCTTTATGACTCTGTTCTCTACTTCTTACACACTTTTAGTTTCTTGTATGTCAATTCTTAAATTAG
Organism: Propithecus coquereli; assembly: GCF_000956105.1. Taxonomy (NCBI): domain Eukaryota; kingdom Metazoa; phylum Chordata; class Mammalia; order Primates; family Indriidae; genus Propithecus; species Propithecus coquereli. Next base: position 79,430 of record NW_012146523.1, read on the forward strand.
AAAGAACACTGGGGCTACAACATGTGGTCTTTGAACACCCAAAGGGCAAAAGCAGACATTCCATGAGAGCCAAAGGGAAACTGAAGCACCATAAAAAGAAGGATGACTTATCCACATTAACTCCCCCAGGAAATTATTTAAACTACTGTGAATGTGTTTTACAGGAAAATATGGTAACAGTAGAAAGCAAAAATAAAATAAAGACAGATATTCTGCTGCAAAGTTTTTCTAGTAGTTAGGCAGATGCATAAATATAGACAACTAGATGATAGTTATCAATACCAAGAGATGTCATTGTACCCAAGAGCATGGAGAATTCTTGCCAATTTTGGAATGTAAAATGCATTTGGTACAATAGAGCAATACGCATATTGTCCTGTTGGAAAAGGATTTATTTGAGCAAGAAAAAGGTGAAAGATATCACATATCCAAGGTTGATGGGAAATTCATTTGCAGTGGAACCATGGAGATGGTAAATCTAGCACCACAGAAAAGATGGAGGCAAGGACTACTCCTTGCACAGAAATCCTCTATCCAATAAGAAATGCTTAGTTGTCTTGCTGTTTTGTTTTGTTTGGCTCAAAGGAAACTCTC
>NW_012146523.1:81563-95893 GCF_000956105.1 Propithecus coquereli
GATTATTTAATATATTCTATTCTGTTAAAATGAAAACCAGAAAAATTATCTTTTTGTATTTCATATTTTTTCAAAAAGCATTTAATGTGGTTAACATTAACATAACGACATGGTTAATGTGGTTAAGCAAAGGATCATGGTGAGGGGGAAAAATAGTAGTGTATATGAAATATTTATTTTAAAAAAATCATTTTTAGGCCAGGTGCCATGGCTCACATCTGTAATCCTAGCACTTTCAGAGGCCAAGATGGGAGGATCGCTTGAGGCCAAGAGTTCAAGACCAGCCTGAGCAAGAGCGAGACCCCGTCTCTACAAAGAATAGAAAAATCATCCAGGTATGGTGGCACGTGACTGTAGTCCAGGTACTTGGGAGGTGGAGGCAGGAGGATCACTCAAGCCCAGGAGTTTGAAGTTGCAGGGAGTTACAATGACACCATTGCACTCTAGCCCACAAGACAGAGCAAGATCCTGACTCAAAAAAGAAAAATCATTTTTATACCTCTCCCAAATAAAGTTAATAGTGGAAACCTACAACTTTATTTGTGCATGTTCAATTTCAATATAACAATCCATCTATGGTTAATGTCAACATTGTATAATGAATTTTAGCATTGGAAAACACCACGCAGTTCTACAAACTGCTATGTATAAGCGTTGAACTATGCTAGGCACTGTGAGGCATACAAAAATAAACAAGACATTCTATTAATACTTGCCATTCAGGGAGTTTATTAAGCAGAAGGATTCTTAAAACATATGCACTAAAAATTATAAACTATATAAAAGTGGCACAAAGAAAATATTATGAAAAACTGAAGAGTTTATTTCAGAGGAGGAAAATCAACAAAAACGTAATGAAAGAGCCAGTGTTTGAGCCTCTACTAAGACCTTGAGTAGCGTATCAAAAGGTAGAGAAGTGGATGGAAGGATGTGCGCACAATAGGAAAACAGGAGAAGAAAAGATAGGTTTGACTAAAGCCTGGGGTTACAAAAGCGACAGACATAAGGAATCCAAATACAAATTCAGACATTGTGAACTCACTCCATAAGGGTAAGAAGCTTTGAAGGTTCTCATTTTTCTTTGAAACCTCTGAGCAAAAATGACATGCCCCAACATGTCCTTAAAGAGGTCACTGCACAAAGGGTCAAGATCAATGATTTGGAGAGATGACAGACTGGCAAGAAGACTCTTGCAATTGTAAAAATCAAAGGTATAAAGAACCTGAACTAAGGCAATGATCAAATGTATATTAAAGCCACTTAATCTTCCCATATCTCAGTTTACCAATTTGCCCAATACTGACAATACCTATGTTCCATCCTGCAGACAATTGAAACATTAGCAATAAGAAGAGAAGTTCGTTAACTAAATTCAGGAATTCAAAACAATGCAAACAAAATATAGGTGCACTGTAAAAAACTTAAACTGCTTAAAAATCTAGTTTGGGGTATCTGTAAAGAATTTTTAACAATAATTTTCTAATTTTCTATAACAATGTTAAATTCATCTTGAAAGTGAATTAGAGGTAATTTTTAAAAGTTGTATATATTAAGTGTGCTCAAATTCTCTAGAGCTAATGTTTAGTATTCATCTTACTGCAGTAAAAATTGTTCACATCTAGCGAGAGCTTTGGAAAATCTAGGGCTATTCAAGCTGCACACAACTTTTTAGCACTGGTGTTGCTCTGGTGTATGTATGTACGTGGAGTTTTTAGTTTTACAGATAATTAATTTGTATATATGGATTTCTTTCCTCCTAAGGTTATTGTGGGATGCCATAAATGTTTGGTAAAATTTCAAGTATAAATATTAAGGTACTACACAGTCTTAGAAGTGGAAGCCCATTATACATTTATGAATTAACAATTATACTATAGATTGATGTGAAATTGCTGGTTCAATTACTATGAGTACAAATGTTAGGAAAAAAATTGAAACGCTTTGCAAAGTACCTTATAATGAGTTTGAATTTAAATTTGCTAGTGATTTTTCAAAACACAAATAGGAATAATTCTGTATCTCCCTCACCATATCTTTCTATAATAAGAATAAAATTTCCACAACAGCAATGACAATTTATTTTTAAGCACAAATAAGAATTATACAAGACATGTGTGAAGAAATTTTACTGCAACATTAAAAGACTTCTGTAAATATACATTTACCGTATTTCTGGGTTGGAAAACTCAAAATTGAAAAGATACTAATTCTCTACAAAATAAAATGTGAATATAATACAATACCAAGTGAAGTCATAAGATAATTTTGGAGGAGAGGGGCCTTGAAAAAAATAATTCCTAGTTTGTTTGGAAGAATAAACAACATGAATACTGAATATCCAGACATTTTCTGAAAAAAAAGAATAATGAGATGAAACTAACTCTACGAGATTTTAAAATATATTTTAAAGTCACAAAAATGAAAGGTCCTGACAAGGGAGCTAGCACAGACACGAAAATCAATGAAACAGAGCAGAATAAATAAGTGGTTAATGATGATTTGGGTGGGGGTGGTGACTCAGTGGTAAAATGGTAGGTATTCAGTAAATGTGGCTGGGAAACGGAGAAAAATCTATAGTTAAACAGGAACAGAAAACTTTATCCCTAATTCATACCTTCATTCAGAATAAAATCCAGGTAAGTTAAAGATATAAATATTTAAAATGTAATTATAAGTATATAAGAAAAAAATTGCCTGTAATCAGGGCAGGGAAAAACTTTCTAAAGATACCATAACCTGGAAAAGGTAAATGAATCTGACTGCATAAAGCTATTTAACAGTGAACTGCAACAATGCTGAAAATAAGATTAAATGATAAAAAAATGGAGCCAGGGGAAACTGTAATATATGAGGCAGAGTATGACCATAAAAACAAGATATTTTTCATATCTATTAAGGTCCTAGCAGAAAACAGATGGCATGCTCAAGAGGGGCAATTGGGGGATTTTAATGAGAGGACTTTTTACAAAAGTGTAGACAAAGCTAAGAGAGAAATCAACCGAGGATGGTGAAGCACCCAAGAGCTAGCAACAGCCCAGAAGGGATCCATTTCCCACCCTAGGTCAGAGAGGAGTAGGGAGGGAGCAGTTACTGGAACATACAATGAGTAGAGACCACCAGATCGGAGCCATAGCCTTTGGTAGAAGGCTGCAGGCCACCCACCATCAACCTGGCAGAGAGGGAGCAGGCGAATAAATGCCTTGACCTCACTCTGCTCCCATCTGTCCACCTCCTGCCAATGGCTCCAGGGGCTGACTCAGGAGGAAGCCAGAGGGCAAGAGGCCCACCGGTGCTCCAAAGAGCAGGGTGGGGAAGGGTGGGGAGTGTATCTGGGGGTGGAGATGGAAAACTTGTCATTGGCAAATATTAAAAGAATGATTTATCGGTGCTGGAGAGGGTGTGGAGAACTGGTGATTTGAGTACATGTTTGTGGTTGTGGAAATAGTTCCACCCTTCTGAAGGTCAAGTTGACAATATGAAATGTCAGCATCCTACAACCCAGAATTCTACTTCAAAGAATCTATCATTCAGAAATAGTCCATGAACCAGTATGTGTGTATACATGTGTGTGTATACATGTATATGTGTGTGTGTATATATATGAATATTCATCACAGCATTGTTTATTATAATAAAAATTTCATAACAAGCTAAATGTCCATTAGTAGGGAGCTGCTTAAACATATTGTATTTGTAAACTGGAGTATTATGCCAACATTAAAATTGATTATTTATGCTTGCAGTTCTTAATAAGGAAGGATGGTCATAATTAAATGATAAAATTAATACAGAAGAGTATATGTACAGAAAACAAATCAGAAGGAATATATACCTGAGGAAGTGGTGAAATTATAAATGATTTTTATTTATTACTTTTATTCCTGGCTATATGTGTTTTCCAATTTTTTAAACGATAAACATGAATTATTATTTAGTAGTTGGTGGGGGAAAAAAAGGAAAGTTTTTTTAATGTAAAAGTAACTCTAACATCAGATATTTTGGGCCCTTTTCAATTTGGTTTCTTACTGATTTCAAAAGAAAAATGTGTGCCCTTTATTAACCAAAAAAACTAGATAGAGTTCTGCATCTGGGTAAATGAGGTCCTCTGTAATAAAAAGCCGGGGGAATGGAGAGCTATAAATATTTATAAGAGAATTGTATTTTGTGAGGAACAGAGATGTTTCTAATGATACCAAAAAAAAGGTATATTATAAAGCTGCTTCAGCCACAAAATGACAGGATCACCAGTCATCAAACTCATCTTTTTCTCCAGCTTCTAAAATATAGTGTCAACCTCGCAGCATGAAACCCATTATAAATTGCAGTCCTAATTTTACATTAATATCAAAATAAGACTAACTAAATTTAAGTGTCAAACAGCATACTGCACATAGTATTATTTATGTCTTATAGAAAAACTGAAGTTTTTAAAAATTCCTCAATATCAATTAGATTAACTAGATGTTCCTGGCTATTAGGAAAAGGCAATTTATTCCTAGAGATAATCAGAAAACTAGTCTATGAAATAAAATTATGTCCTATTCTGGGAGCTGCATTAAAAAATACAATTTCTGGGCTCAGGTTAACAATGACAAACCGACCAAATACACACATTTCTCTCTTCTTCCTCCTAGACCCTACTTATGATAGTGAAGAAATATAAGAAATATAACACACACACATACACCAATCACAAGAAACAGAACAGAAGGGAATCCATTGGCAGACAGGAGATTTCAAGAAAATTCTGAAAGATGGAAAGAACAATGCTTAGGGAAGGAGTCACAGCAAAATGTGAACATAGAGGCAGCTATGGAAACAAGGACACAAAGTTGCCTCACTCCTTGAGAGAACCCCAGAAGAGCTTGGAATTGGAAACTAAGTTACGGCGAAAGTGGGAGTAAGATATAAAGCTAAAAAGAGGAAAATGAATTGGAAGTCAGTGTGGTAGCCTTTTTCTAAGATGGCCTTCAGTGATCCTTATCCCCTGGTATTCACTTATTTAGCCCAGTCCTATTTTAAATAAAGAATGGCCCTATGTGGCCAATGCTGCCATCCTGTGAGAATACTAAAAGCTTTCTGAGAGAAGGAAGGAAGGAAAGAAGGGAGGGAGCAAGGAAGGAAAGAAGAGAGGGAGGGGAAGGGAGGGGAAGAGAAGGGAGACAAAGCAGCAATTTTATACAAAGCAACAGTAATGTGAACTGAATCAGATTTTCCTAAGAGCAGGCAATGCCTGCACAATGTTGAAAGAAAGATGGTGTGGCGGTTATGAGTGGGAACTCTGGAGTCAGACTGCCTGGGTTTGAATTCTTGTATTTCCAATTACTGGCTGCCTAACCTCATTTTAACTACTTTCACCTGCCTCCAGATAGGTGCCAATGGCCACAGGCTGTCAGATCCACGAGGAACAAAACAGAAAAAATAATCAGGACTGCTGGGTCAGGTTAGACGGGATGGTTAACAGGAGTAAGGCCTAGCCCAGTGCTGACAGCAACCAGGATAAAGGCCTTGGTCTTCAATCTACCATGTAAAGTAGAAGCAAAGGAAGCCAAAGCCAAGTCTGTGGGACAGTGGCCCAGAGGGATCAGGAAATCGAAGAGGATCTCCAGCCCCCTTTTCCAAGAGAGAACTGGCAAAGAAACGATACAACGTGCGTGGGACAGGGCCGGTATGGCAGACTGGCTCCATGGCGTGGGGGTTAGATTACAAAGCTGATGTATCACCAGACCCAGACACTGGGGCACCAGACAAAGGCTATGTCTACACCTTGCTTCCTGAAAAGGAAGGCAGGATTATCACTTTCAAGACAAGGTCAATTTAGCCAGGAGGGGTCATAAATAAACCCTATTATATTCATTAAACTGTAATGAACGTCTCCACCCTAAACTATGAGGGCTGCAGGAGCAGAGATTACATCTTGTTCCTCTTTATTCCCAGAGTTGGACGCCTGATCAACACTTGATAAATAAAAGAAACAATACACACATTCATTCATTTATAATTCTATAAATGAACGGTGATTTTTGGTGTTAAATTAAATTAAAACAGAGGCCTGAAGAATCCCTGAGCAGACAAAGCCAGTTAGGCCTTGTAAGTGATCTTAATCCTGCTTGATTTACCAACATAAGTGAAATTTAACTGGGGCTATTTCTTATAAATGCCTGTATTAAAGAAAAATGAAACTTAAGGCTAACCAATAAGAAGCTACCACCTCACTTATATAACCGTGGACTTTCCAGCAATGTAGATCGCATAAGGCAACTATATAACTCACCAACCAAATATTTTTTGGCTATTTCTCTGTTTACACTATAAAGTCTTCGCCTTGCACTCCCTCGGCAGACCCCCTGAACCGCTTCTGGTTTGGTACTTCCTGATTCCTGAATTGCTCCAATAAACTCTAAAATTTTATCATGCCTCAGTGTACCTTTTAATGTGAGAGACCTCTGAATCAAAAACGAAAGGTTTAAGATCATTTCAGGCTCAGAATTAGTTTATTGCCCAGTTAATTGTGGCCTCTCCTTGGAGGCACTATTGTCCCCACTACCCTGGTTCCTGCCCTCACAGTGAGTGCACTCCCTCTGGCCGCTGCCCAGCTGCTCACCTCCAGATCACACCCTCTGGAGCCTGCACTGCCCTCAAGATGCCTGCCCACTGGCAAGGGTGTAAATGGCCAGCCATCCACTCTGGCCCTGTCCAAAGTTCCCCTGTCTCCTTTCCTCAGGCATGGGGGATTCGTTGTGCTGGAGGAGAGGCACACAAAACTCCAACTTTCCTGATTGGTCCCTGGCTGTCTCCCCTCTCCGGCATCCCTTATCTTTTCTTTCACTTTTAGGAACACAGTTTCAAACTCAGTAACTTCCAGCAAAAACTTGCTTGGTGATATACAGACAAGGAAACTGAGTCCCAGAGAAGATGGGTAACTCGTCCCAAGTCACAGAGTTAAGACTAAAATAAACCTCAGACTTAACTTTTTATGCCTCCCTGCAAACCTTCCCAAGTCTTTAATCTTCTAGCAGCAGGCTCCCACACTGGCCCAGCAGCCCCACCTTCATTCTCCAAGCAAGTACCAACAGCCCCAAGCCCAGCCCCAAGCCGACACTGCTGACCTCCACCTGCACTCTTCTTCCAGAGGGACGAAGCCTGCAGTCAGGAGCTTTATGCCCTATAAATCCTACATTATACCTTTGTTTTCTAAAGGTCACATCCAACAGCGTGTCTTAAAAACACTTGAGTGTTTGCATTTATCCTAAAAATATGGCCTTTAGCTTCCAGAGAAAAAGCAAAATACCATGAATTTAGAACAAACTCAAGAGGCAAGCCTGTCTGAAATGGGAGAAAATAATATAATGATGCTGCACTGTTTTCAAGGAAACGAGGCTTTGCCATGGCCATGTCCATATACTAACTACAACTGGACATAGAAATCATACTTGGAAGAAGACCCTAATTTAATGAATAGTTAAGAATTATTTGAATTAGCAAATCAGAGCATCAATCTGCACTATCACAAGGCCCAGCTTACAGTCATTACACTTTGTATAATAAGCGCAGTCACTGAAGTTCTTTAAATTATTTATTCTCCAAAGTGTACAAACACTTCTCCCCATACTCTTATCAGACTATTTTCTCCCCTAGAAATATTCTTTGTATTATCTGTGGATTTAAAAGATAATGGTAACATGTTGAATTGTTTGTGTCATTCCCCAACACTATGAGTCATTAATAACCATATATTTGCTAAAAATAAAAAATGCCAAAATACATTACTGCTCATTTAATTTCATTCCTCTTAATTATGTGATTGCATGAAGGCCTTAAACCCATTTCGCTAATCTTTTCTAAAGAAGCAATTTTTTTTTACTATATTTTATTTTCCAAAGTAGTTATTCTCAATGTTACATGAGTTACAATATCTTGTTGTTGATCATTTATCAGTCCTTCCTTCTAAAAGTGCACAATGGCCATAATACCAGTCATAGCCAAGAAAAACATAAAATTTGGAGCCCAGATTAAGACACTTCTGAGAGCAAAAAGAGGCACAATTAATAAATACACCAGGCATAAACTGACTCCACCCTAGGAAAACTGAGAAAGATGACCAGCCCAGCACAGTGGTTCCCATCCCAAGAATGTTTCCTGTGTAAAATTTGTCAAAGGATAAAGCCAAATGCACAAAGATTCTCATGGCTATAGAATATTTATTAGTAAAAAATGAGGAGCAACCTAATACAGAAAATATTAAGGTATGGGAATGTTAATTATAGATGTAATTAATTGATATTATAGAAATCATTAAAATTTATCACCATAAACATAACAGTATAAAGTGGCATGAAAAAATACTTAAGACATAATTTTGAGTAGAAAAAGAATAGAAATTCACATGAGTGCTGGTATCACAGCTATGTAAAATTATATTTATATATATAGATATACGGAGATATGACCAGCTACATAATTTGTGGGACCCCATGCAGAATCAAAGTGAGGGTCCCCTTGTTAAAAATTATTAAGAATCTCAACACAGTGACAGCAGAAACTTAACCCAAACACGAAGCCCTTCTCAGGATGGAGCCCTGTACCACTTGTGCTGCTGTAACAAAATATGTTAAGCTAGGTAATTTACAAACAACAGAAATTTATTTCTCACAGTTCTGGAGGCTGGGAAGTCCTGGATCAAGGTGCCAACAGATTTGGTGTCTGGTGAGTGCTCTCTGCTGCATAGATGGCCCCTTCTTGCTGTCACCTCACATGGCAGAAGGGGCAAACAGGCTCACTCAAGCCTCTTTTATAAGGGAACTAATCCCATTCATTAGGGCTCCACCCTCATGACCTAATCACCTCCCAAAGCCTCCATCTCTTAACACTATTGCATTGGAGATTAGGTTTCAACAGATGAGTTTTGGAGGGACACAAACATTCAGACGATAGCATATTGCAAAGGTCGTGGGCCTATGAAGCCTGGAGAAGGAATAATTGGAAAGAGAGAAAATCAAAATAAGTGAGTTAGTTGCAAGGCTCATGGGATTTTTTTGTTTCGTTTTTGTTATTGTTATAATATTGTTTTTTCATAAAGTAGATTATTTTAATTGGTAACACATCCTTAGGTTAACACATAGTAAAATAAACTTTAACAATGTTTGCATCTTCTGACACCCTGAAAATAGACACATCCTAGGTCTCTAGCTCTCCATCCTGTCTGAGCATCGACATCTCCCGTGCAGCTTAATACATTCCAAATGTCCACCCCTCACTCAGAGATTTTGATGCAGCTGGTCTGAAACAAAGCAATTGAAACATAGCTATATAGCATTCTAAGCTTCCTTTTCCAACAGAAGGATTTCAAGTGTTCCTTTTCATGACTTTATCTCACTACCAGTCATGTGGGGGGAGAGTATTGGTTTGTGGTTTTAACTCGTACACTCTGTTTTTGGTTTGTTTTGCCTATTTTTATTCGCTAAACCTGGAGATACACTTAGGTAAGCTTTCAAAATATTAATAGTAAATATTCAAGTTATGTAATTCTATGGTAAAATAATATTGTATCTGTAAGAAGAACAAGAAGAGATTTTAGATACAGAGAATGAGAAATCTGTTGAGAGAATTGTTGAGATTTTTTTCTACTATGTGTCTTCAAGATGAGATCTGGTGTGACTTTATATGGGATTTATTCTGGCCAGCCACAAAACTTATTAACAAGAAACAGTATTCCAGATAAGAGGTCATCAATCAAAGATATGTGAAAGATGTCTCTGTCCAGGTAAATGCCACATTCACCATGCAGTTCTCAGCTCAGGCGTCAACGCCTACGTGAGCACTCTCTGCCCAGCAATGTCTGCCCTGGATAGGGGCAAGGCCTGGCACTCACTCTCAGGGGCCGACCATGCACTTGCACGACCCTGAGAGAAGGTGCTTCCCTAAATGTGGAGCCCTGGGCACCTCACCTGTCTCACCCGTGTCTAGGCCCTGGACACAGGAATTTTTAATATCTGTGTTCTATCTCTGTCTTCTTGATTCTAAAACCAAATAACAATTTTTCCCTTAATAGTCTTCTTAGTGAACATTCTCAATCATCAGTAATTATTTGAATTGAATGTTATTGTCAGTAAATCTGGCTTTCAAATGTTCATTAACAATATGTCAAAGTATGTTTAATTAAATCCTTGGATGACATAAATAAAATCTCTGTACTATTTATTCTGTACCATTAAAACCTAAAATGACCTTTAAACAAAACGTCACCCAGTACTTCCCCATTCTAGAGAAGATAAGAACCAGCAGCCCTAGGCAGACAAGCCTCCGTTAGTGCGCTGGTCTTCGTCAATCCAAGAGGGGAGAGGAGTGAGGGGAAAAGAATTCTTACAGAGGGGAGAGAAAGATTCGGGTGATCATTGTCTGCGGCTGGCTGCCCTCAGCTTCTCCACTTCAGGCACTGATGTTTTCTACCCACAGCCTCACTGCCATAAGCTAGGTGCTATATCTCTCACAATTATTCAGAGTTTGTAGAGAACACTTGGTACAGCAGCACCGGCAGCATCACCAGAGAGTTTGTTGGAAATGCAGAACCTCAGGTCCTAGCCCAGGACTACTGGATCAGTGTCTGCATTTTGACAAGATCCTCAGGTGATCTGCAGATACATTAGCATTTGAAAGGCATGCTCTATTCCAGCCCATCCCTTCCCCAATAGGGTCTGAAGCAGCATTTCTATCATAAGCAAAGGGACCAGCCAGTGTCAGAGTGAGCTCAGGCTGACATGTCTCCAAGCAGCTGTAGCAGGGTTTCCTCCCTAACCCTTGATGTGTTTGCCCAGCCTTACAATAGGTTTCTGCCATGGTTGCTAATTAGCAGACTGAGACTAGCACTCTGTCTCAATTCACACTCTGTGAATCCCAAGCTCAGCCCGGAGGACTTGGGAAATTTACCTGTGCGTTTTTTTGGTTGTCACAATGATTTGGGTGTGCTGTTGATATTTAGTGGGCACTAGTGTCCTGAAATCCATGAGATAGTCCTGCAATACAAAGAGTGGCCCCACATTCCAGGAAAATTTCAAGTATTACTGGGCATTTCTTTAGGTGAAAATTTTGTCTATAATTATCTGAGCCTAGGAGTTAACTTCATTTCACACATGAACACAAAGTACTTTTGCAGGAATGCAACTACTATGCAAATCAAGGGAAAAGCAGACTTTGTTTTGGTCAGAATTTTATCAAGAATTGTTAATAAATGTCCTGAAAAATCACATTAATAATGGCAACACCACTGCTAATTTAATTGCCAATTCAACACACCTGTGTCTGGCTACAGGTGAAAGCTTTTTCTTTCTCAGAGGATTGCTCTGATCTCTTCATTATGTCTTCTAGGACCAAGCTGCTGACCAAGTGTATTCCATGTGCCAATACCATCAGCATCATCTGTAAGCTTGTGAGAAATTCAGAATCTCAAGGCCCACCCCACACCTAGAGAACCAGGATCTGCTTTTTAACAAGATCCCAGAAGATTTGTATGCACAGTCAAGTTGGGGAAGCACTGTTTCATTTTAGTTCTGTGCAAGCATTATATATTAAAATAAATGTTAATATATTACTCTTTCTTTTATTTTCTAATTTATAGTTAGAGCATATGCATTTTTTAAAATCATGTTTGTAGATATTTTAGCACGAGTGCTAAGTAAGTGGGTGCAACACAATGTTTGAAATAAAGGAAATTGTGTGGGACAGGGTTGAGAACCACTTAGTTGGAACCAGACCATCTGTCCGGTCATTGATTATCCACTCTCTTTAGCCCACTACCAGCTGAAGCCTTGAAGCCACTCAAATTACGGTATCACCATTGACTGAAACTCCTGCTGCTGCCACCCACTAACCAATGGATCCCTTTCAATAATCACATCAGTATCAATTAAGACCAAATCCCAGGGTTCTTTGGAATAAAACCTGACTTTTCACCAACTTGGTCATCTTTTTTCCCTTGAAGACCAGACTCATGGCCAAGTTAGACACACCCTGCTACAAAATTCTCTCCTATACCCATGTTAGTTTTTCAAATCCTAATATGCTCAGCAAGTGATCCCACCAGAGTTACAAAGAAGATGTAGATATGGTCCAGTTGCATTCAAACTTGAGGGTTCTATGTGAAATTTTCTGAGCTTTCAGAATGTTGTATACACCATATCCAACTTAATACAAAAATATATTTCAAAGGCAAAATATGAATGATTTGGCAAGGGTGAGAGAGCTTGGCTCCAAAACTTGTATTACACGTTATTGTTCCTCATTATGGCATAAATACTCAAAGAATTGTTTATCTCAATTATAAAAGCTGAATAGTGTAATTTTAACTTGAATTATGCCACAATAAAGAGAATTAGGAACTTAATCATCCAAGTTCAGCTTCACAAATAATCTAGGAAAATGTAGTCATTTCCAAATATAGTAGTAATGTTTGACATTGTGTATATGAAGCATGCTAGAATTATCACTTGGGAAAAACTCTGGGAGGCTTACATAATGTTAAGATATTCATATTAAAAATACTCATGGCATTATTATACCTTTTCGTGCAACTCCCAGCAATCAAAAGAGAAGTACCTAGGCCGGGTGTGGTGGCTCACACCTGTAATCCTAGCACTCTGGGAGGCCGAGGCGGGTGGATCCTTTGCACTCAGGAGTTCGAGACCAGCCTGAGCAAGAGCGAGACACCCCGCCCCCCAACCACGTCTCTACCAAAAATTGAAAGAAATTAATTGGACAGCTAAAAATATATAGAAAAAATCAGCCGGCATGGTGGCGTATGCCTGTAGCCCCAGCTACTTGGGAGGCTGAGGTGGTAGGATTGCTTGAGCCTAGGAGTTTGAGGTTGCTGTGAGCTAGGCTGATGCCACGGCACTCTAGCCCGGGCAACAGAGTGAGACTCTGTCTCAAAAAAAAAAAAAGAGAAGTACCTAATTTACCAGTTACATTCTCTCATTAGGGGCTTGGTATAAATCATTTACATAATCATGTTACAGAAATTTTTCTTCATTATGTACTAGAAATATTTTATTCCAACCATCCCACCCTGAATCACCACCTCCAAACTTGTAGTTAAGTAACAGCGTGACTTGTTCCATGGCATAGCCTATATACCTCAAGATGTACAGATGTGAAACAGGAACAAGCACTTTAAAAAGTCAGAAACCTGGTGTTTAGCCCTTGTTTTGCTAGCTATAAGCTGTGTGATTTCAGTTGATAAATCTGTGAATCACAGTTTCCACATCTGCAAAAAAAGAGAGTGGACCAAATGGTCTATGACTTTCTTTCCATCTTTAACATCTCGTGATTATATTCAAAGACCAAACACGTAAATGTGTTCTGTAAACTGTAAAACAATTTTATAACATTTCCAATTCAACCTTGATATTAGATCACTTAATGATTTTCTAAAGGATTATAACTGTCAATTCTTGGTCATATATGTTCATGAAAGGAAGCAATGTCATGCTTGATGCAAAAACCACATATAATTAATATCTGAAAGTATTTTAACTTTTTTACCCTCCTGACTAAAATTTGTTAGCATTTTTGGCTAAATGGAATTCGGAGAGTCAGGCTCAGAAAGAAGATGGATCACAAACCCCAGGGCATAGGAAGGGTGCAGACAGGCAGGGCATTGAGAATGTCAGAGATAAAGGGGAAAAAGCAGTTGATACTATGCAAATAATAGAGTTGGCTAAATTCCAAAACTCTAGGGACTTAAATTCTATTGGTTTGAAAGACTACATTTGTACAGGTTGCAATCTAACTTTTTTATGAAAGTTTTCTCATAATTGTGCAATAGTATAAACTGATTGTAGGTGTTTGCTAAAGTCTTTGGCAACTCGGCAAAATCTACCAAAATGTAAAATGTGTATGATCATTGATTCACCAGTTCTACTTTTCAGTTGTATTCCACAGCAATACTGGCTCATGTACAGAAATACGTGTGTACAAGGGTGTTCACAAGGACGGTTTTTAACAGGAAAATAGGAGACAAATACATGGCCAGCAGCAAGGCAGTGGCTATGTACACCTGGGATATGAAACACTGTACAGTTAATGTATTAACTTTCTATTTTGAAACTTGCAGAAAAGTTGCAAACATAGTACAAAGAATTCCCATATGTCCTTTACAGAGATTCCCAAAGTTAACATTTTATCACAATTGCTTTATCCTTTTTTCCTCTCTCTCTCTCCCCCAGCTCCTCTCTGTATGTGTGTATACATATGTAAATATGTGTGTACATATATATTTTTTTCATTTATAGCAAAATTTATAAACTTTTTTTCTCCTGGTCTATGACCAGGCATTG
>NW_012146523.1:96975-107858 GCF_000956105.1 Propithecus coquereli
ACTTGGATTTTTCTCATAGAGAATTCCAGCTAAGGGTCAGGGCTGAAGATTGAGGCACTAAATACTCCATGCTTTCTGAGCACAAAGCAGCCAACATTGAGGCCACTCCTTCCACAGACCTTACAGTAAGAAACAAAATGCAGAACCAGGCCAAGTGAGGTGGCTCACACCTGTAATCCTTGCACTCTGGGAGGCAAAGGCAGGAGGATTGCTTGAGTTCAGAAGTTCGAGAGCAGCCTGAGCAAGAGCAAGACCCTGTCTCTACAAAAGACAGAACAAAAATTATCTGGGAATGGTGGTGCGTGCATGCAGTCCCAGCTACTCAGGAGGCTGAGGCAAGAGGATTGCTTGAGTCCAGCAGCTTGAAATTGCAATAAGCTATGATGATACCACTGCACTCTAGCCTGGGCCACAGAGCAAGACTCTGTCTCAAAAAAAAAAAATGCGGAACCAGTCCTGCCACCACCCACCACCACATGACCTTCTTCTAGTCCATGTAAAAGGAGAACTGAGAGGGGAGGGGGCCGCCAGCCTTAGAACAGCAATTCATAGGAAGAGTCTAATTCCTTCTAGTGTCTAGTCCCCATGCAGGAGGGAGAGAGGATTGCTTCCCTTCCTCAAGACAAAATGGACAATCTCCACTGAGGCTCCAAGAGAGTCGCTTGTAAAGATTGGGGGTGACTGCAAGAAGAAAAGATTGGCATTTTATTCCCTGATGTCTGCTTGGCCAGCAGGGCTGACAATCTGTTCTATGCTGTGTGGAAGAGAGCTGGAGACAGATGACAAGTGGCAATGGGAGGAGGAGGGTCCAGGTGGAAAAAAAGTCTGAATTGCCTCCACAATCTCAAATTCTTGATTTCTGACAGACATGGAAAATGGGATACCACATGAGTCTGCCAGCCCTAGAGGCAGGTGGTGTTGGCAAGCAGTTGAGATGGAAAGAACCCTTCTTGTAACAGAGGTAAAGGTCTGAAAAAGGGCAAAATGTATTACAAGTCATCTCTTTAAAACCCCCCACCCTTTTTGGGAATTAAAACCTACATTCCTGCCTGAGGCCAATAATCAGAGGGGCAAAAAAATGTTCTTTGGTCTTTGTTTTCTAGTATCTTAAACCACAGGAGATGACTCAACAGAATTGTCTGGAAGTCAGGAGATCAATCTTCACCCAAGATAAGGTTGACCAAAACCACCAACTGCAGTCAAACAATAGCCCAAAGCCACGACATGTGACACTGGACACGTAGACCCAAGACCAACCTCCGAATCCCCCCATGTTAAAAAGTCCTATATTTCTGCTTAAAGGAAGGACAGCGGTTTTTTGAGACACTAGTCTACCACCTTCATTTGCCAGCAAATTAATAAACTTCTCTTTCCATTTCCTCAAACCACTTGTCCTCGTTCTTCATTCTCACTAATTTAGGCTTGGTGACAAATACTGAACTTTCGGTAACATTCTTGGAACCATAGTCATGTCTGGCAGGGAGAAAAGATGTGCCCCATCAAAGAATAAGAATAGATACCATCCTTTGTTGCGAGAGGTATCTAAACACAGCAAAGGGCTGCCAATGCTCACCAACGCAGAACGGAAACAAGTCTCTCTTGCAAGGGGCATACTAATACTTCCACCATCTTCATTAAGCTCACAAAGGCTAGAATATCAGATACAGCCAGCTGAGAAAAAGCTACCAGCAAGCTCCCTACCCCACTCCCATGCAGATCCAAGCAGCCTAGCTTGGCTGGCCTTCACTAGGTAGAGGAGAAGATTCTCTCTGAATTGCATTTAAGACTGAAGTTTTAAAACAAAATAATGTTAAATACCAAAATGAAAACACTTTAATAACTGAAAATAACAGGAAAGTTATAGAAAAAGGGCAGAGAATTCATTAAGGAATCTATCCACCACCCAAAAAAGAAGGGAAGTTTAAAATACCACACCTGGGGAAAAGCCATTTCTAAAAAATTAAATCATTTTATATTTATGTTCCAATGAATTGTGCTCCTCAATAATTACCTTCATATTTTAAAAGTTAAACACAGTATATACATATACACAAATAAAAAGATTTGGAAGGCCACATGTCATACTGCTACAGTAATTAACATGTGAAGGGAAGAAATGATGGAAAGTGGCAAGGATTGAAGGTAAATTTTCCTGTCTTATCCTGTCCTCTTTGGCACTTGAAACTTATAATAAGCATATATTTGTGTATTACTTATAGAATTATCCTAAGGAAAAAAACAAAAGGTTTTCTTGCACTTTCTCTGTGAGGCACTGTGAGCTTCTCAAGTGTTGGTAATTTATTGTGAGAGTCGGAGGGAATGACACATGCAAAGCCTTCGTCATAAATCCTGGCACCAAAGATGCTCACTTGGTTCCCTCTCCTGAGACCTCCCATTACTGCCTTTGTCAACAGCATCTTATGCCAAATGCCATCGCCCACATGTCATTTTTTTATGCTTTAAAAAAGGAAAAATGTAATGAATACTGTAAATGCAATTATTCCCTTAATTTTTATCCCCTTTTTAAGGATCGGTATTAAAAATTTTCTTCATAAATGAACTTAGCATTTTTTTCAGTGCTTTCAATATACTTATTGAATTCTTCTTAGGTTCCTTCTGCTGTCTCAAGGTTTTCCTTTCCCTGCTTGATTCTGTCATGCCTTTATCCGGATCAACTTCTCCTGTGGAGCACTTCTAATACGCCTCTCAGAAAAGCACACGTGACATCCTGAAGGCCAAACAAATGTCAGGGGCAGAATGCACCAGAAAACCTCAGCAACTGCTGCCTGTGTTCCCGTCTCCCATTACCTCATCAGCTTTCACCTGCTCACTTTCCTGGCTCACAGCCAGATGACACGTCTAGTACTTTCCCTGATGAGCTGGCAATGCCACTAAGACAACTCCTGGCGTTCCACCCTTTGTTCATTCTACAAATATTTATAGAGGGCTTATTAAGTATCAGGGCTATGTTAGGTGTTGGAGGATAACCATGAATAAAAAACAGCTCTTGTGGGCCACACACTCAAACCCCAACCTTCCCATTGCTTATGCAGTCCCTGGTCAGCCCTGGATTACAAGCTTAGCATGAATATCATCCCTCAAATTCTTTGCAATTTTCAAAAGTGGCTGTGATGATGATGTTTGCTGTTAAGATTATACTTTAAGGCCAGGCACAGTGGCTCACACTTGTAATTCCAGCACTTTGGGAAGCCAAGGCAGGAGGATCACTTGAATCCAGGAGTTCAAGACCACCCTAGGCAACATAGTGAGACCCCATCTCTACAAAAAGATTTTAAAATTAGCCTGGTATGGTGGCATATGCCTGTAGTCCTAGCTACTCTGGAGGCTGAGGCAAGAGGTTCCCTTGAGCCCAGGAGTTTGGGTTGGAGTGAGCTATGATCTACGATGGTGCCACTGCACTCCAGCATAGGCAACAGAGCGAGACTGTGTCTCAAAAGAAAAAGAAAAAAATTTATACTTTATGTTGGTTGGCATAAAAATAAATCCAAGCTACAGTTCATTTGCTTTTACATTATCTGCCTATGATAACCTACCTCTCTGGGCCATAAAATGTTAACAAAATCAACTTAATTTTATGAGCAGTGAAAGCTGTTAACCCTGATTTTTAAAAGATGTTTAAAATAAAACCAGATTGGACATGACTCTGGTAGTGGGCCTCAATTCAGCGGGAGACTGACAAAACCTGAGCATGCCGTGGCAATTGCTACCAATTGCTGAACAAGTTTCAGACGGCTTTGCAAGTAAATTCTGGCATAAAGACTCATGTGGGATATGAATGGGACAAGAGGTTTACCTTTCTATTAACTATACTGTGAAGAAGCTCAGGAAATTTCACCCCCAAATAGGACTCCTTGGTATAAAGACTATTTTGAATTAAAGGCTCTTAGAAGGCTCTTAGAAGAGCCTTGGAAGAGGCTTGCCCTCTATCTGCACAAACCGACTGACCCATCAAAAAGAACAAGGGACTTTCCTTCCTTTCCCTGTTATCTCAGCATATTGCAGGAAAGAGGATCAAGAATGCAGCCAGACCTGGTCCAGATCATTTAAAACATAATACCTGTCTCTCTCAATTTACAAGTCAATCTCTTCCCCCCATACAGTCATTCTCCCAAGTGTCTTTTCATCCTCCCTAGCAACCATTTATTGCCCCTAAACAAAATTACCTATACTTCTCATCTTCACCCCTCCTCTCTAAAAGGTATGTAAAAAACTATCTGAATCCCCATTGGGATATTGAGTAATCACTCTGTGATTCTCCCCATGTGTATGGGAAATAACCCTTTCTCTTGTTAATCTGCCTTAACTGTGAGTTGATCTTTCAGCGAACTTGGGAAGAAAGGGGAAGTTTCCCCTCACCCCTATAACTGCATGTAACTCTATCCTCCCAGGAAGGCTACAAAACAGTTTAGGAACTTTAGTTTGAAATAAATGATTTACTGTAATTCTCCCAGAACTCTGCTTATTTGTGCTTTTGAAGGAAGTTAATATTAATGCAGCAATCCAGATTTGAGCACATCTTGAATTCACTTTTAATTAATTCCTCTCTTATCAGAATGAATCTTCCAACAGAATTCTTTCTCTACATTTAGTTTCTTTTATTTGCAAAGAAAAGAAACAAAACTTCAAACAAAACAGAATTTAAGGTCTAGAAAATGGAAATGAATAAACCCGTGGCATGTGAAACTCACCTCTGAATCTGGCTATTGGGATCAACTCAAATATGGTGTCTGTTGAAAGAATCTTGCAGGTCATCTTTAGAAGTATGCTTGGTAATAAATAATCCTGCTTTGGTATTTCAAAAATTCTGGATAGCATGTTTTCTTCATTTTCTTTAACAATAAATTGATTACTAAAAACTAAATAACATACTCTGCTAACATGCTGACGTACAATTAAAACTAAAAATCTTATGTTTAGATAGAGTGGAGCTATGACAAGTAATTTTGATTTACTGTTTTAAAACCACTGCTGCTTTTGAATCTTTAAAATCTATCCTTTCTATCTCCCTCTCAGCTTAGAAACTGGCTTCTTATCCACCCTGTTATTCCCTCTGTTTCAAGTCACATTCCTTTTAAGTATGAACTCATTCAACTCTTGCCCCCCAAGCAACTTCTCACCAAACTGTTCTCTAACAATATTTCAATCTAGCCAGAACAAAATTCCAAGAGAAGGAATGTGACTCCAAGCCAGAACGTTATCTTTTTATAGAACAGAATAGAATCCACAGCTATTTGACTTGTACTGTATATGCTGCGTAGCCAATTTCATGTGCATGAGAACTTAATAAGACAATCTGATGCTGAAATACCCTGGGCAAGAAAGCCACAAGGAAATTCCAGAGAAAAGAGCAGGGCCAAATCCTGCAACAAATTTAATTTAGCCCACCAAATAGAAACATGTAATTGATAATAGCACTTAACAAAAAAAAAAAAAAGCACGGAAGTTAATCCTTAGGCACTACACTCATGATATTCAATTATAGCATGAAAAATACATGTAATAAAATATACCAGAAGATTAATGCTCATAAAACTGTTAGCCTTTTCAACACCTATTGCACTTATCCTAATGTGTTTAGTATGGTATCAAATAGAGGCCCTCAGTCATTTGTAGTTCAAGTTACAAACCTAACATCCTGCAAAATCAGGCATTAACAAATGTAGACGTTAATTTTAACATTTTCACATAGTCAATGTGCACATGCTGCAGTTTCTTTTGACCCCCAATAAAAGTAATCTCCTGGTTTGAAAGTATCACTTATCCATAGCATCACTGATTAATAATCTTTAAGATATCACAGAAAACAAAAGTGCCAAAAGCATAAAGAAAGACAGGGGAGACTTCCAGGTGTTGCCCTAAATTTTTAAATGGAGTAAGAGGTAGATTCCACAAATTCCAGAAAAACACTGGCCAGTGCAAATATTGCAGCCACATTTTAAAATGTTACAAGAACCAGGTGAAATGGATTTTAATAGCACATTTTATTTAACTCAATATATCCAAATATATTTCTTCATGTAATAAATATAAAAATTATCAATGAGATATTTTACATCTTTTGTTGTACTACATCTTTAAAATGTGATGTGCGTTTTATGCTTACACTACATCTTAATTAGGACCAGCCACAGTTCAAGCGCTCTATAGCCACATGTGGCTCTTGGCAAATATTGGGCCGTGCAGATACTGAGTTGTAAGCTACTGACCCCAGCACAATTCTAAAACTGATCATTGCATCTCGGCAAAGCTGAGGCAAAAGCTTATACACTATTATTTTATTAAAAGTGCAATCCCCAGGAAGTAGAAGTGAGGTTGAGGGGGAGTGCAGCAGAGAAGGAAGGAGAATTACTAGGAGGATGTGTTACTGAGCTGGCCACTGCTTGGAAACAAGTAGAGGTACCACCGTTCCATCTCATGCCATCATCTGAGACAGCGAGAGGAAGGAAGAAGAATTTATCAGCTAGCTTCCATCTCACATTGACCACAGTCACTTCACAGAACATTAACTCCCCCACACTTTCAGTTTGCTTGTACATGACAGATCCTACAGCATCTCATACATTATAGGCCATAGGGAAAGCCCAGCCAGGGCAGCAGCAAGAAATGCATAGCAGGGGCAGGAGGCAGGGTATTATTGGGTTGTGCCCATGTGAAGCCAGTAGCTATGACAGCTGGGGAGAACAAATGACCAAAGACCCCAGAGACAGGAGTCATAGAGAGGATTTGAGGTGGTGAATAAGAAATGTCTGATGCAACTAAGAAAAGAATGTAGAAATGTCTAAGAGTCACCACTGGGGGACCTAGATGCTTTAAGTCACCATATGGGTACATCACATTACAGCATGCCTGGATTGCTACCAATCCATCATCCACTTAATCTTCATATCTGATGCAGTTTAATTCCTTACTACAAACCAAGCTTTGCCCTAGGCACTAATCAAAGTTAGGTACTATTTACAGAATTGAAAGCCCACCAGACTAATAACACAATGCCCAGAGAGCCTTGTCCTGGTTCCCCTCTGATCCTAGGATCCAGTTCTGTTTACTGGTTTCCTGCATTGTTACTTCATTCTCATTTTTCCTGTTTCCCTCTTCTTTCCCAGGCTGCTGGACACTGGTGTCTGCCAGGGCCCATTTGCCGGAAGCAAGGGTTGTTCTGTTATCAAAAATTTGGCCCTTGTCCCTGAGGCAGCATCAGATGTTCCTGAGGCTGCATCAGAATGAGTACAAGCGGTTTGAGGAAAAGGAAAGAGAAGTTTATTGATTTGCCAGCAGATGAGGGGGATGTCAAATTCTCATCTTAAAGTACCAACCTCCTAACTATAAGCAGAAATGCAGAGCTTTTAAAGGGAGTTTTCAGCTTCTGGCTGTGATTGTTTAACTATAGCATCTCCAGTAGAGACAATCTGAGACTTCTGCCCAGACAATTCTGTTGATCCACCTCCTGTGGTACAAAGAACCAAGGACACTCCCTTTCCCCTCTGATTATTGGCCTCTGGCAGGAATGCAGGTCTTAATTCCCAAAAAGAGTGGGAGGCAGCGTTTAAAGAGACAACTTGTAATACATTTTGCACTTTTTCAGACGCTTACTTCTGTTACAATTCCTCCTGCCTCCTTTCCTTCACTGCTTTGAACTACTGAATCTTCGCTTCCCGGAGCACTGATCTGCCTAGAAGCCAGACTTGCCTTGTTGGGTTTCCTAAAAGAGATGATCCCCAGGTGCATCCCTGTCACCCTGATCTCTACACTGCCTTCCTTCAGCATTGCTGGACTTCCACCAGCACCTGCAGATCCACCCCTGGCCTGGGATTTATTCTACTCTAAAAGTACATCTGTTCTTCAGAATGCAAGGATCTTACTGCCTTGTCTAGCTAGGGCCCTCTACAGGGACTTCTGCTAGCTGTCCTGCAATCGTCACACCCCTTTTTCTGACCAGACGCGCCCTTGTACCAGCATCCATGGCTTAGGGAGCAGAAGCGTTTGTTCAAGTTACAACCTGCCCAATTTCACTTTGGGCTTCACTTTTGCTGCCTGGGGCACATCTCCCCCACACTCTTCCAAAGACTTTCTTCTTATCTTTCCAGTCTTTGATTAAATGTTCGTTCTTAGAGAGGCCTTCTCTGACCACCCATTCTAAAGTAGGTCCCTATTTCCATCTCAAATCACTTGTCATAATTTATATGTTATACACCCATTTTGCTTATTTACTTATTTGTCTTCCCCTTCAGACTATAAGCTCCACCAAAGCTGAAATACCAAGCATATATCCATGCCCCCTCATAGTGTCAAAAGCAAATATTTGTTGAACAAAAGGATAAATGATCTATTTAACTAGCAGTCAAGCTCGTACATTAAAAATCAAAGAAATGACACAGACCAGGGATTAGGATCTCAAAGGAGTCAGGCAGGTGACATAATTATGTAAATTACTGGTTATGATAGTAGAAAGTGTCAGGATTTGTGGCAAACTACAAAAATTCACACTTCCTTAAGACATTCAAGTTCAAATTTCAAATACATTCTACTGGCCCAACAGAACACACCCTGGTCTCAGTACGTTGCTTTTCACCAACACTGCTGGACTTCTTTCCAGCTCCTACAACTTGATGGCCAGCTTGTGGATCATGAATTCATGACCCAATTGACATGGCGCCATCTTTAATTCTCTAAAAATGACCTTTCATGACCAAGCCGCTCCCCTCCTATGTGATCTCACGATGCCCTGCACTCCGGTTTACCTGTTTGCCTCCACACCAGACTCCCTTAAGGCAAGGGGCTGGGACTTGTGCCCTGCTCTGTCCCTGGTGCCTCACACAGTGCTTGGCATAGCTCAAAATATTTCGCAAATGAACAGATGACTTCACGCTAGGGATTCCTAGCTGGTTGAACCTCACTCCTATAGAAGGCTAAAGAATAGATCCAGACTGGATTAAGGTATCTAATGTGACACAAGGCCCCATCCTATTCGATATCCTTTGTGAATGACTTGGCTGAAGGCAGGCTCCACTCTGAAGTGCAAAGCCAGGAAGGAGAGTTAGCATACTGGGAAATGGTTAAAGGAGGGGAGATAAGAGATTGTGGCCGCGGGGAGTGTGGGGTAAGGCTTTGATTCTGTAAACCAAGTCTGAACATTTTTGTGAATGCCAGTATGTAGGATGCGTAGAGGAGTGCAGGGGAAGAGGTGTGGTTCAAGGTAGGAATGTGCATCTGTTTATTGGATTCACTCACTGGTGGTTTTACAAGCCTGAGGCTGGAGCAGTTCCAGTTGTTTCACTTTTATTTTGCCAGAGAGTCTATAGTGCTATTTAAAAAGCAGCTTTGCTGACAGGATTCTATAAATTGATCTGTGTGTACCTTTCTCACCCAAGTTCTCAGTTTATAACACCCTTGGTTAGAATACAGTTTCCTCTCTTTCCTCATTATATGCACATAAATACAACTGGCTCATTCTCCCCTTTAAATAAACTTACTGTTGTTTGCTTTATTCTTGAGCTGGATTCGAGGATTGCTAAACGTCTGTTGGGAATTAGGGGAGCAGAGTTGATATGAACAGGGCAGGAGAACCTACACATTTTAGAAGATAGCCAAATTTCTAACACAGTCTCTAAAAGCCACCCAGTGTAACCCTTCAGGGTGCTGGTCTTTCCTAGCTTATATCTCACCCATTGGCTCACAAATGCCTCCTAATTCTTACAAATAGGAATTAAAACCAATTAGTAACTAATAGGATCCCCAATAATGCTGGCTCTAGGAAACATTATAAAATTTGGGATGCTATGTGTGTGACCTTCTTTAAATCTCACAAAAACCTGCTGAGATGGGTCCTTGTAGCAGACGAGGTAGGCACCCTACATACCCACCAGACCCACACTGTCGAAACGGTAACCACTGGCCACACAGGGATATCAGTACTTGACATATGGCTAGTCCAAATCAAGATAAACTGTGAGTGTGTAAAATACACGCTGGATGCCAAAGAGCCAGGGCAAAATATATTTAAAGTATCTTAATGATTTTTATATTGATCTGCTGCAATGATAGCATTTTTGATATATTGATTAAATATGATATAAAAAATTTCATCTGCTACTTTTTACTTTTTTAATGTGGCTACCAAAAAAACCTGAAATAATGCTTGTGGCATGCATTTTTGGCTTGTGTTATATTTCTATTGAACAGTGCTGAGTTAGATATTCACTTCCATACTCCAAAAGCTGCTTCCTATGAATCTCTGTGACTCTCCTCCTAAGGGCTTTTTCCTGGCCCAGAGGCACAACAGGCCTACACACACACAAAAAAAAGTCAGAAGTGCTGAAGAGTTAATGCCCCCAAAGCAGCCTTCAACCAACGATAAAAGGAGAGGTGGTGAGTAAAACCCCCAGATCCCTTGGCTCTCAGTTGAAATAACTCTGAGGTGCGTTTTCCACATTGATACCTGAGGTTCCCTGATGGAACTGAGCTCTAGCCGCCCATGGTGTTAACTTGCTTGAAAACACAACCTAAACTGGCTTTCTTCTCTTTCCTCTCTCATTTCTCTAGTTCCATTCTGGTGGTTTGTAAGATCCCGAACAAGTTGCACTCAAATCCTCCTCAGGATCAACACAACCTGAGAGTTTTGTAATTATTTTGTATTTGCCTATAAAAGAAACGTGGTCTTAGAGAAGTTTAAAAAACACTTGTCCAAAGGCACACAGGTAATAAGCAGTAAAGCAAATAATCACCCCCAGGTCTTCCTTACCCCAAAGCTCTTGGTCCTTGAGTACTGCCCTATGGGCTCTCCATCCTCAGTGTGATTGAAGGAAAGGAGACCAAGAACAGCTCTTACACCCTCATTTGCTAACATTAACACTCTCATTTAATCA
>NW_012146523.1:109673-112210 GCF_000956105.1 Propithecus coquereli
AAAAAATTTTTAAACTTGCAACTTTGCCTACACAAAGGATTACTCAAACCAAAATAGTATTATAACACCACTTAAAAGTCAGCATTAGTGTACATAGGATAAAAAGCTCAACAATACCTGTAAGTATTGAAATATTTAATCTATGAGACATTATATAAACAAATATTTCTTGACACTTCTTTTCACATTCCAATGTTAAAATAATATTAAAAACCTGGTTGCTTTCAGGCATATCAACCCAAAATTTATTATTCTTTCAAACTTGCTTTTTCTATAAAACTTTCTTTATTAAAGCTGTTATATATAAAAGAAATATACAACAAAAATGGTGAAATTTATCTAAATAAGTTGGCATCATTAGGTAAAGATGAACTTTAAATTTTAAAAATCAAAATAGAGAAAATTGAGAAATAGCACTCCAAAATTGTGATTTTTAAATTGTCAAATTATACTGGCACACACAGAATTTATCAATACTAACAATAAAAGTGGTTTGAAGCACCTACTTTTTATTAATTTTCTTCAGAAAACCCAGAGTTGGAGACAAAACTTAAATTTGCCTAACAAGCTAAGCAGGCCTAATAGGCCAAAAATAAATAAACAAACTCTAAATATCTGAGAAATGAACGGAAACTCTGTACATTATTGTAAATATCCCAAGCTTCACAATAATAGTTCTAAAACCCTGAACATCTCTGATAAATATACACAGATATTTAAGGTCACATAAAAATTGGCAACACTCCCATGATGTACAAAATTACCAATATATGACAAACTTATATGATAACAAATATTTTTTTCCAGCCAATTTGTTGTTTCTGGAGTCTCTAGCACATTCTGACACATGGTTGGTAGGTGTTTGAGAAATGTTAATTCTCCTCTATTTATCAGTATATCTGCAGTATTGTTAAAGGAAGAAAATACTGACAAAGATGTCTGACACTCATCTCCAAGCCCAAACTATCCCCAAATAGGGTCTATTGGGAAAAGTCCAATTATGGGAAATCAAAGAGGAAGGTTGCTATGAAGTGCTTTGGGGTTGTTGATGGAAGAAAAGAGTAACAAAGAGACAGAGGCAGTGATGGACACTAAGAGAGAGCCAATCAATGCATCACATTGTACAGTGGTCCAATAGTTTAGGTTGTACCCCAAAAATTAATTATAATAAGGCCTAGGGGTTCCAGAGGCAGAGCTTGAAACCAGCAGACAAAATGGATAGGACAGAAGCTAAGTCTATGAATGCTGAGTATCTTGAGACATTTTTTTTTTTACTAAACCAGACACGAAACCAGAGATGAATCCTCACTGTAGTCAGAAAAGACAGCAAAGCCCACCAGAAGCCTCTGATGTCTAACATATGTATGATCCTGCAGTAGAAAAGGTTGACTCAATAGTCCAATGCAATGCAGTAGAAACACGTCTTTAGGAAAACTCAATTTCTTTTACATGGATTTTGTGTTCAGCAGACTTCAGTTATGAATGTTTTCCAAAGACTTTATCACTAAGAATGAGATATACCAGTGAACATAAACATTCTGGTTTTAATGACGGAAATATACAAAATTATAAATTATAACTTTGTATTACAGTTTACTGCCCACTCAGAGTCTGGCCACAGCTGAATTAAAAGTCACTGGGAGCCCACATTTAAAGGCATAAGACACCAGTTGCTATGCTTTGCATGCCCTCCTCCAAGGCTCAGCCCCAGGCTCAGCCCAAAACAGCTTGCCAGCCTCACATTCCTACAAATGTATTCTGTGCTTGGATGTCAGTGGTTACCACCAAACTCTCAGAATCCAATAATCAAAATTCTTTTCACACGGTTAGAGGCAATTCTGTTTGGGGAGTTGTTAAGCAGCTTTGTTTCTCTCCTAAGTATCCATTATTAGTTGTTAAATGTCTCAGTCTTGCTGGTCCCCGTTGCTGGGGTAGTGAGCTGTCTGTGTTAGGCAGTGGGGCAATAGCTCTACCGCAGAAGACAGCTGTGCCACCTTTATTTGAGAAAGCCTACTACCAAAGGTTTTTTTCAAGATGGAAGAAAGGGGAAGACACTGCTAATTTGGCTCACTGTTTCTCTTGGTCAGATTTTTATTTGCAAAGCTTTGGTCTTGATTTAGAGAAGGTCTCTGCCTTAGTAAAAAACAAACAATGACCTTATCCTGGCAGCTCCATGCCATCAAGTTAGAACTTGCAGACGAGCCATGAGGGCGTATCCAGTCTTCAAGTGGACAGACTAGCCCTTGAGTGATTCAGATTGTGTTTACCCAAAGGCATCAACAGTTCCCACAAGGTCAGCAGTTTGCTAACAGCAGAACTCAGTCTGCTGAGTGGCTAGTCGTATTGGTTTTGGGTGGTGAGGAGGAAAATCTTCTAGTCAAAATGTATGATTTGTAATCAAAATATTCAGATGATTTTGGTCTTGACTACTTTAGCATGACGGAATAATTAAGAATATAAAAACACAGCCCAACCTTTATGGACAAGATCTTGTTTTAAAACAGGGTGTTAAACCAAACACCAAAATATTGACTGGC
>NW_012146523.1:112260-115854 GCF_000956105.1 Propithecus coquereli
CCAAGAACAGCTCTTACACCCTCATTTGCTAACATTAACACTCTCATTTAATCACCTCCCCTTGAGTGTGGGATAAACTTATTGACTTACTTCTAAACAAATGGAATAGGGCAGAAGTTAAGTTATAAGAAGGCTACGGCTTCCCTCTTACTTAGCTGTTCTCTCGCTTACTTGTTTACTTGCTCCCTCCTGAATCTTGCCATGTGTTATGGACTGACTTGTGCCCCTTCCCACCCTCAAATTCATATGTCAAAGCCCCGACTCCCAATGTGATGATATTTGGAGATAAAGCCTAGCGAGGTAATTAAGATTAAATAAAATCATAAGGGGGGGCCCTAATCCAATCACACTGGTATCCTTATAAGAAGAGGAAGAGACACCAGAGATATTTCTCCCCATACACAGAGAAAAGGACATGGGAGGACCCAGTAAAAAAGCAGTAATCTACAAGCCAGGAAGAAAGCGCTCACCAAAAAACAAATTTGTCGGCCCCTTGATCATGGACTTCTAGCCTCTAGAACTGTGAGGAAATAAATGTCTGCTAAGCTCCCCGGCCTGTGTTATTTTGTTATGGCAGCCTGAGCAGACTAATATAGCAGGTCATGAGGTAGACCTGTGGAGAGGCCCATATGGCAAAGGAGCAAGGCTTTTCAACCACTACATGAGTGAGTTTGGAAGCAGATCCCCCTCAGTCAAGCCATCAGATTAGACCACAGTCCTGGCTGACAGATTGATGGCCACCTCATGAGGGACTGTGGGGCAGAGACACACAGCTAAGCCACACCCAGAATCCTGATCCACAGAAACTGTGAAATAATAAATGTTTGCTGCAATAAGCTACTAAGTTTTGCTGGTTATTGTTTTGCAAAAATTGATAATACACGGAAGCAACATACAATGTCAAGAGACTAGACGAGTAAAGTGGCTAACAAGAGTCAGCCCCAAATGCATTGCCACTATAGAAAAAAAAACAAGAGCAGGGTACAACAAATTCCAGGTGAAATGGAGATAAGGAGGCAAAAGCAGGAAAAGCCAGGTGGCTGGGCAAATGGGAGGCTACCTTTGTGAATCCCAGAACAGAGGCTCTAAGCTGAGACTGGATTTCTACATGCTGCAAGTGGAAAAGTTTACTTCCATAACCAATAGGGAAGATGGTATCTTAGTTTGGGTTACCCCAGAAGTAAAGACTGAGGATTCAAGTGAAAGTAGTTAATGTGGAAGTGATCCCAGAAAATACCAGTAGAGGAGTAGGAAAGTGAGGCAGGAAAGCAAGCCAGTAAAGAATGTGTTATTGTGTGAATTATCACTGTGGACAATGGAACTATAGTGCCACTGGGAAACTCTGGAAGACAGGATAGAGCATCACCTCAAAGTTATCTCACCCAGAGGGGAGCGAACTGGGGTATTTATCCAGCAACTTCTGGCAGTCACTGGTTGAGGGAGAGCATCATTCCCAGCACCTACAGCCTATAAAGACACAAAGATGCTAGCAATTAGAAGTTAGCTCGTGTGCCCAGACATAGCA
Source organism: Propithecus coquereli (assembly GCF_000956105.1). NCBI lineage: Eukaryota > Metazoa > Chordata > Mammalia > Primates > Indriidae > Propithecus > Propithecus coquereli. Next base: position 113,786 of record NW_012146523.1, read on the forward strand.
AATGCCAAGGGGACAGGAATGAGAGCCTGAGAGCATCTGCAACATATAGGCCCCCTGAAATAGTCTGTGATTATTATATTTAGGTAGCAGCTACATATAATCTAACTAAATGGAATCACTGAAAATTATTGTTGTGAAAACCTGTCAAAATGAAGAAGGTTGTTATGCTTTTTAAAAGATCTGAAGAATAGTGTTTGAGTTCAAGTGAGCTCAGCCTCATTCTCATTTTAAGGCTTGATTTAAATCAGAGACTTTGAAAAGTTACTTAGTTTCTCAGAGCCTTAATTTCCTTACTTGTAAATTGGACACAATTATTCCTACCGTACTTGGTAGTTGGGAGATAAAGTGTGTAAAACAATAGGACAAAGGCAGATAGTGAGTTTTTAAAAAATTTTTAAACTTGCAACTTTGCCTACACAAAGGATTACTCAAACCAAAATAGTATTATAACACCACTTAAAAGTCAGCATTAGTGTACATAGGATAAAAAGCTCAACAATACCTGTAAGTATTGAAATATTTAATCTATGAGACATTATATAAACAAATATTTCTTGACACTTCTTTTCACATTCCAATGTTAAAATAATATTAAAAACCTGGTTGCTTTCAGGCATATCAACCCAAAATTTATTATTCTTTCAAACTTGCTTTTTCTATAAAACTTTCTTTATTAAAGCTGTTATATATAAAAGAAATATACAACAAAAATGGTGAAATTTATCTAAATAAGTTGGCATCATTAGGTAAAGATGAACTTTAAATTTTAAAAATCAAAATAGAGAAAATTGAGAAATAGCACTCCAAAATTGTGATTTTTAAATTGTCAAATTATACTGGCACACACAGAATTTATCAATACTAACAATAAAAGTGGTTTGAAGCACCTACTTTTTATTAATTTTCTTCAGAAAACCCAGAGTTGGAGACAAAACTTAAATTTGCCTAACAAGCTAAGCAGGCCTAATAGGCCAAAAATAAATAAACAAACTCTAAATATCTGAGAAATGAACGGAAACTCTGTACATTATTGTAAATATCCCAAGCTTCACAATAATAGTTCTAAAACCCTGAACATCTCTGATAAATATACACAGATATTTAAGGTCACATAAAAATTGGCAACACTCCCATGATGTACAAAATTACCAATATATGACAAACTTATATGATAACAAATATTTTTTTCCAGCCAATTTGTTGTTTCTGGAGTCTCTAGCACATTCTGACACATGGTTGGTAGGTGTTTGAGAAATGTTAATTCTCCTCTATTTATCAGTATATCTGCAGTATTGTTAAAGGAAGAAAATACTGACAAAGATGTCTGACACTCATCTCCAAGCCCAAACTATCCCCAAATAGGGTCTATTGGGAAAAGTCCAATTATGGGAAATCAAAGAGGAAGGTTGCTATGAAGTGCTTTGGGGTTGTTGATGGAAGAAAAGAGTAACAAAGAGACAGAGGCAGTGATGGACACTAAGAGAGAGCCAATCAATGCATCACATTGTACAGTGGTCCAATAGTTTAGGTTGTACCCCAAAAATTAATTATAATAAGGCCTAGGGGTTCCAGAGGCAGAGCTTGAAACCAGCAGACAAAATGGATAGGACAGAAGCTAAGTCTATGAATGCTGAGTATCTTGAGACATTTTTTTTTTTACTAAACCAGACACGAAACCAGAGATGAATCCTCACTGTAGTCAGAAAAGACAGCAAAGCCCACCAGAAGCCTCTGATGTCTAACATATGTATGATCCTGCAGTAGAAAAGGTTGACTCAATAGTCCAATGCAATGCAGTAGAAACACGTCTTTAGGAAAACTCAATTTCTTTTACATGGATTTTGTGTTCAGCAGACTTCAGTTATGAATGTTTTCCAAAGACTTTATCACTAAGAATGAGATATACCAGTGAACATAAACATTCTGGTTTTAATGACGGAAATATACAAAATTATAAATTATAACTTTGTATTACAGTTTACTGCCCACTCAGAGTCTGGCCACAGCTGAATTAAAAGTCACTGGGAGCCCACATTTAAAGGCATAAGACACCAGTTGCTATGCTTTGC
>NW_012146523.1:125519-141660 GCF_000956105.1 Propithecus coquereli
CTACTAGGTTTACTACTACTATAATTTCAAAATAATAAGATTAAATGACATGTTGAGTTATCTGCAACATCAGTAATGTGTCATAAAAATAAACATAATTTCTATTAATTACAAAGGAAAGTTAATAATACCAGGGTGTGTTGCCTATACTCATAATTGAAAGAAATTCTATATTTAGTTAGAGTTAGTGAAAGTAAAAACATAATTCTTCTTCATATCCAAGACCATGGACTCTACCTATGCAAAGGGACTGCAGGTTAAGAACCCATGGTTAGAGGCAGGAGATAGCTCTAGATCTCTCCACAACCTCACTACAAGGTAATAAACAAGGCAAATATCTGAAAGAATCCTGCCATTTAATTTGCAGGTAGGCCCAAGACAATATGTATCCTGTTCTTTAAACTTAATGAAATCCCAGGTCTGTCTTTTGAAGAAGGTCTGACAGCACCTTGGAAAGGCTTACCCAAGCCAAATGTGACAAAATTCACACACCATGATTCAACTAATCCTCATTTAGAGTCAGACATCCAAGAATATCTCAAATTAGTGACTGAAGACAGTACTTCTTAGGAATCACATGCAGGGCCCTATGCAGGGCTGCTGCGTACAGCTGTGTTTGTTGAGCACTGCATAACCCTGCAACCAAAAGAAGCAATCCTGTTGCCATTCCTAAAATTATAGATACTCCTAAGGGTAAAGACATTCCTAAGGATATAGCTGGGCTCTTTCATTCTTATACCTTGTTCCAAGTGGCAATACTCAAAATATTTAAAATAAAAAATGGCATAGACCACACAATCAGAATGGATGGTAACTATAAACAACTATAGTCTATGTGCCGTATAATGCCGTTTGGTTAACAACGGATCATATATACAATGGTGGTCCCACAAGATTATAATAGAGCTGAAAAATTCCTATCACCTAGTGAAATCGTAGCCATTTTAATGTCATTACACAATGCAGTATTCACATGTTTGTGGTGTCGCTGGTTTGTGGTTGCTGCTGGTCATATAAAAATATAGCACATTCAATTATGTACAGTACATAATGCTTGGTAATGATAATAAGCAACTATGTAATTGGTTTATGTATTTTCTATATTATACTTTTTATCACGTTTTCAAGTATATACCTGCTTATTTAAAAAAAAAAATGTTAACTGAAAAACAGCCTCAGGCAGGTCTTTTGGGAGGTATTCTAAAAGAAGGCATTGTTATCACAGGAGATGACAGCTCCATGCCTGTTATTGCCCCTGAAGATAAGATGTGGAGGGGGAAGACAGTGATATTGATGATCCTGACCTTGCATAAACCTGAGCTAATGTGTGTGTGTCTTAGCTTTTTTTTTCTTTAAGTTTAAAACATGAAAAAAAAAAAGATAGAATATAAAGAAAATATTTTTGTACATCTGTACAATGTGTTTGTGTTTTGAGTTGTGCTATTTACAAAAGAGTCAAAAGTTTAAAAAATTGAAAACTTTTATAAAGTAAAAATGTTACAGTAAGCAAAGATTAATTTATTATTGAAAAAGAAAACTTTTTTATAAATTTAGTGTAGCCTAATTGTACAGTGTTTATAAAGTCCACAGTAGTGTGTAGTAACATCCTAGGCCCTCACATTCACTCACCTCTCACTCACTGACTTACCCAGAGCAACTTCCAGTCCTGCAAGTCCCATTCATGGCAAGTGTCCAATATAGGTACACCATTTTTTATCTTTTATACCGTATTTTTACTGTACCTTTTCTATGTTTAGATACACAAATACTATTGTGTTACAATTGCCTACAGTATTCAGAACAGTAACATGCTGTACAGGTCTGTAGCCTAGGAACAATATAGGCTATACCACACCGTCTAGGTGTGTAGTAGGCTATACCACCTAGGTTTGTGTAAGTACACTCTATGATGTTCACACAATGAAGAAATTTCCTAATGATACATTTTTCAGAACATATCCTCTTATCATGAAGTGACACGTGACTGTATATATTTTTTTCCTCAAATCTCCATTTAGTTTTCTCACTGATTCACTCAGAGGAGCTTCCAGTCCTACAAGCTCCATTTATAGTAAATCCCCTATACAGATGTGCCACGTTTGGCCTTTTACACCATATTTTTACTGTACTTTTTCTATTTTTAGATATGTTTAGGTGTACAAATATTACCATTTTGTTAAAATTCAGTACAGTAACATGCTGTACAGGTTTGTAGTCTAGGAGCAATAGGCTATACCATATAGCCTAGGTGTGTAATAAGCTAGCCCATCTAGGTTTGTCGAAGTACACTCTTTGATGTTCACACAAAGATGAAATCACCTAATTATGCATTTCTCAGACTGTATCCCCATTGTTAAGCAACACAAGACTGTAGTGTAATCATGACAGTATATCCTAGCTGAATTTTGACCTTGCAAGAATGGAGTATCTTCTAGACCATCCCCATATCTTCACCACTAATTTCACCAATGAAAGTCCATTTCTAACCTATAATATACTCATTTATAAAGCCTGCAGTATTGATCAGAAATCAACATGGGTAAAATATTCAGAGTAGCCATCTATAGAATGTGTCCTCTTGATTAAAAGCTAGTTAACGACTTCTGGAGAGTGTATTCCAGCAACTATATTTGATGTATGGATTAAAATGAATGCAAATGCAGATATATATATCACAACAAACTATACTGAAAGTTTTTCTAAAGAAATACAAACCAATACACAATTATCTTTACTTTGATATAAAAAAAAAACCTATTAACCTGTCCAACTATTTCTGAAGCAAGAAAGATCCCTTATAATTATCATTGGAAGGAATTCAAAGAAAACTTTATATTTGAGTTTGAGCATTGCATTTTCCCTCCACAAATAGTATTTTGCAAGCTTTGGGAAATCCCCAAAGTGTCATCAAGTTTTAAAGGAATCAAATCCAGCAGGGAGATCCTGTCATTCTTTTGAAGCATGAAGGGATATAGTTTTTAAAAATCTGTCTAGAAAGACTAAAATAGATCGAAGATTAGAGCATGGAAAGATCATGATGAAAACAGAGATGTAAAAGAGGATAAAGTTGTTGTTCTTTTAAAATGACAAATTTGAGTGTGCATGAGAGAAGACATTAGTATAGCACAATTCAAGAAGCAGAGAAATACAAAGAGTGAGATTGAAAAGGAAGACATTTGGGCATAGATAGATTTCTATCTTCCTCTTCTGATATCAAAGCTACCTCAAGCATTCAGACAGAAGTTCCACATCCCATTACACTGCAACGGATGAAATACAGTTAAAAAAAAAAAATCAAAGTTAACATCATGTGGAGGAAATGCATGAAGGTGAGTACTCATCTAACCTAGGAGTCAAAAAATAACCCAACCAAAACTCTCAAACAACAGTGTAAAACTATAAAGAGAAAATGGCAGCTATAAAAAAAAGAGAGAAAAAAACTAAACTACTTCTGATCAAAAAATAATTTTAAATAAAGAGTAATATTTCTAATAGCAGATATACTGAATCATGACCAAAACAAAGATAACTAGAGTGTTCAGGACTCAACAAATGGTCATGATGATAGTAGAAAACACCATTTTCTTTTCTTCTGGAACACAGCTAGACTATATTTCCCAGCATCCCCTGCTGCACTGTGAACCATGTGACTGAGTTCTGACCAATTGACTGTGGATGAAAATGACAAACCTCACTTCAGATCTGGCCCACACAAACCATTTATGCATACCTTCATACTATTTTCATCTTCCACAGGGTTAATGGTTGGAAAGATTTTGAGGGCCTGCAGAAAAGCAGGACCACAAGGAGCCTGGGTTCCTAAAAAAAAATGCATAGAGCAAAAACAGTGCACAAAAAATATGCTTAACTATGAACGGAGAAATTATACGCAAACTTTTTGTTACCTCTCTCCAATTTCCTTTACTTCTCAAAATTTGTATAATAAGCAAACATCATAAAATATTTTTGTTTTATGATCTAGTAAGTTAATAAATAAAACAGCAAAAGTATTAACTTTTAAAAGTAAATTATTCCCACTTTCTTTTGATAATTCCAGATGGTACAATTTGGGGGTAATTGTTCATTAATATATCCCTAGCTCCCAGGACAGGGTTAGGAATGCTGTCAGAATTCAATAAATCTAGTTTGAAAATATGAATAGTTTCTGGTATCCTTAACATTTTGATTATTTATCAATGCTTCTTTTAAAATGTGACAGTCTCAACCAAATAAAATACTTGCAACAAAAAAAAAATACTTCCCACACCCTCTTCATGGTACAAAGTACCCTGTGACTATTATCCATATTGTACATCTAGGGCTATTTTTCTACAAACGTGGCCAAAAATTGCATTTGAGATTTTTTTGTTTTTGTTTTTAGAAGGAACATCACACTGTTGTCTCATATTGATCTTACAATCAACTAAAACCCTCAAGTCTTTTTCACATAATTTGCTGTCAAGGCTGATTTCCCTCATTCTGCATTTGTACAATTGATTTTTTTTTTTTTTACTTCAAATGCTGGACTTTGAATTGATCCTTGCTAAGTTTTATCTTATTTGTTTTGATCCATTGCTAGAGTCCATTGAGATGCTCTTGAATGCCGAATTTTGTAATCTTGTATATTACCTATCTCTCTGCATATGTATTCTGATAACTTTATTACATTCTAAGTCTCCAAAGTTGAAGATAAAACTATTAAATGGATATGAGGCAAGAGGAGAATTCTGCTGAACACCATTAGAAATCTCATCCAGGGTAACAGTGACCCACCCATCAACACTCTTGGGACAAGTATCATAGAATGTTAGATTTGAAAGTAATCATCAAGCTCATCCAACTTCTAAAATTTGCACCTGCCCCATGGCCTATTAGTTGTTTAATACATTTATTGCTCCATCTGTACAGACAGGCTCATTACTTCCTTTCTATCCCCATTCCACTTTTTTAGAGGAAAAACTCTTTCTTGAAAACCTACCCCACTTCACCCCAGAGAGAGCAGCCCCATTTACTAATTTACAACTTCATCTCCCTGCCTTAAGCTGATCAGAATAAGGAGGGACACCTAACAGAGTACAAAGATGTCTAGAAACTAAGATGTATTCATCTATTCAATAAATATTAATACTACCTACCATATACCAAGCAGTGTTCTAGATCCTTGCAATATACCAATGATCAAGATAGACAAATATTCCTGCCCTTGTGGAACTTAAATTTTACCAGGGAGAAAAAGATATATATTAAATATAACATATAAGTAAATTATATATTAAGGTAGAAGGTTATAAATCCTATGAAAAAGAGGAAAAATAGAATGGTATAAAGGGTATTGTAAGTGAGAAGTGCAATTTTAAATGGGTTGTGTAGGTACTCATTGGGAGGGTGACATTTGAGCAGAAATTTGGAGTAGATGAAGAATGAGCCATGCAAAGTTCTGGGGAAAGAACATTTGTGCAAAAGAAACAATCAGCACAAAGACACTGCTATGGTTTGTATATGGTTTTTTGTCCTCACCAAATCTCATTTTGAAATTTGGAGCCTAGTGAGGGGTGTTTTGGTCATGAGGTGGAGCCCTTATGAATGACTTGGAGCTGTTCTTGCAGTAGTGAGTGAGTTCTCACTCTCAAGAGACTTAATTGCTTCTTGGGGAATGGATTAGTTCCATGAGAGTGGGTTGTTATAAAGCCAGGACACCCCTTGGGTTTTGTCCCTCTTCTCGTGTGTCCACTTCCACTGTGGCCTTCTCTACCATGTTTTGATGCAACACAAAAGCACTCACCAGAAGCTGAGCAGATTATGGCACCATGCTTCTTACATAGCCTGAATAACTGTGAGCCAAATAAACCTCTTTTCTTTATAAATTACCTAGCCTCAGGTATTCATTTATAGCAACACAAAATGGACTAAGACAGATACTAAGGAAAAGGGTAATTGTCACATTCAAGGAACAATAAGAAAATCAATGCAGTTGCAGCAGAGTGAATGATTTGGGGGAAAGAGTGGGACATGAGATTAAAGATGTAATTATAGTCATCATAAGGACTTTAAGACTTTTAATGAAAGGAAAAGTATTCCATGGTTTTGAACAGAAGAGTAGCATAATCTGATTTACATTTTAAGAGGATAACTTTGGCTACTGTGTCTAAAATAGAAAAGTAAGAACTAGTAGGACATTATTTCTGTAATCTAAGTGAGACATGGTGGCTTGAACTAGGGTAGTAGCAGTAAGAAATGGGTAGTGGCAAAAAATATTCAGATTCTACATTTATTTTGAAGGTAAAGTCTACAATGCTTGCTGACAGGTTGCACGTGGTTGTGAAAGAAAGAGAAGATTCACACCAAGGTTTTTAGCCTGAAAAACTGGACAGTTGGAGTTAGCATCAATTATGACAGGGAATGCAAGATATGGTGGAGGTTTGGGATGGGAAAGGAAGATCAGAAGTTTATTTTTATTTATTTTATTTATTTTAGGATAAGTATGGAGCTTGGAAGGGAGATCCAGGCTAGTGATATTTTGAAAATTATTAGCATATAAGTAGTTTTTAAAGCCATGAGATTCAATGAGCTCAAAAAGGATGAGAGTAAATCTAAGGGCTGAGCCCTGAGGCACTGCAACACTAAGAAGTTGGGGAGAAGGAGGAAGAACCAGAAAAAGATATTAAAATGAAGCAATCAGTGAGGTAAGAAGAAAGCCAAGATAATGGAGTAGACTGGAAGCCAATGAACAAAAAGTGCTAGAGAGAGGAGGAAGTATTCAACCAAGTCAGGTGATACTGTTAGATCAAGTAAAATGAGGATTGAGAATGGACCACTACATGCAGTCAGGTGGAGGTTATAGCTTATCTTGACAAGAGTGGTTTCAATGGTCATGAGCCTGAAGACCTGACCAGAATGGTTTGAGGAAATGTAAGAAGAAGAATTGGAAATAAGAAACTCAGATAAGATTAAAGGAACCTTGTCCCAAAGGGGAACAAAGAAATGGAGCACTAATTGTTGGCGGACGTTTAGAAGAGAGTTCTAAAGAATTGAAAAATAACAAATGAGAATGATCCTATGGAAAGGAAAAATAATGTTGATAAAGGGAAGAGAGAAGAAAATTGCTGAGATAATGCTGGAATAAAAGGAGATATAATCTAGTACCCAAAAGGAGAGAAGAGTTTTAGATAGGCAAATGGCAGGCAGAGTAAAAGAGTTCAGATGTTGTTGGTAGGTGGATGGATGTAGTGGTGGAGTGTATGGAAGTTCTCTTCTGATATTTTCTCAGTAAAGACAGAGCCATGTTCATCAGTTTAGAATGAAAAATGGGGGAGAAGATGTTGAAATTTTAAGGAGGAAGACAAGGTAAAATAGCTATCTAGGATAGTAGGAAAATAAATGGATAAGAAATTCTTTTTTTTTTTTTTGAGACAGAGTCTCACTCTGTTGCCTGGGCTAGAGTGCCGTGGCATCAGCCTAGCTCACAGCAACCTCAAACTCCTGGGCTCAAGCGATCCTCTTGCCTCAGCCTCCCAAGTAGCTGGGGCTACAGGCATGCGCCACCATGCCCAGCTAATTTTTTCTATATATTTTTAGTTGTCCAGCTAATTTCCTTCTATTTTTAGTAGAGACAGGGGTCTCGCTCTTGCTCAGGCTGGTCTTGAACACCTGACCTCAAATGATCGACCCGCCTCGGCCTCCCAGAGTGCTAGGATTACAGGCGTGAGCCACCGTGCCCGGCCATAAGAAATTCTTGATTGCCTGACAGCAATAAAGGCTTGCTTGAAATTCTCAATCACAAATTTATAATGAAACTAGCCAATGTGGTTGTGAATTTTTCTCTAGCCATGTTCAACAAAAAAACTAAATTAACCGAGGTTATATTTTTTGCCAAATGAGGATAAAGAAACAAGATACAGGCGACAGAGATGAGGATATCTGCAAGGAAGTGATTATGATTGTACAATTTTACCTCAGTAAGAAGGCAAGAGAGGCCATTAAGGGATTAGGGACAGGAAAAAGGCAATATGCTTAAAGAACTGGAGTTTGAGGAGATTTGAAAGCTCCTTTGGAGTTGGGATACTAGGGGGAATAAGTTGGAATATTTTCGAGATGGTGATAAGACAGTGAGATGCATAAAACTGAGAACATGGAGGTCTGTAGTTATTGGTAAAGACAATGTCAGAGTATAACAATGGGAAGAAGTGGGCGAGGTAAAGTAGAAGACAAAATTTTTGGAAGAGATGAAGTCAAGGAATTAAAAGTCCAGAGAAATGAAAAAATCAACTACCTGTGTATTTAAATCACTAAAACATAAAATAAGATTCCTATTAGAGAGGGTGATAGTGGGCCAAAGTCTAAAATCATCAAAATATTTGGAGACTCACCCCCATGATCTAAACTCAGTGAATGAGAGTTAGTGATATCATTTGATGACTGTAGATTCAAAGTGGAAGGGAAAAGGGAGAAGGAGGAAAATGGTCTAAAAACAACAATGGCAAACAAAAAGAACATCTACCCATCCCCTCAGGACTAGAAATAAGAGAGTGGTAGGAGAAAAACAGTCATTATAGTTGAGAAGGCTACAGTAGAAGCAGTATCCTCAGAAGACAGGCAGGTTTCCATTAAAACAAAATGGTAAAAAGCACATTGAGTAAAGAGGTAAAAGATATAGGGATTTTACTGACAGTGGACCACGAAATCCAGAGGGCACAGTGGAAGGATTTCAGGATATGAGCAGACATGGGAGAAGAGAACAGACTAGAGCATGTTAAAGATGTTATGGGCATTAAAATGGGGGCAAGCAGGACTGTCTTGCATGTCTGAAGGTTCTCAAAGTGGCTTGTATGAAGCATGGATAATAGTCACAATAAGATTAGTCTTCATGGATTTGAGGAACTGGTGACAAGTCTGTGAATGTTCAATGATAAGAAAAGGGGGATTTTAGGGACTCCTTTTTTGCCCCTGGTGATAGGGGATAGAGGGTTGGGGAGGCAGTCTTAGTCCCAGTGAGTGAGCCTCCCCTTGGTCCCAAATGGTGGGGAGAGAAGGTTTAGGAAGGCGTGGTCTCAGTCCCAGGGCACACATTCATTCCACAACAATCAAGTATGTGGGTGCTTTGTGCCGACCCCTCTTGGTGGGTGTCTCAATAAGATTTGCTCTTCTAGAATTTGTATTAGGAACATGGAGAAACTGGCGATAGGTACTTGACACATGAGGGAATGTGGACTCAGACTCTGGGGACACCACCACTTGGGGACAGCTATTATGTGTCATGGGCAGTGAGAGTGGAGGAGCTGTTTTTTGGAGAGAGAAGAAGAAAGAAGCAATAAGGAACAAGAAGAGGAGAAGAAGGAAAAGAAGAAGAAGAAGAAGAGCTCGGTTGGAGCTGGTGTCAGAATTCAGGAGTTTCTAAACCTGAGAGTTTTGCCTACTAGCTGAATATTCAAAGCCAGATGGAAGTCACTTTTCACTCCTGATGATGGAGGTAGAAAACCAAGGGGAGGCAAGGTCTCAGGCTCAGGAATTAGCCTCCCAGATGATGCTGATATAAGGCTAAGTAGAGGTGTGGTCTTAGTCCCAGGACATAGATTAATTCCTGACCCTTAAGAGAAGGTTGATCATAGTTCAGGATGATTCTTTCAAGCAAACCCCCAGTCTGTGTATGAGGGGACATGCCTGGTCCCCCAAAAGAAGAAAGAATCAAGAGTTATGAGGCCTCCAACGCTTCATCAAATTGGCTGGGGTTCAGAGTGAAGAAATGCTCCAAGAGAAAGTAGAAATGTTACATAAAAAGCCAAGACAGGCTGCTCCAATGGTAGTGGTTTATCAGAACTTATTAACATCAGTATCATTTAAGTTGGTATACAACCTCCCACTGTTAATTTGACTAGCTCTTTAAAAAAAAAAAAAAAGTCAAGACAATGGCCTTCTCATGAGGACTGGATGGATCTATATGGTAGAATTAACAATTCACATGATACCCTAGCCCGAGGCAACAAGGGGTCAACAGACGCACACTAACTAATGAGTCACCAGGTGCACAATCCACACTAGACACTGCCCATTAGTGTGATGAAAGCTGCAGATACACTTTCTGCCACAGATAGGAAAAACTCAAGACTCAGCTTCCTAGCGAAAAACTCATGTTTGCGTCAACAGGCGCTTTACTTAATTTTTCATTACAAACTGCGTTTTCTTTTTTTAAATCTACTGCCTTCCTAAATCTGGATTTCCTTTTACCTCTTCTGGTTGTAGAATCATCACTACTGATTCTCTAAAAGGTTGAAATCTATGTTCTTGGGGGAAGGAGGGATAATGGGTCCCTGCCATAATGTTCCATCCCTTCATTTTCACACACCCTAAGATGAATCAGTGACATTCTCTTAAAGTTTTTGACATTCTCACGCTCCCAATCAGTTCTTCCCTACTGGCCAGGATATAAGTTTCCCTTATTGCTTTCTCTACCGTGTGGAAAAATAAAGTCTGCAAAGCTAGGTCAAGATTTTGTGAGAAGTTACAGGTTGCAGGAAAAAATTCCAAGATGTGTAATTACCATCTCATTTTACTCCTATTTCTCGTTCCTTTATCATTTCGGAAATCTTTTCCAATAAGTTCTCGCTCAAATCCTCCATTTCGTCTGAGTATCTATATTATACTCCCACTTGTCACTATTCCAGGAATGTAGAACCTCACCAGACGGGCTGGTGGCAAAGTGGAAGATGACGTGCACAAGTACTAGTGGCACCGGGAAAACTGACCCTAGTATGATATAATATTTATAATATAAAATAAAACAGAGGGTGACCAACCTTCCTGGTTTGCCTGGGACTTGAGGGGACTTTTAGGACATAAGACTTCCAGTGCTAAAACTGGGAAAGTCCCAGGAAAACCCAGATGAGTTGGTCACTTTAAAATAGTAAACAAATATTGCACCTACCCTGAAAATCACTAAAAGTTTTCTCTAAATTTCTATATCCTGGGTTTCAAATAGAATTGGATTCCTTTGTCATTTTTCCTTAAAACTGCTATAGGAAATAGCATGCAGTCCATGACTAAATGGTGGGAAAGGAGCATCTCTGAACTTTTCTTTTAAACTTGTCTAATAATCTTCCTCCCGTCCCTCTAATCTCTGAGAGATTAGGTGATTAGGACTGACTGACCCTTAAAATTTTCATCAAATCCATTTGCTTCTTTCTGTCTCCATAAGCATCACTGTAGTTGAAGCCATGATCAATAAACACTTGCCTGAATTATTTCAGTCATCTTCTACTCAGGGTTTCTCAAGCTATCTGTAAAGAAGGAACAGTTGGTTTTCATTTTTGTTTTGTTTTGTTTTGCTTTGCTTTGCTTTGTTTTGTTTGTGTTTGATTTTCAATCCATTATAAACCAACACTGTGTTACATACAATAAAAACAAATTACTAGGAAAATAATCATGCACTTGGGTCTTGCAACAATGTCAAATTTGCTATATAAACTTCTAAATGCTTCCTTTTCAATTTCTGTACCCACTTTGTCATGGACTGACAACAAATAGTCTGTGGTCCAGTTGCAGTCTATGGATCACACTTTGAATTGAATAATGGCGTTCTAATGAATATCATCACTTCCACTCTTTCTCCCATTCTTTCTATCAAAAACACCTACAATAACCTTTTAAAATATAAATTAGATTATGGCAGCCCTCAGCTGGCAAAATAACTGGAGAAGAGGAGAAGGTTAAGAACGTGGATTCTGGACTGAACTCTGCTCCACCACTTACTAGAGTTGTGTGACCCTGGGCAAGCCACCTAATATCTATGTGCCCCAGATTCCTCATGTAAAAACTGGATAATAACAGGATCTACTTCCTAGGGCTGCTGTGAAGGTTAAATACATCAATTTTCGTAAAGTGCTTAGAACAATATCTAATGCATAGTAAGAATGTATGCTGCTTCTACTGCTATTATTTATTTTTAGCATGGCCCACAACATCCCATCTTTATAAATGTTACAGATCATTGTTATTATTGTTAGCATTATTTTTACTAACATGGCCTACAAGTCCCTCCCCATCTCTCCAGCCTCATCTGAACAACAAGGTGTCAAGCCAGCCTCCTATCACACAATAAAAGAGTAATACATTAAAGGTCATCTGTGGTACAGTAGATCATTGTTCAGCAAATATTCATTCCCTTTTTTCCACCTCCATGGGAGACTTTGCACTTGGTCATGTGACTTCTTTTCGCCAATGGTATATTAGGAAGCATCATGTATACAGAGCCTAATACAGTTGAGCTATGCCTTTGAGCTTCTGTGACCACCATAAGAACAAGTCCTGGACAAACCACTGGCCCCAGGAGATTGAGAGCCTCGTGGATCAGACCTGAATGGAGTGTGTGGCCTGCAGCCAAGCCCAGGCAAGCTCAACTGAGCTCAGCAGAGCAGCACTGGCCAATCGCTGTATCAGTGAAATTTTGTGGTTGTTTGACACACAGGAAAAGCTAACTGTTAACACCATCTCATCTCTTTTCTATTTTCTTTATTTTAAATTCTGTTTTTCAGGATTTTGTCCCATTTCATTGCCATGAAGCCCTGCTCCTATACACTATGGCAGTGGTCCCCAACCTTTTTGGCACCAGGGACCAGTTTCATGGAAGATAATTTTTCCAGGACCTTGGGCAGTTTGGAGGTGGTGGGCGAGGATGGTTTCAGGATGATTTAAGTGCATTATACTTACTGTGCAGTCAAACCTCTCTGCTAACGATGATCTGTATTTGCAGCCACTCCCCAGTGCTAGCATCACCACCTCAGCTCCACCACAGATCATCAGGCATTAGATTCTCATAAGGAGCGTGCAACCTAGATCCCTCACATGCGCAGTTTACAGTAGGGTTTGCGCTTCTATGAGAATCTAATGCTGTGCTAATCTGACAGAAAGTGGAGCTTCTGTGGTGGTGTGAGCAAAGGGGATCAGCTGTAAAAACAGATGAAGCTTCACTGGCTCGCCTGCCACTCACCTCCTGTTGTGCAGCCCAGTTCTTAACAGGCCACAGACTGGGGAGCACTATGATATATTCTAGAAAAGTAGTGCACTAGAAAAACAGCCTATGTATGGCTTCTAGCCCATTCCGTGATTTCAAAATTTGGAGAAGCTCCTTTCATGCTTTGGGCACTCTAGTTGTACAGTTTTAAAATTTTATTTTTATATATATTTAGTGCATATTTGTGGATAATTATACACACAGGTAGAAGTAAAGCACTCTCCTCTTGGGTGCTATGTAAAATAAATCCAGGAGCACAGAATATGGAAGCAGTCCCCTAAGTTTCTATCATCAGAGCACCATAAACTCAAGCTGCTGATATATATAAGCTGAGTAAGAATATAAGAAACAAAAGGGCAATGGTATCCATGCTGGGAGACCACTCTTTTGTAAGCACGAAGGAAGAATTAAAGTTGTTATCCTTTTTGTTCCTTTCCTCCTAGAAAATACAAAACAGAAACTAAATAGCCATAGACATCTTAAAGCAAATCCAAAATTAATACTCACACATGCCAGCGATATTCTAAGGAAGCCCACTAATTTGCAATCAGATTAGTGTTTCTGGTAATATTCAATATTTATATTTGTCTTTTGGAATTTTTTTATAAATATGTACTCTGGGTCATATCAAAAAAAAGTGTTTATGGTGGAAGTCCTCTCTCCACAAATAAATTGTGACACATTTTGGTCTTCCTTTTCCTGCAAGGATATAGTGGAATGGTTACCGTAGTGATTTCCTAGGCTCCTGCAAATTATTCCTCTGGATGTATGCAAATTTAGGTCTAGACTGTTGCAGTGTGCTGTTAATTAGCCAGTTAACATCTTTTGTGAATGTTATTGTATGTCAGCTGCAATGGATTTTACTTACTCTAAAAGCTTAGGCTATCACTTCAAATTTTATTCCCACATGTCAAATATAAAACCATTTGCGAAAACATTTCGAAGCTTGAACTGAGGTAGAAGCTAATGATAGAATGGGTCAATATGGATCCTGTTACTATTTTTTAACCAGGAAATATCTTATTACTTTATCCCTTGCTTTTGACCTTGTAAAAACAATGGCATTCTACATAGGACTTACCCTTGGGGGTAGGAGGGAAGGGGAGTTGGGCTATTTAAAGTTAATACTTCTCACTTTCATAATTCATTGACCTATACAATATGAATGCTGTAATGGTTTTTAATCTATACTTCAAAGGTTTTTTTCAGTTTGGTTGTTGGCCATGACTAAGGTTCATTGGGTTTATGTTTGCTTTGTAAAATATACAAAAATTACCACACAAAGGTCACCACCAGACTAGTGGTATAACAACTATATCACAACCTGCTCAATAACCCATAGCTAAAAGACAGAACTCAATTATCTTCCCTCTGAAAGAGCATGTCAATTCTACCCTGCCATTCTACAAAAACTAGAGCAAGAGCAGAGTGTAGGCTTGCTTCAAAACCTCGTTGGTGAAAGTATGTTAAATCTGGAAGCAACAGGTGATGCTACATAAAAGACCAAAAAAAAAAAAAAAAAGCTGTGGGGATCAAAACATCGTAGGTCTTTTAGTCTGGCAAACTATCTGATTGATTCTACAGATCAGCTTTTATAGCGAGTGAGTCTCCTTGGGTCCTGATGCCTGTGTTAGTGGAAAAAGAACTTGAGAGTAATGGCTTGCAAAAAGTGTGTGTCTAAATCTTCCATAAAACATTGGAAAGTTTATATCATCCATCCTGCCTCCTCTAAGCATAATTCAGAGATGAATATGGAAATTATGGGAGAGTGATATAGCTAGTAATGGAATTTACATATTTTTAAGGACAAATTCTGTCATAAAAAAATGTTCATGATGGAAGTCTTCTCTCCACAAATAAAACACATAAGTTTGAAATGGTTGATTTAAGACACATGTGGCAAGGCTTTTTAGTACGTAGTATAAAATTATCAATCAAACTGAAAGCTGCAATAGCTATTTAGAACAACTCTTACCAAATACACACACACATACACACACACACACACACACACACACATATGGTGGGGGAAGAGAGGTTCATCCTCATAAAAATAACTCTTATATCTGGCAAAGGGAGTATGTTGATTGGTAATTCTAAAATGAATGTTTTGTTGAGTACAAAATGTGGACGGAAAGGTGTCAGTTAATCATTCTAGAAAAGAGGAAAACACTGGGCGGGGTTTTGAACCACCTGAGCTGTAGTCTCAGGTTTACCATGGATTGGCCAGGAGACTTTGGGCAGAACAAGAGCAACTTGTATTCACATGGAGTTCCACTGTTCACTGAGTGCTTCTATATGCATTGTCAGCACGAATTGTATCCTCCTTCAAAACACTTGCTGTCCCCCCCACACACGGGGATCCCATTCCTCTAGAGGAGATCATACTTTCCGCTCCTTTGATGTCAGTCAGGCTCAGCCTGCGACTTCAAGCTGAAGCCATGAGAGCCAGTATTTGCATCATCGTAATCTCTTCACCCCGACATCAGCCAGTAATGTCCCAAATAAGAGCTGCTCTGTCAGCCTGGTCCCAGAGTAAAGACACCACCAAGGAGAGCCACAGCTGACCTACGATGGACCTGTGGCATAAGCAAGAAGCAAATCTTGGTTGTAAATCACTGAGATTTGGGGGTAATTTCTTCCTAACAGCCTAAGCTGACTGATACAATCAGACTGATAGAACTTAAGCTTTAACTGAGACTCCCAGAAGTTATGTTTCCCATGCTTAAGGTTACCCAAGGTGAATAAGCCAGTGTTCTTTCCTCATTCCCAGACTATGTTACATTTAGGCCTTCATTTCCTTGTCTACATATTGAAAGAGTTGGAATAAATCATCTCCAAAGTTCCTTCCACCTCTAACATTCTATGTTCATCTGATTCCTTCTTTCATAGACTTCAGCTTTACAAGGATTGCTTGGGTGATAGTTGCTACTGTTAGCAGTTATATTAGATGTTATATTAGTTGTATTCCCTTTAAAATATTTGCATATTTTAAAAATTCCACAACTATTACAGCAAAGTTCTAGAGCATACTGATTTGCATTCCTTGATACTTTGCAAATATGTTACTCGGGTTTTTTATATATTTGCATACCACCTTTTTGATTAAATTGCAGGAATCTTTGTAAGAAAAAAAGT
>NW_012146523.1:141980-152914 GCF_000956105.1 Propithecus coquereli
CCCGCCCCCCTTATTCTTTCTTTTACCTTATTCCTTACCATGTCTCATCATGTTTTAATAGGTGCTTAATGAACTTGCCCCTTGACCAATAAATCCTTCTCTTTATTCAAAAATGATGAAAAAGAGATTTGATCAAAGAATTAAGCATTTATTGTAAAGATTTTAAAGATGACAACGAATTTCTTTGATATTCCTCCTATTGAGTGGTGAAGTCTAATTCCCCTCCCATTGAATTTGGGCCAGTCTTAGTGACTCACTTGTAACCAAGAGAATGAAGCAGAAATGATGCTGCATGACTTCTCAGGCTAGGTCAGAAAAAGTCATGCAGCTTCCACCTTGTGCCTAGGAATGCTCACTCTTGAAGCCTCAAATGAAAGAAATGCAACTACCCTAAGGCCACCATGCTGTTGGGAAGCCCAAGCCATGTAAAGTGGCCATGATGTAGGCACTCCAGTAGACAGTTCCAGCAGAGCCTAGTTTTCAAGTCATCTCAGCCCATGAACAGACACATGGTTGAAGAAGCCTCTAGTGATTCTAGCACTCAGGTATTAATGTCATCCCAGTTGTCTGAGTCTTCCTAGAAGTGATCTTAGATCTTAGAGAGTAGAGACAAGCAATCCTCTCTCTGCCCTAGGTAAATCCCTGACCCATAATATCCATAAACATAATAAAATGGCTATCATTTTATGCCACTAAATTTTGGGGTCGATGTGTAGCAGTAAATTACTAGAACAGACAGTACCTGTAAAAGTCAACCTGAGCCACAGTGTCAGCTCAGACAAACACAAAGAAGTGTGTGCAACCACCATGTTTTCCTGATTTGTTTATTTTTATTAGGGTGCAATAACCTATTGGGGTAAATACCTCTCCAGCAAGAGCAATCTGGAAAACAGGAGTATTAAAACATCAGGCAGAGATACAATCAAATTATTATCAAGCAATTGCAACATAAAAAGAGTAGGCACTGATAGAATCTCAGAGCCTATTACTTTACCATGCAATTGCAACATAACAAAAACACTAGTCAAAGATGCAATCATGAAGACAAGTGGAATCAATACTGACTCTAAAATACATTACAGGCCATTTTTAAATAAATATGTAAAATCTGCTTTAAATTGATTCTAGCTCAGTGTGGAGCAAATTGCTATAACAATTTTTACATACAAAGCCTAGATTTAAAAACAGGGAGGAACAACCTGGAGCATGCACAGCTTGGGGTGAAGATGTCCTTCCACTTAAACTTCTCAATTTGTGACATGTTGTCCTCTATATTCAACAACAGATTTTACCTTATGGATCTCAAAAGCTCTACTCTGGGAGAGAAAAACCAACATGTTCAAACTATAACAGCTAGAGAGTTAAAAATAAAGCCAATTGCTCTTTGATGTTGATTTAGTTTCCTAAGAAATCTGTACAGAGGGAGCAATAAAAAGCATGAGGTTTTTCTTTGGTTGTTTTGTTTGGGTGTGTTTGTTTTGGGAGCCAGGTATCATATTAGTTTGCATGCACTTAGCATAGGTTTAATGATATCTCTGTGAAGTGTACTATCCTAGGCACCATAGAGATAAAAGGTATGACAGGCATAGTCCTTGCCCTCAAAGAGTTACCTTACTATATTAGTAAGGAAGAGATAGGTAAGGCTAAAAGTAACTATTGTACAAAATAGAAGGCATTCAGAGGTAAAAGCAAGAAATATTTACTAAACAGAGACCTATATCAAAAAGTTTGAATTTAATTTAACTTGGACATTAAATAGTCCAAATCATACCCTGATATTTTAAATTTGTGAATATAAATTCATGCATACACTCCCAATTCCCATACTTCCAAAATGGCAGCCTCCTGAGACAAAAGAACCTTTGATCACATGTTTTTTTAAATCCCTCACCATGCCCTTCAGGTATGTTGCTACATAACACTGCTCAATAAATATTTATGAAATTAATGAATACGATATATTTGATACAGGACCTGCCACTAGAGAGTAGCTGCCTGAGGGAATTTGGATTTTAGTGTCCCAGGCTCTTCTTTGCCTACTTCTGTAGTTATCTGTTGTTCTTGTTCTTACTTCACTTTTAAAAGCTGCCAATATGGTTTTAGTGAAACTTGAAATGTTACCTCAAGAATTTTGAGCTTTGTCATGAATTGTGTGATAAAAGTTTTGATCCTCTGAGCAAGAAAATGGTCCTTCTCCATGAATTTGAAATCATATCGTGGAGAGATGAAGATACAGTCCACCTACAAATGACAAGAGTCCTGGCTTCATTATCCTACTTCTGGCTAGAAAGTGTGGGGTCCAGGGTCCAGCTTTACAGGGGCTTTAAAACGTTTGAGAGCTGATGAAGGATTTATTGACTCCAAAATATGAAAAAGAACTCAAAATATCAAAGTAAAAAATGGTTAATTAAATATCTTTGAAGCATAAAGTTGTATTACTTAGATGGCTAAACCTCAACTCTAAATAGTTGTGCAGAAATTATATTTAATGTAGACTATGGGTATCTTTTAATATATTTGAAAGGATATGAACTGTCAGGATGCAATGGGAACTGTTATGTGCCTCCCCAACCCCCATTCTCCTCACTCTATGTCTCCACCCTGGTTTTTTCCTAACAAGGTTCTGATTTTGTTCTGATGCCCACCCTTTCTCCAAGCAGCCATGTGCCTCAGGGGAAATTGGCCCATGCCCAGTTCTAGAAATAAAACTATTGATCTAACGGTGATATCACTCTCTTTGCCAGTTGTTGGTTCAGAAATTGGCATACAACTCAATTCTGACCCATAACATATAAAAAGAATTCTACTGGGAGGAGGGATATTCTAGAGAAAGTTTCTTCTCTCTCATAGAAAGGCAGTCCCCTATGTCTGAAGTTTTTTTCTGGCTGAACATGGTGCCTTGAACTACTCCAGACATGTTGCTGAAGGCAAAATGACAGAAGATGACAGAGTGAAGAGATGAAAAGAACCTGGGTCCTCGATAACATGGTCAAGCTATTGAGTCAGCCTAACCTGAACCCCACCCTACCTCTGAACTTCCCGCCATATGAAATTAAAATGTCCTCTCTTTAATCCAGTTTCAGTCACTGTTCACTGCTTTATAGGTCCCCTGTCATCTTAAACAAGGAGCAGATGTTCCCCTTCCCATTTCCCTATCATCTGTTTCGGTCAACTTCAACTCAGAGAAAAAGGCCTTTTCCATCACTGGCTGTAAGTCACCCAAGACAAGGATCGTATTATACTGGTCACAAGTCAGTTAATGGTACCCATTTGACTAGGAGATATTCTTCCTCATATTGATGCAACACATTCATTCATGACAAAAGCTAAATTTGGCCATCTGGCTGCGCTCACCTATTGGATATAATCTGAGGACCACTGGGAAGTCCCATGATAAAAATATCTCTACTAGATTTCCACCATTAAGCCAGGTTAGTATAATACACTAACAAAGATATCAATTGCTCCTACACGAGTAATCATTTATGAGACCACCTAGAATTTTGACTTATGAAACTGCATAATAATAAATGCGTGTTCTTATAAATCACTAAGTTTATGATAATTTGTTACACAGCATTAGAAAAGAAATATAGTATAAATCATGTAAAAATTTTCAAACATACATAACTGATAATACATGCTAGGGGTCAGCAAACTGCAGCACACAGGTCCTATCAAGCTCATGTCTTGTTTTTGCACAGCCCGCAAGCTAAAAATGGTTTTTACATTTTTAAAAATTTATAAAAATTAAAAAAGAAGAATATGTGACAGAGACTGCATGTGATTCACAAAATCTAAAATATTTACTATCCGACCCTTTACAGAAAAAGTTTGTTGACCCCTGTTACATACTATTTATTATACTTTAATGTTTAGGAACAAGTATAAAGTTTCAGGATACAGACTATGTTGGATATCTTACATTTTCCCTCTCTGGGTCCATTCCCCGACTTTATCCATGTCCTGGGAGGCTGGCCTGCATGGACCACATCAGGTGCCTTCTGGCTCCTGATAGGGTGTGGCCAGTGGAGACACTGCCCAGAGATCAAAGGGTAGAAGGAGAATGAGCCAGGGGTGTTTATTTGCTGGCTCCCTCCCTGCAGAGCTGCCTTAGGCAGATTGTGTCCCTCAACCAAAGGACAGAGATCCTATGGGGCTGCCCATTCCACACAATTGACTCTTCTGCAATCCAGTAACTGTTCCCTTCCTGCTCCCCTTTGGGTCTAGGGGTAATAGTACTCTCATATCCACTGTGGTTTCCCTACATTGTGCCCACACCTGTATAAATGGTCTCTTCAATAAACATCTGCAAATTATCCATCTGCTTCCCACCAGGACCCTGACTGACATGCACACTAAATTTATATCCTAGTGGTTACCTTTGAGTGAGAGAAGGAAAAGGAATGGGGGATGGGAAAGACAAAACTTGAACTTGATATTTAATGCTGTCTCTCATTTACAGAAGGACTTGAAGCAAATATGACAAACTCTTAATAATGGCTATTTCTGGATGGCAAAAATACAGACGTATAGGTTTTTTTCTGGTATTTCTATACTTCTTACCATCTCAAAATTAAAAGATTTTCCTAACCACACTGATTGATCATTATTTGTTAAGACTGTCAAAAATCAAAAGCTAAATTTGGCCACGTGTCTGGGCTCATCTATTGGATTTAACCTGAGGACCATCGGGAAGTCCCACAGATAAAAATTTCTCTACAAGATTTCCACCATTAAAGCCAATCATCTATCCAAGTGCAAATCATAGAGTCTGCCTGACTGGCCCCAGTCTTGCCCGATTGGCAGGCATATCTCTCCTAACTGGTGACTTTTTCATCACAACTTGCAGCACCAAAATCCCCACTACGCTTCTGCTCATCACCACCCAAGGCATGAAGCCACAAAGGCCATGAAGCCCGGACTGACTCGGCAGCAGGACACATGTAGGTCAGCACTTCCCCCAGACGCGCAGTTCCGCGGCTCCCCGTCTCCCCCGGCCCTCCGCAGTGGGCTCTGTGCTGTTTTCAGAATGAAGTAATAAACCTTCACTGCCAGTACTTATAAAATGTTCTGGCTTTATGAGACAGCATCTCCTGCTGCTTTGGGCACAAGTCCAGTTTAAGCAAAGAATCTGGAAGGAGAGCAAAAAGACAGTTTTATAACCATTGCACTAAGGATGGTAGAAAAGAAAAATTAGGTTCACTGAGCAGAAAAGCTCATCTTCAGAGCAAACACAAAAATAGGACTACTAGCTTGGATCTGTATAAATGAAGTTATACACATGAAATTCTTGGATTAATCATGAAAGTTTTACACATTTTAGAAGACACTCGCACACACGAACACACACAAAATGCTATGTCATCACTACACCCATGACTATGAAATACCTGGTCATCACTTCACAGTTGTATTTTACTTCATATAATCTAACACCCCCACCACCTGATTCTGACTTTTAGGGAAGTGCCTTTTGTGAATTACATACGCTCAGTGGTTTTACGTGTGCTTCATTTTTTACCAGCTGTGACAAGATTTTTCATCTTTATATGAGAGAAACCAAGCCCGTGCAAGAACAACCTGTCAGGAATACTTACAGCCTTGTAGTTAACTCTCTCTTGAGTGTGATTTAATCATCAAGGTGCTGCTGACAATGTGTAATAGAACATTGTAAAAGCTACAGGTTAATACCTCTGAGGGTACCAAAGGAGATGCCATAAAGGGTATGGTAGTAAAATGAAAAATGATTATTATTTAGCATTTATTAATCCTAGGTGGTATGGTGAGCTCTAAAAAACATAGCATAGGTAGAGGCAGATTACCTCTAAAGTTTCATGTTTTCTTTAACAAAAATGGAAGGTTTTACAGCACTACTTCTAAATAATGATATGAAGTAGAAATACCTTGAATCTATGGACAAAGGCAGAAAAACACCAAAGTAAAAGCAAAAAGGATTTTTGGTGTTTATGTCTTTCATCCACAATCTGCTTTCATATACAGTACAATCCATGTGTCTACCTGGAGTCAGCAAACTACAGCCTGTGAGTCTACAGCCTGTTCCATAAAGATTCATTGGAACACAGGCACATCCATTGTCTATGGCTGCTTTTATGCTATTAATACAACAGGAGTTGAGTACTTGTGACAGAGATCATATGGTCAACAAAACCAAGAATATTTACTATCTGGCACTTTACAAAAAAGGTTTACTGATCTCTGATTTAGTTTGACTTGGAGAAAACATGGTCCAGATTTGTGATTGTCTTGATAGTTATTTATCAGTGTATTTATTTGCATGTATTTTCATTCAAAATAAAAATTCAATTTAACTTATTTGTTCATTAAGCATGTACAAAATGCCCATGCTTTTACATTGTAGAGGAATGTACATATACCACAGTGAAGGCTAACACATCACTCCTCCAAAGCAAAGGCATTCCACCTTGATGAAGCTATAGGAGACTCCGACAGAGCAAACTATTAAATAGTTTCCCTAGCTAGACCTTTTCCTTTGGAAAGGCCAAAGATCTGGATAGATAGTTGAATGGAAGGTAAGATTATATTAACACAAGACATCATTCTACATAGGATAATGGTCCATGGTTTAATTTCTAGAATCATTCTAAATAACATTTGAAAACTATTTGAAGCATTAAGACATTTACTGGTTTTATTTCAAAGTCTACGAACTCCTGAAAAAAAATCATTTGCAATCCACTTCCTGATTCTATGGTTATAGTACATTTGAGCCACACGGTCAATAGTGTGAGAAAATCAAATGGCATTTGTTTATTCAGAGACCACAAATGGCTTTCTTGATATAAAAGTCAACATTGTTTCAAAAATTCTAGCCTGAGGGATGGCTTTTTAAGTCTTATTTGAAGACCAACAAATGTGGACATTGGAAAACTAGTCTTTCATCTGAATAGATCAATAGTGGTGTTTAAATCTTCCAGATACACGGAAAGAATGTCAGTAGCAGTTTTCCAGCACATAGTTGGTGTTCCAAACGGATGCTATATTTTGTTCTACAACAATTGGACTCTATGACTTAATCTTACCTGCTTGACATCCAAAGATCTGTTTTAGGTTTTTGGCAGCTTACAGATGCTCCCCATGGCAACTGCATAATAAGATCATATAGCTTGAAGAGGGGGAAAAATTCAGAACCTGTCAGGCCCAATTACTTCATGAAACCATTTTAAAAATCAGACTGAACCAAATTGCTGTATTTCCGTTTACAAGTATCTTTTTACTTTGCAATCATTTTAAAGGATCCATTTGACTGCTTTATCTTTCACCACCTATAACTCTGAACAAAAAGACCTTTTCACAAAGAACCATGAAGAAAACATCCAGGCTTATTCAGAGAACTGATAATGGATATGCCTAAGCAGAATCAAAATGAACACTGGACAGAGCGGTCAGGGCTTGAGTTCTAGCCCTGGCTCAGTTAACTAATCAAAAGAATGACCTTAACAAGTTCCTTTTCTTCTCCGTGTTTTATTTTCCTCATCTTTAAAAGCAAGTAATTTAAACCAACCTCCCAGAGTACTTTTAACCCCAAATACAATAATGACTAGAGCTTGATATCTCTCATAGTTCTCAATATAACTACTTCTAACCTTCTTCTAACTTCATTCCTAGGCATGACAGAATGGCAGAGGGGGAAAAAATCATAGCAAACCAAATACGAATTGGATTCTCCCCTTGTAATTTGGAAGGAGTCTTCAAGATATTGCTTAGCACAGACAAAGCATTTTCTTTGCCCCTCTTTGAGCACTTCATATAAGATTAGGCATAAATTCAATCCTAGTTTCTTTACTATATTATTTAAAAGAGTAAAAAAAAAGTGATTTAAAAAAGAATTTAGGAACACTTAGAGATTTATGGATCAACAAAGTGGCACATTGCAGAAATAGCTTTAATTACTAAAGCATGATGCCCAGACAGCTTTATCACCTGTTCTTAAAAAAGGATATGGAATCACTGAAACCCTCAGATATTGCTGACGGAAGTAAAATATGGTTCCATTCTGGAAAGTTGTTTGGCAGTTTCTAATAAAGTTAAACATATACTCATCCAATGACTCAGACAGAATATGGCTATCAGAATCGGGTTTCACAAAAATATACTATGAAAGTAAATTATAGCATAGTCTCTCAAATAAAAGCTCACAAGGATTCTGAAAATTTTTTGAAGTAATATTAAGTATCAAATGGTGACAGTGTCACAAACTTATATATAAAGATTTTATATGAAGATTCCTCAGGCAGGGCATGGTGGTTCAAATCTGTAATCCTAGCACTCTGGGAGGCTAAGGCGGGAGGATTACCTGAGGCCAGAAGTTTGAGATCAGCCTGAGCAAGAGTGAGACCCTGTCTCTACAAAAAATAGAAAAATTAGCCGGGCATGGGGGCATGCACCTGTAGTCCCAGCTACCCAGGAGGCTGAGGCAGAAGGATGCTTGAAACCCAGGATTTTGAGGTTGCAATGAGCTATGATGATGCCACTGCAAGTACTCTAGCACAGTCGACAGAGCAAGACCTTGTCTCAAAAAAAAGAAAAAAGATTCCTCAAAAAAGAACCCAGTAAGCAGACAATCTGTTAGAATAATAATTAGGAAGAATTAAGAATGTGAGGGAACAGATTGATAAACTAAATTTTTTAAATGACCAAATTGGGAAACTTAGTGAGGATAACTTAAAACATTCGATGTTTCCTGATATCAGGAAGGACTATCCAAGCAAAGAGAAAACAATTAAGTAGACCTATCTTTTCTTTTATATGATGAAAGGCCCTCCAGGAGGTAAGGGGTCCCAGGGAAGAACTGATGGTGTAAGAAGTAATTAAAAGCAACGAAGCACAAACTGCATGCTGGTTATTTTCTAGGATTATTTTTTACTTTACCTCAGAGCATTAAAGGAAACAAAGAAAATAGTACTATCCCTGGGCAACAATAATTCCCTACTTTTCAGTAATCTTATGCAGAACAATAAACCCAGGAAGGGGCAAGCTTCAGTGAGAATGCAAAGATGTTTGACAATTTCTCAAACCCACCAACAACAGCAATGCAACGTGAAAAACTCAGACACACACCATCCAGACATTTTAAGCCCAAGGCACCAATTTTACATGAAATAAACTCCCAACTCTTCACCCGGCTTACAAAGCCTGATGTAACCTGGTTTTTGTTCACTTCTCTGCCTCATACTTGCACCTTCCTCTTCCTCACCCACCATGTTCCAGTTTGTTTCTAGAACTCCCTCTACTTGGTCCAGCCTCCAGATTGCTGCACCAACCCTGCCCTCTGCCTGCAGTGCCCTTTCCCTCATGTAAGCATGGCATTTTTATCTTTCAGCTCTCAGCCTGAAAGTCATCTTATTGAAATGGCCCCCTCTGATCACCCAATCTGAAGAGCCCCTTATCTACATAAATTTTATTTTTTCACGTTTATTTGCTTTTTTTCTCTCTATATCAGCTAGAAGCTCCATGAAAAGTAATAGCATGTCTGTTTTGTGCCTGGCACTGTGAAAGAAAAAATTATCCTAACATTTATTAAAATGGTAAGGAAGACTTTTTGCAAGACTACTGCAGTAGGGGTTTGCAACGGGGGAGAGAGGTCGAACTCAACTCCACATACAACCAAGGCAAGTGGGGATATACAGCCAAGGAAGAATGTGAGGGGGTCAGTGGATAGAAAAGTACTAAGAGGAGACATCAAAGGTAGGGGGATTCTTGCTGAAGACAGGCCAAGGTGATCCGATATCCAGGGTTGAGAGATGACTTCGCAGAATTCTTTGCTAAGACTGGGCTGGGCAGGCCAAAGACAGGATGGGGTCCAAGGTCAAGCCTAGCCGAGAAGAGAGCTCAGAGGAGCCTAACTAAAGTTTGGTCAAGGGGAGCATGTTCTCAGCACATACATAGTAGGCGCTCAAAAAACACTGACTGATTTAACGAATAAATTCTATTCTCCAAAATTAAAGCCGTAGATTTGCTATTTAAATTTTTTAATTTCCTCACTTTTTCATTTCACTTTACTCCCATAAATACTGGTAATAATCAGAATGAACAAGGAAAGAAAGCCAGAGAATAAACCCTCTACTCGTTTGCAAAGTAAAAAGAATAAATCTTCATAATTAATGGTATGTTTTGTCATTTATTTCTCTAGCATTTATTGAGAGCATCCGGAATGTGCTAGATCCTTTTTTAGGCATGGACAAATTCAAAGAAATCACCCATACCTTCAAGTTCACTGTCTACTAAGTTCACTGTCACTGTCTACTGAGTGATAAATACATGAAGAGATGGGTATGGAAAAAAGATCAGGGTAGCTGAGATGAGTAAAAGCCAGAAAGGGAGCCCTTGTTGGCAATGAAATATAATAGGCAGAAAAAAGACTCAGGAGGAAAAATGTGTAGTAAGAATTTCCCAGATCAATCAAATGCCCCATCGTAAGACTTCAGAAATCATGCCCATCTTCCACAAAATTGCCAACACCGAGATATGGTGGGTGTGATTCAATTTCTTGCGGAAGCTAGCAAAGGGGCCAGGATGAGTCAAAGGTTTGTGCAGGGCTTAGACTCAGCCAAGCAGACACAAAGACAGCTGCACTTCTGGGTTATGTTAGTAAACTGGAAATCATGATTCTAAGTAAGAAAAACATTTAGCCCAACTGTTGTAGGGCTAATGTCAAAGAAAAAAAATGACATAGATGCCCATTAGGATATCGTTTTTACTCCTGATGAATTCAGAGGGTTGAGGAAGAACGTGTGCCCCATATGAATGCAGTGCTGCTGCAAAAAGCCTGGGCACGTGGCTTGTGATCGCAGTAGCTCTAAGAAGGGAGAAGATAAAAGGTGAGGCACTCACTCCCGATGCTGTTCTTCTGGGCATGCTCCCAGTATCACTTGTATGCTCAGTGGTACGGA
>NW_012146523.1:154439-155856 GCF_000956105.1 Propithecus coquereli
CGTGAGCCACCACGCCCGGCCCAATTGCTTCTTTTTAAATCACATTTCCATATGCTAAGAAAAAGAGTAGGGTCATAATTCTGGCAGAATCAGCCTCTAGATATAGGCTAATGGAGAAGGAAATGCTCCCTGGATCAGATGGAACCAGGGCAGGGAAACTGCCTCAGCAAGGCGTGAACACCGAAACTGATGGTCAGCAGTCCATACTATAGATTCCATAGGAAGAAAGTGAATTCAATCTGGTTGACACGAATACCCAAGGAGTCTACAGCAGCATTTTCACTTACTGGTGAATGAGGACATTAAGTGGTGACAACATCATGAACCTACATGGTCCATCTGGTTTGGGAAAAGATTTCAGCAAATAGCAGGGAATGTGAAGAACAGAGTTTACATCTCAGCAAAAACAGATTTGTCAATGGCTGAGATTTAGGGCAAAAGTCCAGTCCTAGTAAGTGTTTCTCAGGAATCAAGGAAGAAGCACATTCATGCTGGCTAGACAAGGTTAGAATAGAGATACTTGAACACACAGGGACGTGAGCACACATAAGCTACACAACTTCTCCACAGTGCATGCCAGGGTGAGCTCCTAACTCTAGTCCTTGCCTTGGACAAATTAAACCCCCAAATTGCATAGAATGATTCAATTATGTCTCCTGGATTCCCTGAGATGGTACAACGTGCAGACTTTGTAAAATATAGTGACAAAAACTCAACTATCCAAGGGAAACGTAATACGGAAATCACCAATGTACTAGCTATATCAAGGGATAAGATAATGATAAGAAGATAAACATTTTTTACTGTAATCCCCAGACACTTGAAGTAATACAATGTTTTTAATGCCTCTTCCCTAAATGTCAAGGTTTGAAGCAGGCTTCAAGCCCCATTTTCTCTTGATCATCAAGTTTCTTATTTAAGGCTCTTTTTTCCAGCAAAATCTCCCACTGTGCTTGAGAATTTCTTAATTACATTTTCAAGTTTTCTGCTATCATGGCAGATAAACTGCAGAAAGTAATTACGAAGCTAATAAAAAGAATGAAAAACTTTTTTTACTTTCCCCAAAGCATACAACAATGCAAAGTTGTAAACACAGACCTAAATGATTTGCTCCACATTTGTTTCAGCAAATTAAAATGCCATCTACCCTTTATGAAAAAAATGAAGATAGTAAAAATAGAACATAGAGAAATAAAGACTAGAGACTGAATTTCAACCCAAACTCACCATGGGACTAATTAAAAGCTAAACTTTCAAAAATCTAAGTAATTTCCACATTTGCTTATTTTTTTATGATTTAAACTACAAATATTTGTGATAGAAATTTTGAGAAATGTAGAAAAATATCAAAAAGAATAAAAAAGAAACACTCAAAAGCCCAATATTCAAAGTTAGACAAAACTAACATTTGAGCATA
>NW_012146523.1:155906-156379 GCF_000956105.1 Propithecus coquereli
AAATTTTAAAATTTTATTTCAGAAGTATCATAACCTAAAGCAAACTATGTAATCCCAAAGAGTAAAAACAGAAAGTCTGACAACGATTAGATCAATATAAGAGAAGTGATATATAATGGAAATTATTTCTGACACGTTCATTTAAAAATTGTGCTAATTGGAAGCTTTGCTTCTTCCAGGTGAAAGCAACTAATAAGTTGATGACAGAAGAATCAGGCATCAAAACTCCACAAAGAAATTACAGATGTAATAAATACCTCTGGGTACATATAAGACTTTTAAATCTAAATTGAATCTTTATTTAGAAATCAATTTTTGTGGGTAGACTCTTTGCCCATGGGTATTTGTTTGCTATTTTATGAATGTTTCCAGCCTGCAATTTTTGTCTCAGGGTTATAAATGCCTCTGACTAAATAAAATATGATGATAGATTTGTGTAATAAATATGTCTCTAACATTATCTATTCATTTGT
>NW_012146523.1:158529-171888 GCF_000956105.1 Propithecus coquereli
GAAGCTAATAAAAAGAATGAAAAACTTTTTTTACTTTCCCCAAAGCATACAACAATGCAAAGTTGTAAACACAGACCTAAATGATTTGCTCCACATTTGTTTCAGCAAATTAAACTGCCATCTACCCTTTATGAAAAAAATGAAGATAGTAAAAATAGAACATAGAGAAATAAAGACTAGAGACTGAATTTCAACCCAAACTCACCATGGGACTAATTAAAAGCTAAACTTTCAAAAATCTAAGTAATTTCCACATTTGCTTATTTTTTTATGATTTAAACTACAAATATTTGTGGTAGAAATTTTGAGAAATGTAGAAAAATATCAAAAAGAATAAAAAAGAAACACTCAAAAGCCCAATATTCAAAGTTAGACAAAACTAACATTTGAGCATACATTCTTCTAGCCTCTTCTCTAGGCATATGTATGCATTTTTTATGTGGAGGAATCACAGTACACTGAATTTTTTTATAAACTGCCTTTTCCCCTTAAGCACAGGCTGTGAAAGTTTCTTCATGTCATTGAGTATTCCTTTACAGCACTATTTTATTGACTACAGAGTATGTCATTTTAAGAATATACTATAATTTGTTTTACTAATCCCCTATTGTTGGATACATAGTTTGTTTCCAATTTTTTCTTACTGTGTACAATGCTTTAATAAATTTCCTTTTATATTAAATATATATCTTTGTGTCCAACCATGACTATTTCTTAGGTTATATTCTTTTTATTTTTAAGATAGTGGTAAGTTTAATGAATTCATAAAATCATGTGATAGAGAGTGACAGGAGGTGGGGGATGGCTGTTTTTTATGCGATCTAAGAAAGAGACACGAGGGCCGAGAACCAAATGATGGAAAGAAGACCACCACGCAACCTGAAGTCAGGCTCCAAGCAGAGAGAACCACAAGGGTGCAAACCCTGAAATGGCACATTTGAGGACTAGAAAGCCAGCCAGCGAGAACTGGGACATAGAGAATAAAGGGGAAGAGTAGCTCAGATGAAGCCAGAGAGGTAGGGTCACGAAGTGGGTGCCCACACATCACATTCAGCCCACACGGAGCTTTTGAGATTTCATTAAGAACAAAAAGAATCCTGACTCACAATTTCTCTTCAAACTTTTTTAAAACTTGGCGATGCCACCATGCCCGGCCATTATTCCTGCATAACAATCTCTCACCGTGGAGCAGTTATGCTCTCCTGTCCCCATCCACTCCCCTTTAATGGGGCCTGTGTCATCAGTTCTTAAGTAGTGGACATTTGAATTAGCAACCCCTGAATGCCATGTGGGCTTAATAAGGGCTTAGATGTATCTTTTCCCAGTGTGATAGAATCATATAATGAGGGGTTTTAAGTGACGGAGTGATTTGATCTAAATTTGTAAGATCACCGTGACTACTTCGTTGAGAACAGATTGTAGCTAGAGTAGGAGATAGGCGAAATTAATGAGAGATGTTGGTGGCTAAGGGCCAGTGGAGACAGAAAGAAGTAGACAAATTCTGGGTGTATTTTAGAGGAAGAGCTGACAGGGCTTAACTAAGGAATTAAGATAAAGAAAGGGAATAAAGGGTGACTTCCAGGGTCTGCCTTGAGCACCTGTCTGGGTGGTGGTGCCGTTTACTGAGACAGGGAAGCTTAGGAGGACAGTTTTGGGAAGAAAATCAAAGCTGTTTGAGAGTTATTAAATTTAGGACACCTATTAAACATCTGAGTGGAATGTTAAGTAGGCAGTTAGATGAGCCAGCAGTTTAGAAGGAAGGTCAAGATTGGGGATATAAATTGAAAGTTTAGGTTATATTCTTAAAAGTAACATTGCTATATTAAAGGATATCCAGATTTTAAACCTTTTGCTGCATGTTGCCAAATTGCTCTGTAATATGGTTGTAACAACTTATATTCACCCTCCCCCTTTAACATAAATGAGAATGTTTATTTCCTAGTGTTACTAATAACATTGCCTTTATTATTTCTAATTATTGCCAAACTGATAAAGAAAAAATGGCATCCATTTATATTGGCATTTTTTGCAACTACTAGTCATGCTATTTCTTTATGCTTATTGGCCATGTAATTTCTTGTTTTGTAAATTCCCTGTTTATGTTTTTTGCCTATTTTTCTATTGGGCTGTTCAATTTTTCCTTTTCATAAGAACGTTCTAGGCAGATTATTAAGCCTTTTTAAAATAGTATATTACAGATGTTTTATCCAGTCTATCATCACTTGAGTTTTAATTATCTTTCTGGTGCTTTTTCACATACAGAAGATTTTCCTATTTTCAAATAGTTAAATTATCAATATTTTATTTTATATCACATATTTATATGCTAGAAAGGCTTTTCTTTTACTTTATTTGTATGCTAGAAAGGCTTTTCTCACCCCTAAGATCATATAAAAACTTACCTACATTCACTTCCTTAAACTCTTTAAAGAGCTTCATTTTTTTTACATTTAGCCTGTAATCCATCTGAAATTTATGTGGGCATTAAAAATTTTAACTTTATTTCTTTCCATATACCTACATGCTTGATCATGTGCCTTCTATTTCGGTGTTTTTGTCAAATGCCTTTTTAAAACAGTGGAATGCTTTCTCCAAGCAAAATCTTACATAAGAAGTCACTATGTATATATTACAAATAAACGTGGAGCTGTGCTAGTTAAACCAGAAGTGGGTAGAGGGGGTCAGGGGAGGGGATTTTCTGCATCAGCTCACAACATTTCACAGATTTGCAAATCATTTATTCCTTCCCCATAGATTTGAGATTTCACTATTATATTTCTTACCTGACTTGGGTCTCTTCTGATCTTTCTGTTCTATTCTGGTTGTCATCTATGCTTTTACCAGCACCCTCTTGTTTTGAGTATTATAACTTTAAAATATACTTTCATATCTATACTTATCTACACACATACACACACTCACACATGCCACATTCTTTTTCAAAATTTTCTTGGTCACTTGTGTCCATTTATTTTTCCATATGAACTTTTTAATGAATCTATTAGTCTTGTTCACTCCCAGAGCTACCAATAGTATTTCAGGAGGATTACATCAAATTTGTAAATTAATTTGGGACTAGTGGACATGCTAATTTTGAGTCTTTTGATCTAAAACTGTAATATATTTTTCTGAATTTCATCTCAGCTTTTTTTTTTCAATTTTAATTTCAAAACATTATGGGGGTACACGTTTTGATTACATAATTTGCTTTTGTACAGTTTATCTCAGCTTTTTCTTTAACAAAATTTACATGTTTACATGTTTCACATACTTCTTGGGTTTTGTTTGTTTGTTTTTGAGACAGAGTCTCCCTCTGTCACCCAGGCTAAGTGGTGTAATCATAGCTCTCTGTAGCCTTGTGCTCTGAACTCCTGGGCACAAGTGATCCTCCCTCCTCAGCCTCCCAAGTAGCTGGGACTACAGGTATGTATCACCACATCCAGCTAATTTTTAATTTTTTTTGTAGAGACAGGGTCCCACTATGTTGCCCAGGCTGGTCTTGAATTGCTATACTCAAGCTATTCCCCCATCTCAGCCTCCCAATGTATTGGGTTACAGGTATGAACTATCATGCCCAGCTCTTCTTATGTTTCTAACTAGGTATTTTATATTTATTATTGTGATTGGAATCATTATAGTACATTTTCTATCTGGTTATTATCAACTTATAAGAAAACTATTATTATTCTCTTAATGATTTAAAAATTGTTCTGGTTGCTTCTTTGGGGTCAGTAATCAAATCACCAACAAAAAGTAATCTGGCCTTATGCTTATTTCTTTTTCAAATCTAATTGCGTAGGCTAAACATTCCAGAAGAATGTTAAATGGTAGAGGTGCTGGTGAGGATCCTTCTTTTGACCCTGACTTTGATAGGGATGCCTCCAGTGATACCTATTTAAATATCATATAAACTGTTTGTCTGAAATAAACATTCCATAACATGTTGATAAGGATGTACTTGCCCACCCTAAGTTTTTTAAAAGTCTTTTTAAAAACATAGCTGTTGATTTTATCAGATCTTTTTTCAGCATCTGATTGTTTATCTCCTTTCAACTATTAATATGATGAATCACATTGATATATTTTCTCATATCATCTCTGAATTTTTGGAAGTTATTGGTTAATTATATATTGACTTTCAATATAATGCAGGACTTAATTTGTTAGCATTTTATTTAAGAATTCTGCTTCTGTGTTTGTAAGAGAAATTAGCTGATGGCATTAGAGTTTTGATACTTTGTTAGGTTTTGGTGTTAAGGTTACATTAGCTTCATAAAATGATTTAGGAAGCTAAATCTAATATTATGATTTTAACAAAGCATATGCTTCCAGGGTAAATTGCAAATGCTGCTCATTATCAGTAAATGATGTAATATTCCATTTACATCAATGAAATTCCATAAGACAAAGCTTCCCCAGCAAGGTTAGGCAACGAATTGTCTTATAGATGATGGTAAAGACTTTGCGTATGGCCAAAATAGAAACTTACAGGTGGATTCTACCATAAAAACTGAGTATTAAATTCTAATATTCAATACTCAAGTTGATACAATTTGCAGGAATAGCATGCTTAAAGGGGTCATATTAGTATGATCTTTTAAAACAGACAAATAAGGTCACTGAAAATATCAAAGCAGAAGACACTATAAAGCAAAGTAATATAATGTAAACAAGCAAATTAAACTCCATTCAGTAAATATTTATTGAGTACAGTTGTTTTACCAGATACTGTTTTAAATGCTACACGATAGTGGTCCCCAACCTTTTTGGCACCAGGGACCAGTTTCGTGGAAGACAATTTTCCATGGACACAAGGGAGGATGGTTTTGGGATGATTCAAGTGCATTGCATTTATTGTGCAGTCAAATCTGGTAATCTGTATTTGCAGCCACTCCCCAGCATCATCACCTCAGCTCCACCTCAGATCATCAGGCATTAGACTCTCATAAGGAATGTGCAACCAGATCACTTGCATATACAGTTTACAGTAGGATTCATGTTCCTGTGAGAATCTAATGCTGCCACTGATCTGACAGGAGGCGAAGCTTATGCAGTGATGCCAGCGACTACTCACCTCCTACTGTGCAGCCCGGTTCCTAACAGGCCACAGACCTGTACTGGTCCACAGCCCGGAGTTTGGGGACTACAGCTATACAATATTCCTAAAATCACATTTTAAAAAAACTGGTAAAACAAAGGTCCCGAAAACCGCCCCCAAAACTAATGAAACTGAAATAAAAGAAAAATAACAAACCTGGTTAATTTGTTTTTTATTAAGCATCCGAGTTATTCTTATCACCAGGAAAGTTTGGGAAACACTGTTTACAGGAGATTCAGAAATCAGAAATCCATTAGATGTTTCCAGTGGACTTTCTATTGTTGCACTGAGTGCTGGCCCCTGGGACGTACACTGGACATCCAAAATCTAGACATGAAACTCTCAGCCTCCTTTGAGCCTGACGGAACATCCCCAAGCCATAGACAAGTTAGTATAAGCCCCTGAATGTCTCCCTAGAGGAGCTTAGGGCTGCAATCTGGTTATAAGTATGGGCAAAGGAACTTGTTTTGTAAGCTTATTGCATAGCAAAATCACTCTTTGTACTTGATTGCAGGTTTAAATGGAGGCCAGTGGAAATTATAGGGAGGCTAAAGCCATCCTAAGCCACCATTTGGTAGCCCCACTGTAACAGGAGTTGGGCCTATCTCCCAAAATATATTTAGACAAAAACAGCCTGAGCTTTTGCCCTCATTAAAGGAGAGGAAAGCACAAGCCTTCCCCATGGGACAGGATTCTGAATGGAAACGGGAAGTTGCAAGTGAGAGCAATAGCTTGAGAGGTTCACAGGGAATTTGATTGTTTAGAATGGGGAGAAATGCACATGTGCATAGGTGGAGGAGTGGGAAGAGAGAAAAAGAAAAGTGGAGAGAACAAAATTTTAAAGCTGTGAAAGTCAGACAGGGAATATGGAGTAGAGCAGAGGAACCAGGACAAGAGTCTGGAGGCAAGCACTGATAGGACCAGGGGCAGGTGAGAGCTGGCAAAAGAGAGGAATGTTGGCATAGGAGTGTTTTCACACTGCACCTGATCCTTCTCGACACTGGAGGCTTTGCTCTCCACTCTGTTTTCTGCTCCTCATCTGAACTAATCCTAAGAGAGGAAGAGTATTAACAACCTTACCCTCCAATCGGGAGGCCTGGAGCTATTCCCCCAGGCATAGACCTGCTCAGCAATGTGCCCAGAGTAAATACTGGGTATCGAAATGACCACCAAGATACAACCTTCCCTTAACCAGACTGACCAGCCAATCTCATGTTCATCCCAGCTACTCCAAAGGAGTAAGCATCTGTCTATGTTTTGTCTGCCTTTCCTAGGAAACAATAGATCTGGTCAGGAAAGAGGTTAGAGCTGCAATGTCATCAGATCAGGGTTGGCGATTGCTTTCAGGTGTTCTGCACTCGTGAGCCAATGAAAATGGGGGAGGGTGGGGAACCCGCCACTTCTTCCAGAGGTTTCCGCTGCTATACCATAGGGCAGCATCCTTGAGAATGCCCTAGAGCCGAGCAGCGCTTCTCAGAGTGTTGTCCCATGCTCAGTAGCATCAGTATCACCTGGGAACTTGTCAGAAATACAAATTCTGCAGCCCCATCCCAGACCTGCTGGTCAGGAATTCTGCAGGTGGAGCCCAGCAAAGTGGGTATTACCAAAGCCTCCAGATGATTCTGATGTGTGCTGAAGTTTGTGAACCACTGTCCCGTACGAGGGCCAGAGTACTGTGGGGTCCTCCTCTCTCTGGCCCTTCGCAGGATCATGATGTAATCACCCCTGTGTCTAAGCTGGCTCATTTAGCCCTTCCTGCTCATCCAAATTATTCTTACTGGCTTGTTTCCTCCTCTGAAGGAGGCAGAAGAGGACACCCTCACACCCAGAATAAGAATGTCCCTCTACTGGCCTCATGCCTTCATCAGCAGAGTCAGAGAGGAGCCCCTGAACTCTGTGTGTTCCTGGCCAGACTCTCCCTCCCTCTTCCCCCTTAAAATTCACAGCCTCAAACTATTATCTTCACTGTGATTATCAATGCTGATTTTATCATGCCTTTATTTCTTCAACCAAGGACTCTAGTCCCCATACAGATCTATGTACCCCACTATCTTCCACCATTCCCTAACTCCTGACAACACTTCTACGGGGCCCTCGAATTCATGATCTATCATCAGCAAAATCCTCTAAAACCTCAATCTCCTCTCTCAGTATTGGCTTCACTGTATTGTTGCAACTGAAGGCTCCAGGACTCTTAAGTGGTGACCCTCATGCCACTGGGCCCGAAGGTGGAGGCTTCCTCATGCTCTTCATCACCACTTCCAGCCCATTCTGTCTCCCTCCTTCTGAAAACTCTGGCTTTGACTGTCATCACATTCTAACATCAAATTCCTCTCCTTATAATAGTCATCCACCGCTCCCCCCCCATAGTCGCTCCTACCCACTCCTTGAAGATTTTAGCTCTGGTTCACAGCACTGCTGACCTAATTCTTCAGGATTTCCAAATTCACACCTATGATCTTCTCAATAACCTGGTTTCTCAGTTCCTGCATCTCCTTTCCTCCAGTAAGCTTATCATCCACCTTGCCCCAACCACTGACTTCTGTAGTCATATCCCGGATCTTGTAATTACCCATAACTCATCCCCTCCATGATCTAAATTCCAAGCATCCCACTCTGATGGCCACTTCCTATCTTTCTAGCTCACTTTTAGTCCACTTGCAACAGAACTTCATCTACCTCATGTTGCCACTTTCCTTCTGAACCAGCCTGAGATTCACGGTCCATCATTCTAATCACTCGCTTGTACATACCCTCAATTCTTTTGTCCCTCTCTCACCTCAAGCTCTCAGTGGGGAAAACTGCAACACTGTTCTATCCAACTCTCTGCAACCACGATAACTACGGAACCTAATAGGAATCTTATTAGGAATATGTGGGCTCTTAATACTGCCCATAAATCATACTGTATTTCTCCCGTCCATTCTCTCTCTCCCATCCACCCAAGCAGCTATTTCATGCTTTGTTATTACTCTTCAAATCTAACACTTCCTCCATCATCCTCACTCTCAGTCAGTGATTTTGCTTTGTATTTCATTGAAAAATGGAAGCAGTAGAAGAGAATTTCTAAAGGCTCCACCACCACATCTAGTCTTCTTGCATCTCTGCTGCTACTCTAGAATAAATACTGATGCTCATTGCAAAGGTTAATCCCACCACAGGCACACTAGATCCTTCATCCTCTCACTACTCAAGTATATTGTTCCAACAACTCCCCCCCATCCTATCTCTATCTGTACTCGCTCTGTTCAATTCTTCTCCTTCCATCCTCTCTTGAACCCACTCCAGCCAAGGCTTTACCCTGACCTCTATTAAACCTGCTCTGGTCAAAGTCCGCAATGATCATTACTCAGTCCATATCTTTCTTTGACTCAGTTGATTTCTCTTTGCTCATTAAAACTCTTTTCTTGGTTCTAGAACATTCTCCCTCTTAGTTTTCATCCTACCTCATTGATCACTTCTTTTTGATCTCCTTAACTAGTTCTACTCAGTCTATGGCCTGGTCTTTAGATTTATCCCTAGCTAGATAACAATGCCCATCTAAGGTAGGTCTTGGTTTCCCACACCCACTGTGTTCCTTGATTATTCAAGTGCAGACAACTTCCCTCAGAAGGTTCTACATCAAAGTGATTCCTACAGATCCAGTTCTGCCTAACCTGTCTTCCTCTGATTCTCAACTAGCCTAAACTTCTGAGGTCTCGGCATGCCTAGAGAGCCCTTCTCCCATCCTATGACAAGAGGAGCAAAGGATTAATACGCAGGCCTAAAGTGAAGATGTTGGATAAATGCCAAAAGGCCAGGAAAGATGAGAAAGGGCCACTAACTTTGCCTTGTGTAATTATACAGACAGTGTGTGTGGCTTTCTCCACACCTAGAGATGAACCAAAGTCATCCTCAAACAGTATTCCCAGCTCCATACATCAGTACCCCAGGAATGAGACTCTGCCAGAACCAGCTTTTCCTCTTCCTTATCCCCAGTCATAGACTCGAGAGGAGTTTTCTGCTTTCTGCTTTGTCTCCACTGAATTTAATTATTATTTCTTTCTCTCTGACCCCGCCTTTGTTGCAGACCTTGTGCTTGATTTCCCTGCTCCCACCCTGTAGAAATGAGCCTGATCTTTTCTGTCTCCCAGTCCCAGGCACTGAACCACATGGTCAGAATACATGTGGTCTATATTCTTGAAGAAAAACAGATTGCAAGTGTTGTGAAAGGGAGCAAGTGCATAGGAAGGCAAACAGAGAGAAGTTAGCTCAAGGTCACGGACACGCAGAGAATTTGTAAGCTAGGATTGGTGGAGTTTGTTTAAAGATAGAAGGAAAAGAGAAAAAGGAAAAGAGAAGGAAGATGGCAGAAGGAGACATAAATATGACACTCAAATTCCTCAGGAGGTGAAGAGTAAAAGAATACCTTCCTCTGAGATTTTAAGGAACAATAAAGTGACTAACATTGAGTATTTTCTTTGAGCCACTCATAGTTCAAAGTGCTTTACATATGTTGACTCAATACTCATACTAATCCTATGAAGTTGTACTCTGTAATTATTGTTATATCTTACTTTACGGATGATATATCTCTTAGATATAGCAACTTGCCCAAAGTCGGACAGGTAAGTAGTGACAAACCCAGAGTTTGAACCCAGGAAATATGATTCTCGCATTGGACTCTGAACCACCCCATCAGACTGTCTATGAGAGAATGGATATAGGTAGATGGCACGTCAATATGACGGGGGTGAGCCATCTGGGAACTCATTCTGGACCATCCCAGTTTTTTTCTCTTAAAGGAAGAGGCAAGAAAGTCTCCAGCAGTGCTGTTCAACAGAAGTATACATGAGCCACAAATGTGAGAGACATATATGTAATTTTAAATTTTCTCATAGCCACATTTAAAGCACAAAAAGAGGTAAAATTATTTGTAATTAAATCCACTATGTCTAAAATACTAAAACTTTGATATTATAATCTATTTATTACTGTTGAGATCTTTTACATTTCTTTT
Source organism: Propithecus coquereli (assembly GCF_000956105.1). Lineage (NCBI taxonomy): Eukaryota > Metazoa > Chordata > Mammalia > Primates > Indriidae > Propithecus > Propithecus coquereli. The sequence goes on from NW_012146523.1 coordinate 168,627, forward strand.
TTAATAATGTTTTTAGAAATTCATTGTATATTTTAAACTTATAGCACATCTCAGTTTAGAATAGCCACATTTCAAGTGCTCAGTGGCTGCCATTATTGGACAGTGCAGTCCTTGGTAGGAGGAGTGAGTGTAAATTGAGACTATGGATAGAGATGAGATACCTAAGAAGTGGGGGAAATCTAAAATACCTGTGGTTTAGTCTATCCTGAGTAGTTGGGAGAAACAAATAATAGGACTGACAAGCAGAAGCCAGGTCGACATTGAAATAAGACAATAGAAATCTTATTGGGTGCAAGCAGATTCAGCATCCATGATTGGTAAGCCAGCAACTGGCATAATTTGACATCAGTAGGATTTAACATCTCCCCCATAAAGTGCTTGGGGGATAGAATAATAAAATATATTCTTTGTTTGGGGAGTTAATCCCTGCTTATCTCCCATGTGTCCATCCCTTGCCTAATTTCTGGTTATGTGGTTCCCAGTTTTCAGTTACAGTCTCCTCTCCAGTCTAATGCCTCACACCTTTTCTCTATCCTTCATTCATCTTCCTCTTCACTCTCTTGAGCCTCGCCCCTCAGATTCCGACATCCACGGATTAACATACTGATCATGGACTGGCTTTGGCACTGCCCTTGCCCCTTCCACACCCACATCTCTCCCTCGGCCAGTTGTATTGCTAATGTGAAACCACGTCCTATAGCATGACACCAGAAATTATCCCACTGAGTACCTACCATTCAACATGGCACCCTTCTTTTCATTTAATTCTCCCCTTTCTTTAAAATTTGTTATCTCTTTAGTACTGAACGGTCAGGAAAGATCAAGTTGTTTAACTGCCACTTAGGTTAAGAATCAAGGGCAATTTACCTGGAGGCTGAATTGGAAGACAGGAGTTAGAAAGGGAAAGTAAAATCGCTGAAAAATGTGTATCTCTAAATATATTTTAAAACTATGTAGCCATATAATAGCTATGAAATTGAATCTTCTTCCCTAGGGTAAGTAAGTAACAGAGTATCATAGGCCTTGGCAGGAAGAATAACCCCCTTTTCCAAGCTGGAAGATATCATCCTTTGATCAAAAACGTAAGATCCTTTCATTTTCCCCACTACAGTCAGTGTTTCAATTTCAAAGGCTACTCACTCGCTGTTTCTGATCTGTTATCAGTCAGGCAGACTCAACACATATAGAGAACGCCACTTTAGTAGAAGCTGCTGTCTCCTTTATCACAAATGCAGACTTAAGGATCATCCTATCCTGCTAAAACTGTACAGCTCAACAACAACAACAAAAAAGGCGGAAGTAGGGGCAGAGGAAAACCAACTTCATAATGGGAGGTTGCAGAGTATATTGAGAGGAATGGAGATGTCAAATGTAGATGAAATATGGAAAGTTGACTAATATGGCTAGATAAATGCCTTTGTTTCTGAGCCAGTTTCACTCCTAAGATTGGGATTTCCAAAAGAAAAATACCAAGATGTTGTCAGACAGGTATAAATACAACATTGCAACTAGAAAGGAAGGTGTGTTAATACATTTAATTACCTAATACATTAATTACCTAATACATGCCAGGCACTGTGCTATTAATATCTTTTCAAAACACAGCCAACCTCACAATCACCTCAGCATGATGAAAGAGATGCTCAGAGTTTTTAGCCATGGCTATCCTCTTAAGTGCAGGAGCTGTCATTCAAACCCCTGCTTCGGACTGACCCTAAAGCCTAGGCTTTGTCTTTTATTTTCCTTGTACGTTTGTTTTCATCTTTTTCCTACAGCACACTGCCTCTCCATAAAACATAAGGAGGCTTGGGTGTGTTGGTCTGTGGACTGGTTGAGCCAGGAGGACAAGCCCAAGCACACAACATTTGTTTTCACTTTGTCCATTCTGTGTACCTCATAATTATGCACCCCTCAAAAACAATGTTAGGTCAAATAAATACAAGACACATGAAAACTTTTCTGCTTCATCCCCACAATGTAAGTCGTATTTGCCAAAGGTTGTTAAATTTGTGAAATTGGTGGCTCACCAATCTTAAACTACTGATTTACTTACAAGCTTAGCTTCAATGGAACCACAATGTAATGATCTTTATGTAATTTTTTTTCAAAAGCGCTTATATCGCTCATTCATGTTATTCATTCGACAGTTTTATTCAACAAAGGACAATTGGACAAAGAACAAAAAGGCAAAGGACAGTCGGAATAGAAAAACAATTGGAATTGAGCCAAACATAAACTATGTCCTCAATCCAACAATAAATGTAGTTTTCCAACTAGTCTTATTTCAGATTTATATTACTTTCCCGTGTTTCCTTGTGTGATATTGTGAAATACATATTTGGTCTTCTTCCCAGTTTCCTGACTTAAAACACGTAAAATCCATAGAATTCCGGAGTGATAAGAGTATCTTTTGTATACCAACGAGATGACTGGTGGCTGAGGTCCCCTAGATAACCTTAGGATGGGGGCTTGTTGCCAGGGGAACCAGCCTTGCAATTAGCAGGTTGGAACCTTTATTCCCCTCCCCCGCAACGTCGGGGGAGGGAGAGAGCTGAAGGTTGAGCTGCTAAACCAATGGCTAATGATTTAATCAATCGTGCTTACGTGATGAAACGTCCATAAAAACCCAAAGGACTGAGTTCAGGGGGCTTCCAGGTTAGTGAACAAGAACACAGCCACATATTGGGAGGGTGGCACACCCCAAATTCATGGGGACGGAAGTTCCTGCACTCAGGACCCTTCCAGACCTTGCACCTATCTATCTCTCCATTTGTCTTTTGGTTTGTATCCTGTAAAATATCCTTTGTAATAAACGGGTAAACATAAGTAAAATATCTCCCCGAGTCCTGCACTAGCAAATTAATCAAACCTAAAGAGGATGTAAGAATCCCAATTTATAACCAGTCATCAGACGTTCTGGAAGCCCAGACTTGTGACTGACACCTGAAATGGGGACAGTCTTGTGGGACTGAGCCCTCCACCTGTGCTACCTGCAAGCAGATAGTGTCAGAACTGAATTAAAGCAGAAGCCCCAGCTGGGTCTGCTGCAGAATTGATTGCTTGCTTGATATGTGTGTGGAAAACCCCACACATTTGGGTCACAGAAGTGTTCTGTGTTGTGAGAGTATAGATGAAAAACAAAGAGTTGTTTGTTTTTTGGTTTTTGTTTTTGGGGTTTTTTTACTCACGTTGCATGAATTTTTTGTGAATCAATTTATTTTAGTGGGTTTTTAAATTATAAAAATAGTACACACTTGCTGTA
>NW_012146523.1:176235-177617 GCF_000956105.1 Propithecus coquereli
AATATAAAAATCAATAAGATAGTCAAAAAATCTGACAAGATCTGAGAGTCTTATTTTTAAACATAAAAATCAATAAGATAGTCAAAAGATCTGACAAGAGCATCAAGCAACACAAAACAAGGCAAAAACACACAATTTTCAAATAATATAGGGAATATAAAAAGTATAAAGCTTTTATTTAATTCTCAGCAAATTTTATCTAATCCAAAGCTAATAAAATTAAAGGCTTAAGAAAATAGATATTAATAATTTCCCAGAGGTATATGTAGTTGACTTAAAAAGTGGTCTGGCCCGAGAACTTGAGGTGCGGAAGGGGCGAGAAGTGCGGAAGGGGTGAGAGCGGCCCGGGGGACAGTGTCGTGGGGGGCAACTGTCCCCTGCACCCGCCCACAGCCCGCGATCCCAGCTCAAGTGCGTGTGGTTCCGCCTCCCCAGGGCGGGGCCATGGAGGGCGAGACGCTCCGCACCTTCTACACGCAGCCAGTGCAGACGCCCGGGGTGCTGCACTGCGTGCAGTACGTGCTCCCGGGCCGGGGCTGCGCGCTGCTGCTGATCCCCATCATCTGCCAGTTCCGGAGCTAAGGTTCCAAGGATGGCGGGAGCCGGCCAAGCCTGGCCGCCGGGCAGGAGCAGCCCCCAGCCCCTACACCCTGCTCCTGCAGAGCTCTCTCCGCCGGTCCCAAAACCTGAGGCCCCAGTTGCCACACCTGCGCACACTGTGCGTACACACGTGCACAGGTGTGTGCAGACACACTCGGGGATGGAGCTACTGCTGAAGGGACTCGGGGAGAGGCTCTCATCGACAAGCACTGTTCTGGAATCTTCTCTCCACGTGACCCCCAGGCCTGACCACCTGTGCTGTGGGCATTGCATCCCCTCCCTCGGGTGAGCCTGGCCCATTAGCCACTGGGCCCGGGCTCTCGACAGCTCCTGCCACCTCTCAGGGTTTCCCTTCACGTCACGACGAAACCCTGCAGCCCTGGCCTGGTAGCTCATCCACCGGGATGGACCTCTCACTCCCAGGGGCCGGGCAGCGTCCTGGAACCCCGGGCTGGGTGTGCAGCCTTCCTGTGCCAAAGCCAGGCGGGCAGGGGCCCGGGACTCGGCAAGCTCCGGCCTCTGTCTGCCTGCCTGAGGCCCGGCCTCGGAAAGCAGTGTGAGCCCAGATGCCTGGGGCAGGTGCCCCATGGTCTCCATACCCTCTGGCAGGACCTGGAGTACCCTGAGGTCCACATAGGCCCTGGGTTTGCATGTCACAGGCACTTTTCCTCCAGCCTAAACTGACACAGTCCTGTACACTGAGCTGGCCACTCCCTGGCTGAGGTGGCAGCAGGCTATGCCCTGAGCTGCCCCCCACACAGGGTCCCTCAGATTTTAGGTGC
>NW_012146523.1:177667-178230 GCF_000956105.1 Propithecus coquereli
GAACAAATATTTATTTCTCACAGTTCTAGAGGCTGGGAAGTCTAAGATCAAAGTACTGGCAGGTTTGGTTATCTGGTGAGGCTGCTCTCTGCTTCTAAGATGGCACCTTATTGCTGCATCCTCCTGAGAGAAGGAAAACTGTGTCCTCACATGGCAGAAGGGCAAAAGTGTCATAAGCTATGTCCTCTCAGGGCAGAAGAGTGGAAGAGCAAGTGAACTGAATGCTACATAAAGCCTCTTTTAAAAGGGCCTTAATCCCATTAAATCACCCTTTATAGGCTCCAGCCATGGCTCACTGTACAAGCTAAGCCAGACAAGTGTGGTAGCTCTGGAGAAGAACAAAGTTCTGACTCCTCTCTACCATTCCCCCTGGCTCAGTCGGGCGCTTCATATAGATACAAGGACCATCTAGCCATGCCCCAACACCCTTCACCACCACCACCTTGCAAAACTATTCTCTGAAACTGCCTGATGGCAACTGGGAGGAAAAGGGTAAGGGACAAGAGATGAAGAAGACAATTAACTAATAGCCAGAATTCAAAGGAAGAAATCTAGACAATTCT
>NW_012146523.1:180690-181776 GCF_000956105.1 Propithecus coquereli
ATTAGAATATATCCTTGACCTACTTCTTTAGGCTAATCAAATTTCACAATTAATTGCATGGGAATCTCAGTTTTTTCAGTGTTTTGGCTGGGTGTAAAGAAGTGATCTGTTTGAGGAATTCAATCCATGCACAATCTGTCAATATAAGTTAGCAGTCCATAAAGACTTTCTTTCATGGAGCAATTAAGTTGTTGTTTCAGAAGACAGTTGTCATATTATTTTGACCAGACCACCCACAAACATATCCAGGAATTGTTCAAATGCAAGTGGAGGTTAGAGATACATCTGGAATCCTTCAACTGAACATGATATTTAAGACTGTAAAATAATATATCACAATTCAGATTACCTGCATAACAACAAAGATCCCATAGGAAGTGAGAGAATGTGCATTCTAGCTTACTATTCTACCAGTATATTCTGGTTCTACAGAATTAATATTAATACTAATTCTTGAGGACTATTATAGCAGAGAAACTTCTTACTCACAGGAGACAATGACTTAAGGAGGCTCAAAGTACTCCCCATTTTCATCTCAAACTTTGGTGCAATAATCATAGTTCTGAAATATAAAATGCCAACACTGTTTCTGACAATAAATTGACTATTATCCCAGTTAAGTTTAAAGAATTTGTGAATAGAAACTTATCCTAGCTGTCACCACCCTGTCCAAACCTCCTCAAGAAAAGAATCTGGTTTTAAAAGTGTTATAGTGTCCTGATTGTTGGGAAATATCGCCCGGTAATACGTGTCAAGTCTCATCACTCAGTATGTCATCCATTCAATAGCTCAAGTTTATTCTCTGCAATTACTAATGGATCAGCATCCTGAGACTTGCCGTGACAGTGTTTATGCTTACTTAAGGAGAAGTTATAGGAAACATAGGAATGTCTTCAGAAGCTACTCAGCCCCTACTTCTATTTATTTTTACTACAAGAGTTGGTTACCATTACAGTCTATGATAATGAATCAAAATGGGTTCCAGCAAATGTGCTTGAAGTTGGGGAAATTTTCATTCCATAAGAGGCTTCAGGGTAGTCCCAGTACATGGAATCCCATTCCACAAAAATTCCTGGGCTGCCTACT
>NW_012146523.1:184451-186452 GCF_000956105.1 Propithecus coquereli
AATCCTTCCAGATTGACCGGCACACTTAGAACATTAGTAAGCCATAAGGGCTAAATTGACAGCTGCTATGTTCATGATTTAGCTCTAACTTCCCCCATCTGACTGGTGCCACTACCCCTTGAGGTTGGTTGGCAAGAGTTTATGCGGATAGAGTGTGCCAGTCTGTTATCGGCTTTTGACAACAGTGCACTGTGTTTCTGTTTGAAGTGGAATTTGTGAATAGTTGCACAGCTTGACAGTATTTTTTTAATTTTGTCTGCTTAACTGCCTATCATGTCAAAGAAGACCAAGAGAATGCTGAAGAAAGAAAACAGATTTTTTAATGAGGACTGGGAATTGCAATATCATCTTGTTTCTGCTAAAGATAAGATGATTTGCTTGCTTTGTGATGCTGTGATATCAACATTAAAGAAATTCAATGCTCATTAGCATTATAACACTCCTAAATACTACAAGGATTTTAAATTAGATGGAGAGGCATGAAAGGTTGTATTGCAGAAATTAAAAGGTGAAAAGGAAAAACAAAGACAATTCTTTCAAGTAGCAATAAGAACTGGAAATAATGCCACCGAAGCAACTTAAAAAGTAGTTTATGTACTCAGGGAAAAAGGGAAGCCATTCAGTGATGTAGACATTGAAAAACAATGCATTGTCGAAGTTGTAGGATGCTGAGACCCCAATAATGTTTCAAAGTACAAACCCCTGCCTCTTTCAAGGACAACCATAACTGATTGGCAGCATGAATTAGGCTTCAACTTAACAACTTCGTGCAATACAACAAAAGGAAAATGTACATTATTCAATCACTTTGGATGAATCAACTGATACTACTGATTTGGCACAGGTTTTATACTTCATTCAGGTCATAACAGAAGATTTTCTTTGCTGCAAAGAGTTGTTTGCTTTGGGCACTCTTGCAAACAGACCATGAGGAATAGATATCTTCAACAACATTCAAGATAAATGTCATGAAAGTGGACTGAATTTTGTAAATTTAGTGAGTGTACGCACAAATGGTGCACCTTCTATGACAGGAAAATATGAAGCATTTATTGCACAGATAAAAGAAGTATTAACAGATTCAGATGCTCTCATATAAGAATAAAAGAAATGCATCAGCATCAGCAAAATCTCTGTGCTAAAGCTACTATTTTAAGTGACACTTTGCAACAAGTTATAAGTACTGTTAATTATATTCCTGCAAATGCAGCACAGTACCCTCAGTTTTGTGACATGCTAAAGTTGAACCATGAGGTATTTATGTGGATTTGCTGAACCATTCCAAAGTGTGTTGGCTATTGCAGGGACAGGTATTGGCCAAAATTTTATCTCTGCAAGAATATATAAATTCTATGAAGAACAGAATCAGAAATGTGAATTATTGAAAGAAGATTTCTATAAGAATGCAGCATTTCCATGTGATATCATGTCAAATCAAAATGACTTGAATATTTCTTTACAAGGTGAAACTAAGTCAATATATGATACATTGCAAAAAAGCCAACCATTTCAAAAAAAGCTATCTTTTTTCAAAACACTTCTTCTTCAAAAGGAAATTTTAGATGAACATGTTCCCCAGTTAGCAAAAGTCATTGATGAGCAGGATGATATATGTGAATCATTTGAAGAATACACAGCTGTTATAGACCTATTAATTGGAGAATACAATGAAAAGTTCACTGACTGAGAATCATGGCCTCACACTCAAATTAGCATTTCAGCCTCACCTAGTGGATATCACCAAGGCACCTAAAGAACTACAGATGGAATTGATTGAGCTCTCAGTAGATGACATTTTAAAGTCATTATTTGATGCTAAGAAACATCCAATTGAAATATGGAAAAATGTAGTAGAATACCCACACCTTCAGCAACATTCCTGAAAAAACACTTTCTTGCTTTTCAACCACTTATTGCTGTGAATCTACATTCTCCTGCCTAACCCAAATCAAGACGCCCTTAAGGTCACAGATGACTGATACCCACCCAGAGGATCAACTG
>NW_012146523.1:186742-189289 GCF_000956105.1 Propithecus coquereli
GCTCAAGTATAGTAGTTCAAACATATAACATTGAAGTGACTGGTGCCATAAAACCACTGTAACAATCAAGATAATGAACATACCTATCACCCCCAAAACTTTCCTTGTGCCCTTTTGTTATCCCTCCACCTGCCCTGCCTTGCCCTCACCATCCCCAGGCAACCGCTGATATAATTTCTGTCACTAGTATTAGTTCACACTTCTAGAATATTTTTATAAATTGAATCATATAGTCTATACTCTTTTTCTGGCCTCCTTCACTCAGCACAATTATTTTGAGACTCATTCATGCTTTAGTGTGTATCAATAGTTCATTCCTTTTTATTACTGAGTGGTAGTCCATTGTAGGTATATACCAATGTTTACCCATTCTTCTGTTTGTGGACATTTGGTCATTTCCAGTTTGGAGCTACTATAAATGCAGCTGATCTGAATATTCAGGCACAAGTCTTTGTATGGACATATGCTTTCTTTTCTCTTGAGAAAATACCTCATAGTGTAATGGCTAGATTGCATGGCAGATGTTATGTCTATCTTTTTAAGAAACTGCCAATCTGTTTTCCAGAATGGTTGTACCATTTTATATTTCTCCCAACAGTGTGTGAAAATTCTACTTGTTCCACAGTTTAGGCAACACTTGGTATGGTCGATACATTTAATTTTAGACATTCTAATTCATGTGTCTCATTGTAGTTTAATTTACATTTCCCTAATAACTAATGATGTTCAGCATCTTTCTATGTGCTTATTTGCCATCTGTATGTATAGCCTCCTTGGTGAAGTGTCTGTTCAAATCTTTTGCCCATTTTTTAATTGGGTTTGTTTTATCACTGAATTTTAAAAATTCTTCCTGCATTCTGGATACAAGTCCTTTATCAGACATATGCTCTATAAATACTTGTTCCTGGTCTGTGGCTTATCTTTTCATTCTCCTATCAATGACTTTGAAGAGCAAAAGTTTTTAATTTTGATGGAATCAAATTTATCAATTTTTTCTTTTATGGACTGTGTTGTTGGGTTCTTTTATTTTTTAGACAGGATCTTACTCTGTCACCCTGGCTAGAGTACAGTGGCATCGTCATAGCTCACTGCAACCACAAACTCCTGGGCTAAAGTGATCCTTCTGCCTTAGCCTCCGGAGTAGCTGGGACTACGGGCCCACACAACGATTCCCAGCTAAATTTTTTTTCTATTTTTTGTAGAGACGGGCCTCTCCTTTGCTCAGGCTGGTCGCGAACTCCTGACCTCCAGCAATACTTCTGCCTCAGTCTCCCAGAGTGCTAGGATTACAGACATAAGCCACTGCACCTAGCCTGAACTATGCTCTTAGCATTGTATCTCAGAAATCTTTGTCTATATTAAGATCACAAAGATTTTCTCCTATGTATTATCTAGAAGTTTTACAGTTTTAAGTTTCACATTTAGCTCTATGATCCATTTCCAGTTAATGATGCAAGCTATGGATCAAAGGTTTTTTGTTTTTTTGTTTTGCTTACATACAGATCTAACTCTCCTAATACTATATGTTGATAGATCCTTTCTCCACTGAATTGCCTTTGCACCTTTGTCAAAATCAGTTGTCATTATATGTGTGACAACTATCTATTTCTGGATTATCTATTCTGTTCCATTGAAATGTTGTTTATCTTGATGTTAATATTACACTCTTGATTGCTTTAGTTTTATAAGAAGTCTTGAAATAGGTAATATTAGTCCTCAGCTTTTTATTCTTTTTCAAAGTTATAATTTTGAACCAGTTATAATTGATTCCTAATGAATCATCTCCAAAAAGCCAGCTTCTCCCAAAATCACAATCATTCAAAGTATTGGTATTCCAGTACTTTTGTATGTTTCCCAGCAACAAACTCAACCTATTATTCTCTGAGCTGGAGTGCTGCAAACCATATTTCTTTTTTGCCCCCGGTTCTCTTGTTAGGCTCTGCAATACAGTACACAATAGAGGGAGTTGCACTGGTGAAGGAGGAAAGAGGAACTTGCTCCTTCCTATTTGCTATTTGCTCTGTGAGCATCACCCCAGTCCTGCATCTTCACCCCACACCTGCAGTGCCTCCCTGTAGCAAAAGGAGAACCCACTTTGCAGTTTTTCCAACACTTGCAGGAGCAGCTTTGTTACACCCAGCCCTACTCCCACCCCCAGGGACACCAGAACAGCACTCTCTCCTCAGAGACCCAAGTTTCAGCTTCTTTAAAACTCTGACGTTTTAATAATTCCAATCATTTTCCCCTTTGTTTCACCAGTCTTAGGGGTGGTAGATGCTTCTCGCAGTTGCTATCTTCATGGAACGCTCATTTATTACCCAGTTGACAATTCTATACCTAGTTTAAAATTTTTCGGACTATATTCTCTCTGTTCAAATAAATAATATGGTTTCTGTCTACTGACTGGACCCTGACTGAGAAAACTGGTTCTCATCCTAATACAGGGGTGGGGAGCCTGCAGCCTTAAGGCCACATGCGGCCTTCTAGGTCCTTAAGTGTGGCCTTCTGACTAAATCCAAATTTTACAGAACAAATCCTTTTATTTTT
>NW_012146523.1:192404-216185 GCF_000956105.1 Propithecus coquereli
GGCTAAGAAACAATATGCACATGAGAGTGCACAAAAATGAGCCAAAATTCTGTGGGTGGTAAAGGGAGCAAGAGAGAGAACAAAAAAAGTATTTCTCTTCCGTTCTCATGTATTCTTTCTTCATTTCCTTAATTCCTTGGAATTTCCCCTCTCATGACCTTCTGTTTCCTGACACACAGAGAATTATACTTAAACAGACAGACATTCTACCCTCCCACGCGCATACACACACACACACACACATCCCAAAACCCAAAGTCACTTTTGTTCCCATGCTTTTTCTGTCAGCATTATGACCCAGGAGAGCAGCAGGCCTCCTTCTAGTACTCTGCAGCTTCTTTCTCCCAGTGGGTACTTTCTATTGCTTACTACCTACAGATTCAAAGTTCTGTTGAGACAAAACAGACTGACTTCAGGTATTTTGCAGGCCAGATAAAATCACATGATTTATCCTCTAATATGGAATTCACTCTCCTTCTTTCAAAATCAGCATAACAAGGAGAAACCAGGTAGTCAGAAAGAAAATAATAGCTACCATTTATTCAGCAATTATTATGTGCATGGCTGCGTTAAGTGCTTTAATAACATTATCACATCTTTGGTTAAATTTATTCCCAGGGTTTTTTTTAGATCTATTATAAATGGGATTTCTTTCTTGAGTTCTTTTTCAGATTGATCACTATTAGCATATAGAAATGCTACTGATTTTTATATGTTGATTTTTTTTTTTCTTTTTTAGAGATGAGGTCTTGCTGTGTTGCCCAAGCTGGTCTTGAACTCCTGGACTTGAGCAATCCTCTCACCTCAGCCTCCTGTCCCGAGTATCTGGGACTACAAGTGTGAGCCGCTGCACCCAATTTATATACTAATTTTGTATCCTACAACTCTACTAAATTTGCCAGTTCTAAAAGTTTTTTGATGGAGTCTTTTGGTTTTTCTAAACACACTCTAACAATCATGTTCCTTGGTATTTACCCAAATGAATTCGAATCTTATATCCACACAAAAACCTGCACATAGATGTTTATAACAGCTTTATTCATAATTGCCAAACCTTAGAAGCAACCAAAATGTCATTCAGAAGGTGAATGGATAAATTGCTGTACATCTGAACAATGAAATATTAATCAGTGCTAAAAAGAATTGTGCTTTTGAGCCATGAAAAGACATAAAGGAAACTTAAATGCATATTACTAAGTGAAAGAAGCCAATCTGAAGAAGCTATATACTGTGTGATTCCAACTATATGACATTCTGGAAAAGGCAAACATATGGAGACGGAAAATGAACAGTGGTTGCCAGGGGTTAAGGGAGAGGGAGGGATTAACAAGCAGAACACAGAGGATTTCTGGGGCAGTGAAAATAGTCTGTATGTTACTACAGTGGTGGATACATGTCATTATGCATTTGTCCAAACCCATAGAATGTACAACACCAAGAGTGAACCCTAATGTAAACTATGGACTTTAGATGATAATGATGTGTCAGTGTAGGTTCATCAATGGAGTCAAATGCACCGCAGCCGTGCAGGACATCAATAGTAGGGGAGGTTTGTGTGTACAGTGGGACAGTAGGAGTGTAGGAACTCTATGCAATTCTGCTGTAAATCTAAAACTGCTCTAAAAATAAAGTTTATTAATTTAAAAAATTTAACTGTTTAAGGTTTATTAATGAAAGAATTTTTTAACTTTGAAGTAAACAAAACTGTGCCAATTTTCAAGGATGAAGAAATTGAGATTTAAAGACATTGAATAATTTACCTAAGATTCAGCTTTTGATAAGGAAAGGTAAGGAAAAGGATCCAACCTTCAGCAGTCAGTTCCACAGTTTGTACTCTTAACTACTGTGGAACAAATATCAGAATTATAAAATGTTAAGAGTGAAGGTACATTAAACATCACCTAGGCCAGTGGGTGCACATTAGCACCATGGGTAGTTTTTTAAGATTTGGAAGACCAGGTCACACCATGGACCAATTAAATAAAAATCTCTGGGGATATAACCCAGATGTCTGTATTTATTGAAGTTTCCTGGTGATTCCAATGTACAGAAATGTTGAGATCCACTGACTCAAAGAGCAATGAAAGGCTTCCACCAACCGCAGGGCAAAAGTGTAATGCATTGTGGTTCAACTTCAAAAACTTAATTTTTAAATCATCCAAATCTAAGATTGATAGGAAGAGGTATAATTGTTTTCCTTTGAATTTTTAAGGTTTGGTGTGGTATTGTGAAAAGAACAGGGTTAGTGGTCATACACTCTAGAATCAACTGACACTAATTAACCATATCTTGGAACATTTAACCTCTCTAGAGCCTCAATTTTCTTATCTGAAAATTAGTGTAATAATAATCTATGCATGCCTATTGACTTCACAGTAGTTCTAAAAATCAAATAAGACAATATATTCTCTCATATTTTCATTTTTTTTACTTGGGGAGTGATCATTGTTGGTTTTTAGCAGGTAGTGAACTTAAAGAAAATGCACATTGATGGCACACACAATAGGGTCTGAGTCTTACCCTTCCTATTCATTAACTGGTCTCAAGGAAGTTACATAAGCTTTTTTGAAGTTACATAAGCTATGTAGACGGGAGTAATAAGCTTTTCGAAAGGATTCTCCCTTCTCCCATCTATGTAGAAAGCCAAATCAATAGCTTCATGATTTTGGGGGGAATAAAATAACACTTTGCACAGCACATGACACCTAAAAGTGACTTTAAAAACATTATTTTCATTTCCCACAGCCATTTAAATTTCTTATTTATTCCACCATATAAATAAACTAAAGCATACCAGAAAAAAAGTAAATGTTACCTAACATCATCACTCACCTTGATTAAGAGTGGGCTGTCCAGTGCTGGGCACGGTGGCTCACATCTGTAATCCTAGCACTATGGGAGGCTAAGGTGGGAGGATCGCTTGAGGTCAGGAGTTCGAGACCAGCCTGAGCGAGAGCAAGATTCCATCTCTACAAAAAATAGAAAAATTAGCCAGGCATGCTGGCACGTGCCTGTAGTCCCAGCTCCTTGGGAAGCTCCTCCAAGGAGGATCACTTGAACCCAGGACTTTGAGGTTGCAGTGAGCTATGATGACACCATTATACTCTAGGCCAGGTGACAGAGTGAGACTCTATGTCAAAAAAAAGAAAAGAAAAATGGGCTGTCCAAAAGGAATCTTGACCATCCTGAGTAAAAATAACAAAACTGGAGGAATCACATTACTTGACTTCAAATTATATTACAGAGCCGTAGTACCAAAACAGCATGGTACTGGCATAAAAACAGACACATAGACCAATGGAACAGAATAGAGAAACCAAAAATAAATCCACACATCTACAGTGAACTTATCTTCAACAAAGGTGCCAAGGACATACAGTGGAGAAAAGACAATATCTTCAATAAATGGTGCTGGGAAAACTGGACATCCATATGCAAAAGAATGAAACTATGCCCTTCTCTTTTGCCACATACAAAAATCAAATCAAAATGGATTAAAGACTTAAACGTAAGACCCGAAACTATGAAACTACTAAAAGAAAACATCGGGGAAATACTTCAGGACATTGGTCTGGGCAAGGAATTCTTGAGTAACACCTCAGAAGCATAGGCAACCAAAGTAAAATTGGACAAATAGAATCATATCAAGCTAAAAACCTTCTGCAAAGGAAGCAATCAACAAAGGGAAGAGAAAACCCACAGAATGGAAGAAAATATTAGCAAACTACACATCTGACAAGGGATTAGTGACGAGAATATATAAGGAGCACCAACAACTCAATAGGAAAAAATGAAATAATCCAATCAAAATATGGGCCTGGCGTGGTGGCTTCTAGCACTCTGGGAGCCAGAGGCAGGAGGATAGCTTGAAGTTAGGAGTTCAAGACCAGCTTGAGCAACAACAAGACCTCGTTTCTACAGAAAATAGAAAAATTAGCCAGGCATGGCGGTATGTACTTGTAGTCCCAGCTACTCAGGAGGCTGAGGCCAGAGGATCACTTGAATCTAGGAGTTTGAGGTTACAGTGAGCTATGATGACACCACTGCCCTCTAGCTGGGGTGACAAAGCAAGACTCTATCTCAAAAAAAAAATAGAATGTTTGCATGGTCAAAAAATATAAGAACAACCCACACACACAATCAAAAAGCAAATGGGAAACCAGGAGAAAATATTTGCAACATATATCACAGATAAGGAGCTAATAAATGTAATATACAAAGAACGCTTTAAAATTGAGGAGGAAAAGACCAAAAGTCCCAAAGAAAAATAGACAAAAATATAAATAGAAAAAAATTTTAGGATATAAAAATGGCCCTTATGCATACAATACTACTGTTTTATAAGGGCTATTTCAGACTACTATAACAAACTACATGGACTAAGTGGCTTATAAACAACAGATTTCTCACAGTTCTAGAGGCTGGAAGGTTCTAGATCAAAGCACCAGATTTGCCTGCTTTCTGGTTTATGGGTAGCTGTCTTCTCACTGTGTCCTCACACAGTGGAAGGGGTGAGGAAGTTCTCTCCAGTTTATTTTATAAGGGTGCTAATCCCAGTCGTGAGGGCTCTACTCTCAAGACCTAATCACTTCCGAAAGGCCCCATCTCCTAACACCATCACATTGAATGTTAGGATTTCAACATATGAATGTTGGGGGAGACACAAATATTCAGTCTATAGCAACTATTCACAATAAAAGAAATGCAAATTAACACTATAGTGAGACATCATTTCTGATTTATTAGATTGGCAAACATTAAAAGGCTTGACAACATACTACTGGTGAAGCTATGTGGAAACAGACATGTTTATGTATTGCTGGTAGGAATGCAAAATGAAGGAGAATTCACCTATAGAGGCAAATTTGGCAATATTTAACAAAACTACATATGCAATCCCACTTCTAGGAATTTATTCTGAAAATATACCTCCAATAATATGAGGTGCACATGCACAAGGTTACTCATTGCAGCATTATTTGTAATTGTGAAATATTGGAAACTACATAAATGCCCAAGCACAGAAGATTGGCCAAATAAACTATGGTATATTATCAAAATGGAATACCATGAAGCTATAAAAAGAATGAGGACAATCTTTATGAACTGATATAAATTTATTCCTCAAAGATAATGTTAAACAAAAATAATGTTCACAAGTAAAATGCAATAGGATAGAGAATGCTCTCGTTAAGGGGCAGAAGAGGAAATAAGATAATATACGTGTATCCGTTATATTCACAGTAAGAAGGATAAGACCACAGAAAGGATAAGACCACAAAACAGAGTAGAAGGGAAGGCGATGGAAGGGATAGGAGAGAGCGTGGTACATCTGACTGTACTTTTTTGGACAGTTTTGAACCTTGGAAATATGTTACTATTGTACATATTTTTAAAATTACATTGAATCAGCAAAGATGGGAAGGGCAAAAATTAAAAACCTAAAACTGAAAACAAACCAAAACAATAAATCGATTATATTTCATATGAATGCCATATTCATGTTGAAGGGGAAAAGAAAAAAACTAAATAACACAAGCAGAATATTTGACTGCAAATATATATCCTCAGTCTTGTGCAATGTTGTGGAGTAGGAAAAAATTGCACACAAAACCTATACTTTTTTTGTAGGTTTGTTTATTATAGTGGTATGAGCAAAGTAATACTGAAACTATTTTGGATAAATTATAGCATTAAAGGAAAAAATGTGTTGATATTGTTGGGACCCACGGTTCTCATTATAGAGAAGGAACACACAAATATGGAATGGCAGAAGGTAAGAAAGAACACTGTGTCAATGGATTTAGAGGTACTGATGAACTCATGATTTTTAAGTATGTAAATGTACATGTATATGTATATATGCATACATATGTATATGTATGTGTATATATGCACATGTTTGTATTAGTCTATGTATACATACATGCATATGTTTATTAGCTTTGTCTGAAGACCCTAGAAGCAAAGATATCTTAATAGCAATGAACATATCTAGCACCTAGATCCTCCTTTTTAACACCATTCCCCACTGAAAGGAACCAGGGCTCCCCAGAGAAATGACCGGTTCTGGGGCCGGGGAACACAGGTACAAGATGATCCCGGAACAGCTGATAAGGGAGTGCTCACGAAAATGATGAGGCCAAGTCACAAAGACACAGGATTCAGCTTGAAGGGATTCAAGCCAAATCTGGGACAATTTGAACACCAAAATGTCTAAGGACTATAATAAATTATAAACCACTGGAGGGAAAAAGGAATCCCTGAGTCCATACCACTAATAAATCCATAAATAAAGAAATGAGGGAGAGAAGAGGGGTCTTGTTTACGGTAGAATGTCAAGTACCAACTTGTAAATGTAGAATATAAGAGTTAGAAAAATCATCATTTTAGCCTGGTATGGTAGTGCATGCCTGTAGGCCCAGCTACTTGGGAGGCTGAGGCAGGAGGATCTCTTGAGCCCAGGAGTTTGAGGTTGCAGTGAGCTATCATGTTGCCACTGCACTCTAGCTGGGGCGACAGAGCTAGACTCTCTCAAAAAAAAAAGGAAACAAAATCATCATTTTGCAGCCATCATAAAGAAAATTGGTTCAAGCAAGAATCATCAGTGGAGGCTAAATCTAGAGGAACGTTTGAAAAGGGAAGAATACTTACATGATCTCAATGCATCTCCCCACAGATTGCTTATCAGTTGCAAGAGAAAAAAATAGTTTCTATTAATATACAGTAGAGACATAGAGACAGCACTTGACTGGGTGATCAAAAGTAACATCACTGATGTGGAACAGAGAAACATTGCAGACCTCCAGGTGATACCATGAGAGGGACACAATGTCTCTTATGCACTATTCCAGCCAGGAGGGCATAACCTGAATCTAATCACTAGGAAACATCACGCAAACCTAATATGAGGAACTTTTGTCATAAAAGACTAAGAAAGGCTATGAAAATGTTCCATATTAAAGGAGACTTAAAGGGACATGGCAACTAGATGCAACATCCTATCCTAATTTTGTCCTGGGAGCCAGGTTGGGGGCAGAGGAGGGGAGCTAAACAGAACATTGTCTATAGACAAGATTAGCACAGATTAAAGAACTATATCAATACATTTACTCAAGTTTTAACTATATTGTGGTTAAGTAAGATACTGCCCCTATTCTTCGGAAATACAAACTGTATGTTGAGGGGTAAAGGACCATCATATATGCAACTGACTCTCAAATAATTAGGAATAAAACTTACATGTATCTATACATATATACACATACACACATACACACAGAGATAGTATGCATAAGTAACAAAGCAAATGGGGTAATATGTTAACAGGGTAAAGGACATATAGATGTTCTTTGTACTTATTCTTGCAACTTTCAGTATGCTGCAATTATTTTCAAATAAAAAGTCTTTTCTAAACAAAAAAAGAGGGTGCTATCAACTTGATTGGAAAAACAGAAAAAATAATTTAAGCCAGCTCAAAATGGTGTAGGTTAATATCAAAATAAGCTAGAAATTCTTTTTTTTTTTTTTTTTTTTTTGAGACAGAATCTCACTCTTTTTGCTCAGGCTAGAGTGCCGTGGCGTCAGCCTAGCTCACAGCAACCTCAAACTCCTGGGCTCAAGCGATCCTTCTGCCTCAGCCTCCCGAGTAGACTACAGGCATGCGCCACTATGCCCGGCTAGTTTTTTCTATATATTTTTAGTTGTCCGATTAATTTCTTTCTATTTTTAGTAGAGACGGGGTCTTGCTTTTGCTCAGGCTGGTTTCGAACTCCTGAGCTCAAACAATCCGCCCGCCTCGGCGTCCCAGAGTGCTAGGATTACAGGCGTGAGCCACCACGCCCGGCCCCTAATCAGCAGTCTTTATAGATTTGAAATAAGTTTTTTAGGACATTACACTTCAAATTGTATCACTTTTCTTATTTCAAAATAATGTCTTGAGTCCCAATAGTAGTATCCTTTCATTTCACATTTTTAGTATTTACCTTTCTAAGTAATTTTTTTTTTTTTTTTTGAGACAGGGTCTTGCTTTGTTGCCCCGGCTAGAGTGCAGTGGCATCATCACACCTCACTGCAACCTCAAGCGATCCTCCTGCCTCAGCCTCCTGAGTAGCTGGGACTACAGGCCCGCACCACCACACCCAGCTAATTTTTCTATTTTTTGTAGAAATGGGGTCTTGCTCTTGCTCAGGCTGGTCTCGAACTCCTGAGCTCAAGCCAGCCTCCTGCCTTGGCCTCCCAGAGTGCTGGGATTACAGGCATGAGCCGCCACACCTGGCTTTTTCAATTAAATATTAATATTGAGATTCTGAGGGCAAGGATACAGAATTAAATATTTCATGCCCTGTAAAAACGTAGTATACTTTAGTTCACATGGAGATATAGAGGATAACATCATAATATTTTCATTTCGCTATTGGCTTTCTCAGGGCTAACATAAACAGGATAAAACCTATTGCTTCCTCAATATTCAGACTGCTTCCATTTGCAGGCAGCTGCCTTAGTCCATTTTGTATTACTACAACAGAATACCACAAACTGGCTGATTTATAAAGAAAAGAAATATATTTCTCACAGTTCTGTGGGCTGGGTGGTCTAAGAGCATGGTGACAGCATCTCGTGAGGACTTTTGTGCCTGGTCATCCCACGGCGAAAGGAGTACGGGCGAGAGAGTGCAAGAGCTTGAGAGCAAGGGTGGGCAGAACTCGCTTTGATAACAAGCCCACTCTCGTGACCACTAACCCAGCTGGTGCTAACAACATTAATCCATTCCTGAGGGCAGAGCCTCCTGATTGAATCACCTCTTATGAGGCTCCGCCTCCCAACACCGTTGCTTTGGGCACTGTGTTCTCAACACATGAACTTCAGGGGGCACATTCAAACCATGCACCAACTATACCTTTTTTCAGTGAGCTAAGGTTGTTTTGACCAGATTAATTCCAAGGATTGGTTTGTATGATACAACTTCAGGTCTTATTTTTCTGTTTTTGTTTTGTTTAAAAGGGAACAAATGTGTTATAGACCTGAGAAACTGCTACTTTAAAAGCTTCCTAGTAATACACCATAACAAGAAAGTACAATTATTCATGAATTATCTGCTACTTGTACTTTAAACAAATGAGCTAATTGTTTGCTTGTCTACCTAATAGGCTGAGTCTAAATAGCCATTAGTGGCTACTGCTACTAGTAAATGAAATAGTATTTGTTTAAAAAAAAAAAAAAGTTAATTCCACTCTGCATTTCACATGTAGTGTTTTATGTAAAAACATCTCTGATTAAAGCATAACTTCAAAAAGTTAACATTTAATTTCTTGTAGTTGCCTGTATAAACAAAAGGAAAATTTGTAATTCATACATTTTCTGCTGTGGACATCAGGTCATGTCCTTGCAGTTGCAATTTACTTGGCTCTATTAGCATGTAATGATTTCAACACTGGTAGGGAGAATTGAGAATATGGAGGGAAGAAAGCAAATGCAAGAAGGGAGAAATAAAGAAGAAAAAAGAGAAAACAACAGAGGAAGAAGAAATAGAATGTCGTGGGAAAGAAAACAGAATAGATGATAAGAAAGGGGAAGTGAGAATGAGGCAGAGAAGGAAAATTGGGAGATAAAAGTTTGCTTTCACCTGGAGGGTTGTTGAAAAGACCCTCAGCTGGAACCACCTTAGTCCCACCCTGGTAAAAAGCAGTACTAAATTCTTAATCGAGAGGATAATTTCTTATATTTCATATTGCTTCTGTTTGTTTAATGTCAATTTATTTTATGTAAGTTAAGATAAAACTTGGCTTGCAGAAAAGTATTTAACTTGTACAAGGTTTAAGCACTTGTTTTAGAGATGGATGTTAACTGTAATAAATGGCTAGGCTGAGCAGAAGCTGTGCAACATGCCTGGAATTTGTAAAGATTGCCAACTATTAATAAAGCAGTTTTCTTCCAGTTGTCACTGTGTGCCATTCTTTGAAGCATTCCCTGAGGAATATTTTTAAACAAGCTTAGATAGAACTTGTCATGCTATCACATAACTGCTATTGAACAGTTCTGAGCTTTGAATCAGCTGTGTATCATTTGTGTGAAAAAGAAAAACAATATGTCATAAAAGTGCATGAAAGTTGACAAGACTTTCTCTAATAGGTATATCCGGGAAATACATATTCATGAATGTTTTTAAACACTGTCTTGGTAAACACATACTACATGCTCAGATTGTTTAAAATATGAACCACTGACCTTAACAATCGCTACAACTTACTTTGCAGATAAACCTGTGGTTTTCTGACTGTCAAGCAACCTATAATGTTCTGCATTAAAAAAAGAACCCATGTTTATATGCCCTTTCAGTATTTTAATTTATGATTAAGTATAGACATAATTCAAAATAACCGTCTCAACTTTATCTTAATGTTTACATAATTTCCTTTCAGTATTTTAATTTATGATTAGGTATAGACATTATTCAAAATAACCGTCTCAACTTACTTGTGCTAATGTTTATGTAAGTGTCCAAACCATATCAATTATTCTCTAATATGCTATCATTATACAATGAAATCAATGGAGTTATTTAAAGGCAACAATGGAGGCCAGGCACAGTGGCTCATGCCTGTAATCCTAGCACTGTGGGAGGCCCAGGCAGGAGGATTGAGACCAGCCTGAACAAGAATGAGACCCCAACTCTAGTAAAAATAGAAAAATTAGCCGGACATTGTGGCGCACGCCTGTAGTCCCAGCTACTAGATAGGCTGAGGCAAGAGGATCACTTGAGCCCAGGAGTTTGAGTTTGCAGTGAGCTATGATGATACTGCTCTCTACACAGGGTGACAGAGCAAAACTCTGTCTCAAAAAACAAAAACATAATGAAGCAAAAAGAAACTCAACAGATCATTTTCTTTCTCATCTAAAAATTATTTTTCTCTTTCAAATCTTACAATTAATTCATATAATTTTTAAGTAGAAATTTACCCTGGTGTTAAAGGTACTGTCTTAAGGGTTGAATGGAAATCCTACCACGCAGTGATATATGACTGTTCTTAGAACACATAAAATTTTAAATGGGAGTAAGTGATGACTATATTTGGTTTTACAGAAGCTCCTAAGATAAATGGTATCCTCTTAATTTATGATGGAGTTGATTTCGGCATTCCCGGTATGAGCACACACAGACTTCTACTAAAACTCCCCATGATATTGTACCCGTAACAACAGACAATAGAATTCCAAGACTGGTTTTCATATAATAGTCAATCATAAATTTTACCACTGTCCTTGTATTATTTATTTGTATTGCATTCATAATTATATCCTTAGTATTCCTTCTTTGACCCCCAAATCATCCGAGGCAAAATGATATAAAGGTAACTTCTCCATCAATTAATTTAAGGTTCATTGTGATTCATGAGCTTCTAATTCCTGTATTAAGATACCAAGATACCATTTCCTGCTCTCTCTGCTTGTGACATTTATCTCAAATGAGATTTAAAAACCAAGATTAGTTTAAGAATTAAGACCAGAGTCAAATGCATTAGAACACAGAAGCATAGATAAGAAACTGTAGAATTTTACAGCTGATAAAGATATTAAAGATAATGTACCCAACATTTCAAAGGAAACTGAAATCTAAGAATGTGAAAAGATGTTCCAAATCTTGGGTAGCTGGAGGCATGAAGCTGACGTGAGAATAAGTAGAAAGGAGGCTAAGTACATTTAGTAAGTATATAAGAAAGGGAAAGAAAGTCTTGGCAAAGGAGGTATCTTGACAGTATTGTACAGTATTCCCATGGGGGCAGAATGGTTCGTAGAACACACTCAGAAAAAACTCTCTAACATGGTTGTGAGCTGTGAAGCTCATCCGCTGAGGTTGCTCTTCCACCACAAGCAATAGCCAAAAGGCTTCCCATCACCACTTTGAATTATAAAGATCTGTCCCTAGATATATTCCATAAGCAGCGTCTACACTGTACTACTAGAATCCTAATTTTTTTATCAACAGAAAATACAAGCTTTTAATCAAATGCATGGAGAAAATGTTTTAGATAATGAGATATATTCCCTGGTGTTTCTAAAATATGAGTAAGGAAGCTGAACTGGAAGGAAGGAAGGATGTGTCAGGGACAGCATAACCTCAATGACTAAGGGTAAGGAGGGAAAACCTTCCTGCCCTCAAAGTGAAAATCCCCTTCTATTTTAAGGAACATTCCTTTACTTTAAAGAATCTCTTAAATGAGTCACTAGGGTTAGATCACATTCTTCTGGGACATTTACTTTCCAGTGTTTTTAATGCATTGATAAGAAAGGAAAAAATACATAATCTGAAAACTAGGAAGGAGAACCTCCCTTTCCAAATGCCCCGTGAGTTCTGCTGTTCTGTTCTCATCAGTCCACAGAGCACAGACGTATGTGGCAGGCAATAAAGATCTCAACTTCTCAACTTTGTGAAGATAAAAAGACTCAAACATAAGTTCTCTAGTCCCAGGGTTTCATCTAGCAGCTTTTCTATAGCTATTGGCCTCACAAAGCCTCTACTTTGCCTTAATATTATGTGTCTCAGGGGTACAGAAGTGGACAAAATGATGCTTTGAAGACTTTTTCAGCTTTCAGCATGAAATCATAAATGCATACTTTTAAGTTGAGCTGGATAGAGACATATAGGAATAGCTGCTATTTTATTGTTCACCCATTTAAAATGCAAATGATGGTACCAAAAATTACCAAAGTCCACACTCCCGATGTTCTTATTTTTCATAATTTTTTTTTTTGGTTATACTTATCCTCTCCTACATATCTCTGAATTTATTCTACCACATAGCCCCCTTATGAAGACTCCCACTTATTTCTTAAATAATTTTGTTTTATATATTTAAAGAGTTGGAATCAAAAAATAAACTCTTATTTTTCCCAAGTAATGCAAAAAACAGATCATTTCCATTTCCCAAAAGTCAGTTATGTAGAAATAAAAAGCATAAAGTGGCAGACGACCTATTTATGAAGCTACATTGATTGCTCTGTGAAAACAAAAGTGGTTCTGTTTTCCTCAAAAGCATGTGAAGAGAGGTCTATGGTAGGACCCCAAAGAGAGGAACTAAAGTTCTTTGATTGTTAGCCAACTTCCCACATGAGATTGTTTAATTCAGTCTTGAGCCCAGAGGAAAAACACAAACACACACACACACATACACACACACACAAACACACAAAAGCCTAGTCTCTTTCTGCATGAAGCGAAAGCCCTATTGCTGGCCATAAACCATAGGATGAGGTTCCAAGCAGAGCAAGAGATAGAATCATTCCTCATTCATTCATTTATTCAACTATTATCTATTAGCAATTTCTATGTACAAACAACCAGGCTAAAATGAAAAAGAAATGGCTTCAGAAGCCTAAAATCCAGTGGAAGAGGGAATACACTATTAACCAGTCTATTAATTGGGATTCTTTGCATTACAAGTGACAGAAGCCACAAAAGAACTTACATGTTGGGAATTTATTGGCTTACATAACTGAATATTCTAGATGTAGATTTCAGGCGTGACTGGATCAAGCAAGGTCAACAGGCAATCTGTTTCACTCCATGGTGGGGCTTTCCTTATCTCTGGACTGATTTCACTCTCATACGGGTTCTCTCCTTGTGGTTATAACAAGGCCACAAATAGCTCCAGACTTACGTGCCACTAGCTTAGAGTCTTTGTCCATTAGTTTTAGCAAAGTCTCAGAACTGATGCTAATTTGGCCTGACTATAGTCACATTCTCACCCCTGAACCATTTTCAGTGACTACAGTGATAGAATTAATTACGTAGCCAGGCAAGCAGACTGAGAGTGTGGGAAGGATGGTTCCACTAAGAAAAGGGAATGTCCTTCAAGAAGGGCAATGGATGCGTGTAAAAACAGAGATGTCCACTGTAATAACATTACGAGGCTAAGTGTGGAAAGGGCTGAAACAAAGGTAACAGAGAGTGCTGAAGGAGTGTAGAAGTAGAGCATTTAATTGTGATTGGAGGAGAGCAATTTAGGCAGCAGGCAAGTAGTTGTGAACTTCACCAAAAAGGTAGCATTTTTACAGCAGTCACTTTGGAAGAAGATCTGGCAGTTTCCCAAATAATTAAATACAGTGTTATCTTAGAACCCAGCAATTCCGCTCCTAGGTATCTACCTAAGAGAATTGAAAACAAATGTCCATACAAACAGCATACACGAACACTCACAGCAGTTATTTGTAATACCCACATTGTGGAAATAGTCCAAACAACCCATCAACAGACAAATTTGGATAAACAAATATGGTATATCTATACAACGAAATATTATTTGGCCATACAGACAAATGAAGTGCTGATATACACTACAACACAGATGGACCTTGAAAACATTATGGTAAGTGAAATAAGCCAGACACAAAAGAGCACTCATCTTATGATTCCATCTCTATGAAATAACCAAAAGAGGAAAATAGAGACAGCAGATTTGTGGTTGCTTAAGGCTTAGGGAAAAGGGGGATAGGGAACTAAAGGGTAGGGGTGATGTTTTGAGGTGATGAAAATATTCTAAAATTGAGCATGGTGATAGTTGCACATATCTGTGAATGCACTGAAAAGTCACTGAATCATACACTTTAAATGGGTGAATTGTATGGTGTACAAATTGTATTTCAATAATGCTATTTTTATAAAACAATTTTGAAAAGATAGGTTGGATTTCAATAAGTGTCTCAGGTTAGTGCCTATGAGAGGAGTTGGTATGACTATAAGACATAGCGAGTTACCTCATTTATTTTACAAGTAGGGTAGAATCATGTGAGTCTCTAGTGAACACTTAGTGTGCTGCCCTGACCTCTCCTTCAGATCTAAAGGATCTATTTCAGCTGCTGGGACCATGACTGCTGACAGCTCTCTGCAGTCAGTTCTCTCTGGGCATGGCCCTCGGCAGCACAGGGCTGCTCACCCAAGACCGTGCTCCTCCCCAGTGGGCACCTGTATCTAATGACTGGTTATTGTGAGTATAAAAAGATTCAGCCCTCTCACAGTGACTCAGGACAGCTTTGAAAGGTCATGTATGATCAGTGCTCACCATGGGGTTGTCCGAGGCCTTTGTTAGTTTCGTTTGTTTTGTTTTTAGACAGGGTCTCACTCTGCCACCCAGGCTGGAGTGCAGTTGCCCGATCATAGTTCACTACAGGTGATCCTCAGGTGATCCTCCTGCCTCAGCCTCTCAAGTAGCTGGGCGTACAGGCATGTACCACCACACCCAACTAATTTTTTTATTTTTTGTAGAGAAGGTGTCTCACTATGTTGCCCAGGCTGGTCCTGCTTCGGCCTCCCAAAGTGCTGAGATTACAGGCATGAGCCCACCCTGCCTTGCCGTTAATGTATCATAGCTTAACATCTCACTCTACCCACTCTGCTTCCTTCTCTTCCCTTCCCCCACAGAATCTGCTTTCCACAGAACCCAATCTGTAACTGGGACATAGAAGAGATATAATTTTTTTAAAAAGACCAGAAAAGTAGATTTGGTTTAAACTCTGGAGGACCTCGAATACCACACTAAGGAATTTGAGCTTCAATAGAATATAGGAAAGTAGTCATTGTAATTGTGTTTAGAGAAAACAACTCAGGCAACCAAGTTAAAAAATTATCTAGAGCGAGACATGATAAAGGACAGAGATACAAGTTAACAGATCAATCCGGGAGTGAAGGCAAATGGAAAAGTCAATAAAGACCACACATAGGATTATGGCAATGAGAGTGAAAAGGAGGAAAGAACCGGGAGACAGGAGCAAGATGGTGGTCTAGAAGCAGCCCACACTCGCCGCTCTCACAGAGGGGACTGAAAGAGGTGAAAGGATATTCATCTCCAGATGGATCATCTAAGAGAGAGCATTGGGAGCCAAAGACAGGCCACAGGAGACTCCCAAAGGAAAGAACAGCTCCGCAGGATCAAAGGTACACAGGGAAGGCACTCACACGCGGGGAAGGGGCGAGGAGAGAATCTCAGGGCTCCACACACTTGGGGTCAGGTGGAAGCTTATGAATAGGAAGACACTGAAGCTGTGGTCCTCGAATTCTTAGGTCCTAAATAATTCAGAGGCATTATTTAATTTAATGAGCTCAACAACCCTAGGAAGTAGATATTATCCTCCAATTTTTCAGATAAGTAAATCGCGTATCGGCAAGGTAAAGAACTTACCCGAAGCCACACGACTAGTAAGGTAGAAATACCGGTACTCTGATCCAGGTCTGTCCAGCTCCAAAGCCCATAATTTTTCCACTGCATCATGCTCTCAACTTCTTTCTGCTAGTGAAGTCAGGAGGGTAATAGGCGGCTTGATGGATAAGAAAGACCTACAGTTTACAATGAGGTTTTAAGCACCATCTAGGTGGCAATAACTTCCAAATTTAGCTTTCCAAGCCAGACCTATCTCCCGAAACCCAGTGCTCAGCTGCCTACTCAGCATCTCCAACTTCCTCCTCAGCTTGTTCTAAATTGAACTGTTAGCATTTGTCTCAAAGGTGCTATACCCTCAGTCTTCCTCCTTCTCAGCTGACAGCAACTCTATCCTTGCAAATGCTCAAGTCAAATATCTTATTCTAGGCCAGTTGCAGTGGCTCATACCTGTAATCCTAGCATTTTGGGAGGCCGAGGCAGGAGGACTGCTTGAGGTCAGGAGTTTGAGACCAGTGTGAGCAAGAACAAGACCCCATCTCTAATAAAATTAGAAAAAATTAGCCAGGTGTGGTAGTGCACGCCTGTAGTCCCAGCTAATTGGGAGGCTGAGGCAGGAGGATCGCTTGAGCCCAGGTGTTTGAGATTGCTGTCAGCTACAATGATGCCACTGCACTCTACCTGGGTGACAGAGCCAGACTCTGTCTCAAAAAAAAAAAAAAAAAAAAACAATCTTATTCTGCTCCTTCTCCCACTTTCCACATCAAATCTGTCAGTAAGTCCTGATGACTTGGTCTTCAAAACAGACCCAGATTTCCAGCCACTTCCAACCCACTCCACCACCACCACCATGATCCAAGCCATCAGGGTCTCCATTGATTCCTGCAATACCCATATACTCTCTGCTTCCACCCTTGCTCCTCTGGAGTTTATTTCTGACTCTGCAGCCAGAGTGATCCTTGTAAAATCTGAGTCAAATCATGTCCTCTTCTGCTTGAAACCCTGCGGTGATTCCTCATTTTACCCAGAGAAAAATCAAAGTCCTACATGCCACTGACCCCATTACCTGTCCCCCACTACTCGCCTCCTCACCTTCTGCTACTCTTCCCTTTCCTTTCTTCACCCCAGGTACACTGACCTCTTTGCTGTCCAGAAACACTGCCAGGTGCACTGTGTATTGGGGACTTAATACTGATTGTTCCCTTTGCCTGAGACACTCCTTCCCCCCGATTTCTAATGGTAAGTTCCTTCCTTGCTTCCAGTCTCTGCACAAATTTCACTTTCTCAATGCAGCCTATTTAAAATTGCAGCCACTCTTACTCCCAGGAATCCTCATCCCCCTTCTCTATTTTTTCTGCTCTATCTTTTTGTCATTTTTCTTCATAACTCTTCTAAAACACTGTATAATTTATCTGTTTGTTATGTTTATTTATTGTCTATCCAGAACACACACACTAGAATATAAGCTCTATGAGAACAGGGATCTTTGAATTTTGCTCAGTGATGTATCTGAAGTGCCTGAAACTGTGCTCACCACATAGTAGGTGCTCAATAAATACTTGTGAAATGAATGAGAACAGAACTGATTTCCATAGAAACAAGAAAGTGAAAGAGACACAGAGAGTTAGAACAATCACATTGGAGAGAACTATTTCAGAATCAGACCTCTTAGAAATTGTGTGGGTCCTGGTGACACGGCAGTCCACGGCATGACTGTGAGCGTGGCCTGCAGAAAGGGAGCTGGGAAGAGGGTTGGACTGGAAGGAAGGACAAACAAAGAGAAAACCTGAGATACAAAGTAGAAGAGCTTTTCTTACCTTTGTCTTAAGGAAAGAAATAGAGGTTAAGAGTAAACTGAAAAATTATTTTCCATTTTTAAAATGCTCAAAGTTTCATAGTAACCTTGAAAAGAAGTGTCATTTCTCAAATCCCTGTTAGTTTCCTTACTTTACATATCTGTCTATAAAGAAGGGTAAACAGGACCAGCTTCTGTCTTAAGAACCCCTGTCATTTTCCATCATTTGGGCTTCTGCACTGTTCCTACTAGAATAAGGAGGGCATAAGAAAAAGTACTTCCTAGACAGAAACAGAAGCAGCACCTCCATCCACCCCAAGCAGAGTTCTAGGGTCTAGGCTGTTAGTACTCTTTAGGTTGGCAGTAACAGAAAACCCAATTAAGACTGCCTTACACAAGCAGGGTAGAGGGTGAGGAGGAGAAAATTTATTGGCTTTTGGAATGTGAAAGTCCAGGCTTATGTTAGTTTCAGGTCTAGCTTGATCTAGGCACAGACACAGTATCAACAGGAATCAGATTTTCTCCATCGGTGGGCTTTCCTTTCCTCTGACATGGCATCATTTCCAGGCAGGCTTTCCTTAGATATGGCCTCCAGCATCTCTAGGCTTACATTTTCTCGTAGTAGCCACCCCACTGGAAAGGGCCTTTTTGACAATCAATCCAAGATAAGCTCCATGCCTGTCTCTCTTGGTCTGACTTGTGTTCTCTCCCTGAAACAAATCACCATGGCCAGGGGATGCACTCCTCTTATTGCCTAGTCCTGGGTCTTATACATGCCCACTCCGGGGGTGAAAAGATGGGCCAAACCCCACATGGACTGACTATGGAGAAGGATGAATTCCCCCAAAGAAAAATTGGGCTCTTTTATCTGGAAAGGGGAAATGAATGCCTAGCTGGCTGCAAAAGTATATTGGTGTTTCTCTAAAGTTTTATAGGAGAGAATCTTACTGCTTATATAACAATGATCTGAGGAATATGCAAGAAGCAAGGGCCAGAATTATTTCTCTTAATTTAGAAAGTCCATACTTTTGCAAGAGTAAGTTATTTTCAGTGACTACCATGGTTAAGGACAAGTTTGATTTTTTAAAATAATCCTAGACACCGCTGAGTCCTCTGTCATCTTCCCCCTTAACAGATGTTTAATATTTCCCAGATTCAGTGCCAGACATTAAACATGGACAGAGGTAAAATGTGCCATCAGAGCCTTTTTCTAACTCCCCTAGCCCTCTATTTAGGGTCCCCATCAAATGGCATCATCTTGAACGCTCTGTTTCCAGGTCTTCTACCCATCCTGGCCTGGGTTGCCATGGCTGTCCATCCTCCTGCTCAGTCCTACCCTCCAGAAACCTCATCCATTCCTGTTGGCAGCTGTGGGTGTGAAAATGCTGTGGAGTATTGGGACCTTCAGCCCCTGCCCCTGCCCTCCACGTGTCTGGAATCCAACAAGTAAACCCGCAAGCACCAGCTCAGATTAAACCATCATGATCCTCTGGGGCAAGGAATCACAGCGCTAGAAGTAAATGTAGTAATCACCTACTCTGTTCCTGTCTTTTCTTAAATAGGAAAAAAAAAAAAAACACTTTCAGACAAATGGCGGAAGTACAGATGGCGCTCCCCATTGCTGTTGAGAAAGCCCACTTGGTGATGATTCAGAACAGCAGCAAGAATAATAGAAGGGAAAGCAGGGCAGGAATTCTCTCTCCCAACCTTGTTTCCTGCCCTTTGTTATCATAAAGACTTATTTTATTCTTTCATTTGTTTATTTATTCCTTCAGCAAATATCTTAGCGCCTATCATGTGCCAGGCACAAGGCAGGTCTGAAATGAAAAAGATCCTGTCCTTCCTCCCAGACACTCGGTCTAATGAGAGACAGACTCTTAAGTGCCGGGATGCGCACAGTGCGCACAGTACACACAGTAATAGAACTGGCAGTGACAGAGGGGACTAAGGAGCATAAAAGAGGGGCTCCTAACAGCTCAGGGGCAGTGGAAGTGCAGGCAGGGGTGGGTCTCATGGAAAACTCCCTGGATGAGATGAGAGTAAGCTGAGCCTTAATGAATGAGTTCAGGGAGTAGGGTGGAGCAAGAGGGAAAAACAGCACGGTGGGTGGAAAACATTTCCAACAGAAGAAGGACAGCAAAATTCAAGGCAGCCAAGATGCAGCTTGGCATGCTCAAGTGGTGACAAGAGAACTCAACAGGAACCAGATCGTGTAGAAGTTTTTAGAACAAGTTAAAAAACTTGGCAACGCCAAGTGAAGAACTATCAACACACTTTATGCATGATAGTAATATGATCCAATTTTCATTTTTGATAGCTCATTCTGGCAGTTGTGTGGAGGGTAGATTTTAAGAGGACAAGATAAGACAGGGAGGAAAGGAGATGAAAGACTAAACCAATAAAATGGTGGCAAGAAAAGATAGGAGGAAATATATTTGAGAAATATTTAGGAAGTAAAATCAGAATTACTTCGGATTGATTGGATGTGGGGAATGAAAAAAGGGTGAAACAGAGACTGGGGTCTGCTTACCAGCTGGTAACTACAAAAAGCAGGAGGCTGCTTGGAGTCATTTGTCATGTAAGGCAAGGAGAGAGCAGCAGTTGGAACAACCTGCACTTTCTGGGTACTAAGGATACAAGAGCTTCCCATGGACCACGTGTATGCCGTGGAAGGTAAGGACATTTAAGCCATATTGATGGGACCCACCTGAGAAAGCGGCCCATGGGGAGAGCAAGCCTGAGGACTTAGAGACTATGGGATAGACTGCCAAAGGCAAGAGCTGAGGAGCCTGGACCCAGAGGTCACTTAGAATGTACCGCCCACGTCACTCTAGAAAACCTCACAGGAAGAATTCCAAAGAACACACAAACATCTCATGAAAGAAGCAGACGCTGTTATACAAGATGTACAATAGCAGCACCAATGACCACACACACAAAAAAAGAAACTTGCTTCTCTTCATCTGACTGAGAAAGGTTCAGAAAAAGGGAAAGCTCTTGGGACCCTGTAGGTCCCCTGGATGTGACATTGGTGTTTTGATGTTAGACTGAGCTGAATCTTTTAGCACCTCAAAATGAGTTATAATTACCTAAATAAGAACTTTTACACAGCTGAAAGTGACTAGAATAGAATGTACCCAAGATCTTGTTAAAGAATGAAAGGAAAGGGGTGTGTAATGGTTGAAAAGAATGTTTAGAGAAAAACAAAACCAATTCCTTACTGTCTTGTTTCCACTGAGTTTGCTCCAAGTTCATCCTATTCTTCTTCCTGTTGCCCTTGGCTTCCTTCTTCCATATTGATACTCCCTTTTGATCCCAGCACTGCACTTTGCTAATTCCCTAAGGTTATGTCACGTAATTCTACTTACCCTTAAAACCACCATCTTTCTGATCTTTTCTAAGCGAACTTCATGCCAGAATTCTTGGTAATATTTTATATAGTCCAGTTTGCCTTCAAAGTCTCTCAACTCTCCTATTCCCCTATCCTTGAGGATATTTTTGTAATTTTCACAGGGAAATGTATTTTGTGTTTCCCATGGGGAAATGTATCTTTATTCTGGGTCCAGATGTATGTCTGCTTGTCTTTCTGCGAGTATACAGTATTTTGGATTGTATCATACGTAAGATTTTTTTGGCTTTGTACATACAGCTCTTTCATACCTTTTGTGTACATACACGTAAAAAAGAATTTTGGAATAATAAAAATAATTAGTAGAAGAATAAAAAGTAAAAATAACATCTTTAGAGGTAGCATAAATTATTGGGTTGTTTTTAGAAATTAAAAAGAGGTAAGATGAGCAAAGACAATATGTAACTTTGGCAGATTTTATCACATTATCACATGCAAAATGTTGTATGAATTCTAATCTATTTTTTCCTTAACCCCATTTAGGTAACAAATGCTATTTCCATTTTGGTGCTAGCAGTGAAATGGATATGAAATGACACTGTATGGGGATGTGTGTATGTGTGTATTCCATTTAGCTGTAGAAAAATCTACCAATCTAACCCATCAGCATTGCAACCCTCCCCTGTGCTTACCAATACTCGCTCCTAATACTGAAATAATTGTCACCAACTTTATTCAAGTAAGAAGTTTAGGCCGGGCGTGGTGGCTGGCCGGGCGTGGTGGCTCACACCTGTAATCCTAGCACTCTGGGAGGCCCAGGCGGGCGGATTGTTTGAGCTCAGGAGTTCCAGACCAGCCTGAGCAAGAGCGAGACCCCATCTCTACTAAAAATAGAAAGAAATTAATTGGACAACTAAAAATATATAGAAAAAATTAGCCGGGCATGGTGGCGCATGCCTGTAGTCCCAGCTACTTGGGAGGCTGAGGCAGAAGGATTGCTTGAGCCCAGGAGTGTGAGGTTGCTGTGAGCGAGGATGACGCCACAGCACTCGCCCCAGGCAAGAGAGTGAGACTCTGTCTCAAAAAAAAAAAAGAAGTTTAATGCAACACTCAATCAACTCAGGCTGGTAGAATTTCCTAGCCAGGTGGAGCACCGTGGCTCACACCTATAATCCCAGCACTTTGGGAGGCTGAGATGGGAGGATAGCTTGAGGCTGGGAGTTAGAGACCATCCTGAGCAATGTCGCAAGACAAAAAATAGAAAAATTAGCCGGGCATGGTGGCGTACGCTTGCATTCCCAGCTATTCTGGAGGCTGAGGCAGAAGGATCTCTTGAGTCCAGGAGTTTGAGGTTGCAGTGAGATATGATGACACCACCACCCTCCAGCCTGGGCAACAGAGTGAGACCCTGTCTCAAAAAAAAGAATTTCCTAGCTAGACATCTATAACATAATATTTGTAATACTGATGTTGGTAAACATTTTGTCTGTATGCATCTTATAAGCTGCTGCTTAATTGTCATCCTTTATGTAACAACAATAAACCATGGATTATTTTTAAATTTGAAAGTTTGTGTTTTAATTTGAACTAAAAAATTGAATATGCAAACTCAAGTTGGCAGATCTATTTATGCATTGCAAGTGTTATTAGTTTCTACAGTTTAATTCCAGAGTACTAATTTGAGCAATATACTTTAGTGTAGTCAGTTCTCCCATCTTTGTCCCTTTCTTAAAAAAATAAAAAAATAAAGAGAGGTTAAAAGAACTATTTCTAGATTACTTTAACCAAAGAAAAAGTGTGAAGAACAGAAATTCTACTTTCAAAGACAGGAAATGCTATATTATGTGAGCTTCCAGAATTCTTTTCTCCTTCATTTATTTGATTTTTCATTAGAGAATGTTGGTCAAGTAAAATGACTGCAAAATTCACTGAGCTTTCAAGACTCCTTTACCATTTAAAAGGATCCATATGGGGGGGTGGTCCTTGGCGCCCCACCCAGATGCCTCTAGTTCTCCCACTGTCCAGCTGCAGAGTGTTGGTTACTAATGGCTCACAGCTGCTCTCTTCTTTGGCCAAACTGGAACCACCTGACCCAGAAGGCTGTCTGCACCTCCCCCTCCACCCCACAGTCCCTAGCCGATGACTGACCAGCCTTAGGGTATCAAAGGCCAGGCCTCCTTGCCTCGTTAGGGGCATCTAACTTTGTAGTGTAATCTGTGTTTCAGATCTTCCCCCTATGGGATCAGGCTGAAAGTAGTTTCCAGCTGAGACCACATCCTTACTTAGCTTCTTCCCTTATCTTATTCTGCTTCTGCACTTCCCTTCTTCTGGGAACACTCTTCCAATAAATCATTCAAAGAACTTGACTTAGGAACTTGACTTAATACAAACCCTAAAGAAGAAATTTCTCAAAAAGAATAATTACTGCCTTGGTCACCTGAGTTAAACCTCAGAAACTGATGCTAACCTCAATATTTTCTATATAA